>NC_088610.1:6767794-7071764 GCF_036013475.1 Columba livia | reverse complement strand
CAACACCAGACATAAGTGCCCATCCTGTTTTCTTTAGCTGAGTACATGCTGCTTAGGTATCTTGAGAGAAGAGAGATGCAGCCTGGCATCAGCTCAGCTCAAGTATTATTTTAAAACAAGAGGTACAGCATGCTTAGACAATTGGACTGAAAACCAAACAGAAGTAGGTTGATAGCTATTTACACTAGACTTAGAGTTGTCTTTCATACAATGTCTCAACTTACAAAAAATACACATATTTACTTCTAATTTTCCAAGACCTTCATATATTCATCATCATGGTAACGTGCTTTGGCACGTGAGACCGCATTAAAACAAACGAGGACAGAACAAATATATACGAAGTAAGCTCAGTCCTACCCACTCATTTGAGCTAATCGTCTCATCTGCACACTGCTCAGCAAACAAAAGGCAATCCAAATCAGCTGTCCTCCCTGATTTGCCTGGGGAATGTAGAGCAGGTAGAGTGTGTCACCTGGGGGGTGAGTTCATGTCTATTTCTCATCCAGCCCACCAGAAGTTCCATTTTGGAAGCACTGGACTCAAGTCTGGAATGAAGGGGAAAAAAAAATAAAAATAATAAAATAAATAAATAAATAAATACATAAATAAATTTAAAGAAAAAAAAAGGAGAAAAAACCCACTTAATATAAAGTTTCCAAGTTTGGAATGAAAAAAATCCTCTCATTTTTTCATCAGTGTCGATTTCAGTGGATGTTGTAGAGCAACTTGTAACACAAACTGTCAGCAATATTTGATGTGTCTTGGGTCCCCATCTGTACACATGGGATACTAACGTTTTTCTGACTCACAGAAGTTTTGAGAGGATAAAGAGGTCACAGCGAGGGGAACAGGAAGGGGATGTTGTTGAATAAGATATTTTTGCTGCTACTTCATGTGTAGATTCAGCACACTTCAAACTAGCAGTACAGCTGTGCCACAGGGAGCTCAGGACCCTGCCCAAGGCTGGGTAGTGATGCTGAGGCAGCCAGTCCTCACCATCATCTCTGTGGCATTGTCAGACTCACAAACATGAAAATACCCATCTCTGGATGTGTGCCTGACAGGGTTTGGGGGTGTTTGATTCTGCAGTGCCCTGTCAAGAGCCCCAACTCTCTTCTAAGGTCACAAGATGCAACTCCTGTCCAGCGCGGTCAAGACCTGTCCTTACTTTCAATGTGTTTTGACCAGGCAGTAGTGGAACGTTTGCTTACTACCAGCTACTTAAATTCCTTTTTTCCTTTCCACGCAGCAAATATTTCTCTGAAGCAAACACAAATAGCTGTATTGTACACAGTCTTTGAAATGTACACTTAATTTTCAAGCAGGGTGCTTCAAGGAGGGCAGCATACTTGTAGGTATTTTGAACTAGCAAAGAAAAGGAAAAATATAATGCAACAGTGAAGAATTGAAGCATGACTATTCTGCTGTTTGTTTTTTTCCTGTGCCAGCAAAGATTCAATAGTGTGGAGGATTTGTCTGAAAAGTCATTCTTTGCCCTCCCTTCCTATTTTTTCCATTTCACCCTCCCTCAGCTGTAGTTCATGAAATGCCACATTTGCAAAATAAAGTATCACCAGCACCTCTTAGGTGAAGGAAATCACGGCCAGTATGTTGCCGTAACCTCTCTGCAAGATAAAAACAGATCACTGAGATGCTCAGGTGGGAAACCCCATTTGGAAACTACCCAGGCTACAGAAGCTGCTGGGTGTTGCAAGATGTATTTTGCCTCTCAGTCAATTATAAGCTATTGTGTTTAAAGAAGTGGTACGTAAGCTGCAAAACAGACATTGTGACTATTCATATTTACCAGGTCACTTATTTTTGTTATGTTCAAATATGCCCTTAAATCCCAAGGATGTACATTGAGTTTCAAGGTCTGCATTTGTAAGGAATTCCCACATGCAGATCTCATGTCTGTATGGAAGGTTGGTTGATTAATCCCCTCTGTATCAGTTTTTCTTCCATGAAATCTGGAAGAGATCTGGGAAAATAATAACCAAGGAGAGGGCAAGGCTTCTACCCAGATTGTCTGGAAAAGGTTAGATCTCCAAAGTTAGATGTCTGCCAAAAAGCAACTGCAGTTACATGCATCAACCTCTGCAGATAATGGGTTTCTTGGGTGCTGACAGCACAGCACTTCAGAGTATCAGGGCTCACAGATTTGAAAAATGAAATAGAACAAAGTAGATCCAGTAGGTTATTATTTTGTTGGAGTTGTTATCAACCATTTACAATTCAACTGCCTATGATTTCCTTGAAAGTCCTGCAAAAAGAACATTTAGAACTTTGGGTTATTGAAGAATTATCATATCTTAATTGAAGGCAAACTTCCAGCAGCCAAAGAGGTTTTGGCAGAAGATCAGAACTATTGACCTTTTCCAGAACCTACTTCTTCTTTTTTTTTTTCTTTTTTTTCTTTTTTTTTTTCTGGTAATTATAAAATATTTTAACAAAAATCTATAGCAAAGCAAGAAACAAAATTTTGTTCCAATTTTTAGTACCGTCATGAACTTCATTATAAGTATTCATGGTGACTGAGTTGCTTGTGGGTAAAAAATTGAGAATAAAGTGATTCATTACTGAAATTTTGGTTGACATCGGGTGGGGCGTTAGCACCTGTGTGTATGCGTCTGAGAGAGAGAGAGAAGTTTGCATTCAGTAGCTTTATGGAAAGTCCCAAGGAATAAACGATGAAACCTTTCACAATCTGCCACTGTCAACTCAGAGATCTTGCTAAATCTTGACCAAATGATGCCCCCACTCCCTTCTGGAGGATATTTAACCCTTGTGGGCAGTGAGGTGGCAGAGGTAGCGTCTGCTTTTTTGCCTCCACATCCTCTGACTCAGCCTGGAGCAGGACATGCTGCTTGGCAGTCACGGCCCGTTCACCAGCCTGCACAGCAACTTTGCAAGGATCAGACACATGTCAGTCCATCTTGCTCGCCTTGTCTTCTCTCTCTCCCAAAATAATCTGTCTCAGTTGATTTGACTTGATTTCTTTGTCACTGTAAAAAAGCAAAGTGTGTGCAGTTAGGTCAGAGAGCAGGGCTGGCACACAGACATGCAGGTGCAATGGTGAGGAACACTTAATCTCGCTCCCAACGGCGCAGCCTCCCTCGCCTGCTCCCCACTGCCCCCGTAACGCTACAGTTACTGTACCTTTGGCAGCGCTGATGAATGAAGGGTTTAATTACAGTCACCTGAAGCAGCAGCGGAGGTGAAGGTTGCGGGAGGTGTGGAGATGTGGGGGTTTACACTTGCGTGATGCTTGGTGGGTTTTTGTCCCCAAGGTTGAAGGACAAGCTGTCGCCAGTGCTGGGATGCTGGTGCTGCAGGTGGGCAGGATTGCACCCCGAAGGATAAATGCCTTCGTGATAAATGGTTTTCCAGATGTACAAAAAATGTTTTGACATGAAATTTCTTCCCAGTGGAAAATGTTTTGGCATTAAAGTTTGTACAATGCGAAGCTGCTCTTGAAGTCCTGTGGAATATACAGGTCCATCAGAGGAAACCCTGGTTTGTTCTCTTTCCAAGGAGGGTTTCCCAGACCCAAAACATTTATCATATTGTACAAATAAGAATTTTATTTGCATGGAAATTAAAAAAAAAAAAAAAGACCACTCACTTGTATATTAAATAATTCCTATCTGTCACAACAGCAAAAGTTTAATTTCACATGTCTTGTGGGCAGACAGGTAACACACAACACACCCGGCCTCTGAGTCATTTAATTTCTTTCTGTTACTTTGTGTTTTATGCTGGAGTTGCTTAGCCATGAAACCTTCAAATTCACTGAGGGTCACCTGTGGATTTTCTAAGACCATCTGCATTAGCAAGTATGGGGGACTAAAAGGAACAGAGCCATGGATCAGGAAAATTTTTGCTGAGAGCTTGACCTCCACAGCAAATGCATTTCATAGCTGCATTAGTTTTGTTTGTTTGTTTGTTTTCCTGTGTGTTCCCCCACCCTTTTTTAATTCATGCCATCCACAGCCTCCACAGTCTGGTCCAAAGGACTCATTTCCTGGTAGTGACTGGGATGGATTAGGGCAGCACATATTCCAGATGAATTTCCTCCAAAGGGACAATAATTCGAGCATCCTTAAGATGGCACCACAATGCAAACCAACCTACTTCCAAAGTGAGCTCCTGATCTGAACTGAAACACTAATGCATATGCAAACCTGGGTTTTCACAATAGTTTTAATTAATGAATTGATAATCTCCAACCAGATTTAGAAAGAAAAACACAATCAGCAGTGTTAAGAGGGGAAAAAAAAAAAAGAATCAGTATTCCTCTATTCTCTAGGATCACACCAAATGAGCTATTAAGGTTACTAAGGATATGAAATGAACAAGTTTTGCTCTCCCTTCATCTCCAAGGTTGTTGATATATGGGTTTTATCAACCCTCCAGCTGCATATAAACCCAATGTAAGAAATTTCCCATCTTGTTGAATAAGAAATGAGCCCATTTCTCTTTCTGTAAATCTCATCTGACCTCAGAGGGAGTAGAAGAAAAGGTTGGGGAGGAGGGTGGGAAGGAGAGGACTAAGAAAAAAATAAACAAGAAATAAAGCATGGGATAAGATCAACACTACTATTCATTTGTCCTAAGAGTGTGAGATAAATTAAAGAACAGAGATCTCTATCTGGGCAAAATGTGCATCCAATACCCTTCTTCGCCTCCACTGAATTAGGAAATATGTAGTTTATGACCAGCTGGGACAATCTCTACTGAATGGCTTTGAGGCAATAAATCACAGAAGCTGGTTTGTCCACATTTCTTTCTTTTCTTCAGACTGTTTGGCTAAATCTCCCACAGAGAAAGTTACGCCATCCAGGGATTCAGCAAAATGCATGAAAAATGTACTCAGGTCACCTACAAATTCTTCAACTCTGGCCAAGGTCCAGTTGTGGCTTTAATACGAGACAATGCCTTAGCGCTCTCCTTCCCCAAATCCTATGAGGGCAGCTGTTTAAACATTTATCATTAAATGTTTCAAAAAAGAGCTCACTGTAGTACAATGATGCTATTTGAGCTCTCATTTTTGTTTCCGGGACCTACAAAACACATGTGGGTTTGGGTGGGGTCATCCCATAGTCCCACTGTTGGCTTAATTCGCTCACGTTCATGCTACAATACCTTACTAATATATTTTTTCCGTGTGTTCTTGATTCTTCACAAACTGGTTGAGCAAATCCAAAACTGTAGCAGAGACTCAGCGTGTTTGGAAAAGGCCTCCTTACGGCTGCACCAAGGAGAAATTGAGCCAGAAGAGAGATGGTTTGCTTTCTTATGCTACTTCAAACTGTTCCTCATATCCATTCTCTCTAATTCACTTCTCATTTTCATTTAGCCTATCCCCATCTAACGATGCTCCGGATGCTACAAGTCCCAGGAGGACAGAGAAACTACCTGAAGGAGAAATGCATCGAGTTACTAAAGTCAGAGAAACTGCTTCTGGCTCTGGAAGTTCCTGAGCAGCAAATAGGTGTATTTGTGAGAATCATATGCCCTGGCTAAGTTCTTACATGTTTTCCTGTGGCTTGCTTTTGTCACTGCTGGAGACAGCACTTCAGGATAGACGGACCTTTGGACTGATGTGGTACAGCCCTTTTCGTGTTCATGGGAGATCACTTATCTGGGGCACCAGGGTTCTTCTTCTGTGTACAGATAGGCTCCAAAAGACACAACAGTCAGCTCACTTCACAGCAGGTTACCAAGAGCCACCATTTGAATGGCCTTCCAGCCTGAACTGGGCACGAGTCAATGTAAAACTCTGATTACCACTTCCAGAGGTCCTGTGGATCTCCTCTGTGTTCTGAAAACATAGTTTCAGGAAAGGTTTGATTTCCCTTGAGGAGGTGGATTATTAAATGCCAATGTGGACTTCATGGCTTGTGTTTGAAGGCCCCCAGGTTGCCTGTGCTGTCAGGATGCAGCAGGAAACACCAGCAGGGCCAACCAGTCTGCACCCAGTGCTAATCTGTGCCTCTGTTTGCCTTTGAACAGCCAAATTTCTTCAGCCTAGGTGGCTGAAATGAGGCAGCTAATGCTATACTTAATGCCCTATTTAATGACCCATTTTCCAGAAGTGATGAGAACTTACAATTATCCCTGTGCTCAGTGTGAGCTCTGGCTGTTTAGCAACTAAATAGTCCAGACTAGGCATTCAGATGCCTCATTTTAAATGGGTAAAAGTTAAAAAACGTAGCCTTAGATCCTTGTTCTTCCTGCAGTAAGGTCAAATGTAGATACTTCAAAATAAAGACATCCTCCAATTGACTTCTGAGGGACTCTCAGTGCGAGGTGGGAGAGTTGCTTTTTCCCAAAAGCAGAGTAGCTCCAGCTAGTGGCTCAGCAACTGCTGCATGTTCTGACTCTGCTGAAGGTACAAATTCAAGCTAGATGCCTGCTGGTATAAATCCACGATCCCATTGAGTGGAAAGTCCTGGTCTTTCCAGCCTCCTCTGGGTTGCTACAGACCTCCCTGACTTACATGCACCCTGCTCATTTCAGAGATTTCAAGGTAATGAAAGATCTCAGCTAAATGGCTCTATGTGGGGCATTTGCACAACTCAAAAAGCAATTATCATTTCTCAGTAGCAAGGCCTGAGCACAGGCTTTGTTGATTTTGGCTCAGGGTTGAGTGTACTGACTCGCCTGAGGTGCTATTTATGAGCTGGCTCAACATCTCAGGGTAAAGCCTTACAGTCTGAAAAGCCTTTCCCAAGCAGGAAAAAAAACCTGCTGGCACTCTGGAAAGGGAAACCTTGCTGCTTCGATGAAATCGCTTGTCAGCCCAGTGCAGGTCCTTTCCATCTGGAGCTCAATCCACCTTTGTGGCACCAGGTACACCTGCCAACAGCCAAACCATTTCTGCTGTGTAAGCTGGCCCATAGTGACTTCAGTCCCCGTGCAAGTAGGACTTCGTAAGTGACAGAGTACAGAGTGATGGAACCCAACTACAGACATTGATTTGAATCTTGGTACTCAAAAATTCCTAGCAGAGTTGGTTGAAAAGTGAGTTTTCAGGTCTACAAAGGACAGTAGATTCTTGTTTGTTTGTTTCACCCAATATTAAACACTTTAAATCAAAGTATCTTTCAGTCAGCAGATCTTCCATTTATTTTGGAAACTGAAATATTTCTGCTCTTTGTTTTGGAAACCTTAATATTTACCAAGATGCTGAAAACTGAGAAGTTCAGCAGTACAAGTCTCCAGTTTAGAGAGTCAGGGCTTCTTGCTGCCTAAGCACTCCCCAAAGCATTTTATTCCACACCGACATGAAAATAGCTTACTTCAGGGACAGTATCAACAAAATATACTCCTACATGTGTGATACTTAAGGTTTAATTGACAGCTTTTATTATCCTGGCTGAGGTGGGTTCTCAATATGTTGAGGATGCAGCCATGCCAAGAAAAATATTCTATTGCCCCGGAGTTGTCATCTCCAGATTTCACTCTCCCAGTGTCCCCCTCTGCTTTCTCAGTTGACTTTTCCCTGGTTAGCTTTACACTGACTTCAAGTGGTGGTTCCTGATCTGCCAAACAGGATGAAGGACTTTCACAAAGTCCAAACCACTGCATATATTAGGAATTTTAATCCCAGAAGAGATTTCAACTCACAAATGGCTTGCTGAGGATGAGAAGGTGGCCTCAGCTTGCTTCCTCTAATATCAACAAGGGGGAACAAGGTATGAAGCAACCAGGAACCATGTTCAGGAGAGACAAAAGGAGGTATTTTTTTCCCAGGTAAACTCTGGGCCTTCTGTGCAAGAGCACTGTAGATGCCAAGGGGCTACTGCATGCAAAGAGCTATCAGAGAAATTCAAGAAAAAAAACTACGTGTTATCAACAAAGGTCCCAGCCCTGTCTCTTGTATTATCTGAGCTTCAGGCCACAGCTGGCTAGTAGGATATTCTGAGGAAAACAGCTCACTGTGTTTCTCCCCGTGGCATCTTCTGCTAGCGAGATGCATGTCTGGGTGGTCATCTTGGCTACAAGGACCCTGCCTTTATAAGATTCTCTTACATAAGCAAAATAAGAACAAAGGTGATAAAATTCCATTCCAAAACCAGAAATACACAAGAACTGCTGTCTCTGGGCAAAGCTGACTACATCCCCAAACAGGTGCAGCAACTCAGCAGTTCCCTGAGCCAAGCCAAATTCAGCAGTCAGGATGGGACAGTCTAGGTCTGCCCTTGCGGACAGAACCCCATTCCAGAAACTCATGAGCCAAAGGCAAGAGCCGGGTAACCTCCCTTTGGGCCGCAGGATTGCTTTATGGAGACCTGCTTTGCCCTCTAGTGACTACTAAGCATAAAACAGGGAATTTTGCACCGACTATTCTGGTTAATAAAAATCAGGTCCTGCTACATCTGCTGGCTGGCAGACAAGCAGTGGGGTTGTTCTGACTTTGACCTGAGAAGATCCCTCTCCCAAGGCAGCCTGGCCACCATTCTGTCTGGGAGGCAAGCAGCAGGGAGCAAGGGAAGGAGATGCTATTCTAAAAAGTTGAGAACAGACACCCTAAATTGAGGAATGAATGTCCAAGTGAATCGTAAAGGAAAATCCTCCAGGGCTGATGCTATTTCTAGTCCGCACATGCCTTGGAACTGAAAAGAGGCTATTTGGGGGGAAAAAAAAAAGGAATGGTTGAATAATGGAAGCAAAAATAGTCGCTCCACATTCCTTTCCAAACCCATGTTGCCTACAAACCCTTTGGAAACAATTGACAATTCATCAGAACATGAGCTCATATTTTGTGATCTATGGGGCCATAGACTTTGTGATCTATGGTCTGTGTAAGTGACTATTAAAAGAGCTCTTAGTTGGACAAATAATAACACTGATCTTTGTTTAAACAGCAGCAAGGGAAGAGAGGGATTGGAGTATGCATCTAGATAGCTGCAGTAGCTGAGCTCTATGGAAAATAAGCTCTAAAAACACCATATAGAAACACGTTCTTTTCCTTTAAGTCTGAGAATAAATAGTACTATTTTAGATTTTGAAAGTGTTACCCTGTCTCTTTGCTTTCTTGGATTATCTGTAGCAAAAGTCCCCCTAAATTAGCAAGTGTAGTTAGATTGCTTCGTATCACAGAAATGGAAAGAAATCAAATTTCCATTTGGAAGTTCTCATACAAACTCATATAAACTATGGTTTAGTGGCCATAAATGAATTTTAATGAAAAAATGAAGTCCAGAAATAGTCTTGAGTTTTGTGCGAAGAATAGCAGGGATATTCCAGGCAGGCCATGCTCTCACACTCAGTAAAAAGAAATCAAAGTCTATCTCAACTAATTCATGAATAAAAGACGACAGGTTGCACTAGATGACTTGCTAAGTTGTCTATTTCAAAGCATTTTTTTTGGGTATTACAGCATCTAAAATTGCTTCTAAGAAATTAGTTAGAATTTTCTGCAAATCAGTGCCATCCATTGGATGAATACTCCTGGTAGGAGGAATGTTTGGCTCCAGTTGTTAAATCACTCAGACCTACTGCAAAAGGATTTGGATAAAAACCCCAGACTCACACAATGTCCTTAACCATTTTTGAAACTGCTGCCTGGCTGTTGGTTCCATATCTGTGCTGGATACCCAGATGATACTTCATATCAGGATTTTTTAAATAATTTTTTTTAAAGAATGCTCCTTTTCTGTGTTTTTCTACACATAATTCACTTCCACAAATTGTTTTCTGCAAAGCTTTTATGGGCTACAACTGGCTTAACTCTGCTGATCCATGCCTGTGTGGGGCTCTGCCACGGATTTGGTGGCTTGATTAATGCCATCAGATGATTGGGAGAGGGCTCATTTGATTTTTAACTTTATTACTCTAATAATACCATTACTTGCACTGCCCACATCCCAAAAGATGGGCAGTTGTATAAATTCTGTGCTCTTGTCTAAAAGCTGCTGGCCCCCAGCAGCCACTAGACAGCATCATGCAAGGCAGATAGGAGGGGGCTCAGTTCAAGCACAGCCGTGCTCCTGTTAAATTAGTTTTCAAGAAGGGTAGATACACCCAGAAGGTATCTGTAAGATGTGGGTTGCTCTTATATGGACAAACTCCGTTTACCTGCATTTACTGTCAACTAGAGTGCATGCAGATGCCTATCGATGCTTAGCTTCAGCATCTCCGAGGACTATGAGATAATGCAGACAGTCCTTCCAAAAAAACAAACACACAAACAAACAAATCAGCCCAAAAATACTGACTGGCTAGAACAATGATTTTGAGGCTTTTAAAACTTCATTTGTTTCGTTGTTGGTTTTGTGTTTTTTTTTTTTTTTTTTTTTTTTTTTTTTTTTTTTTTTCGGGGCTCCCCCTACCCCCCTCAACTTTTTTAGAGACTTAGGAGTGGTTGTTCCATAACCCATAACCAAGTGTTCAAGATCTTACTTCTGATAATAACCAAGTGCTTCACAGGAAGGAAAACCACAGCAGCAGATATTTGATAGTCTCTTGCATGTGCATCATTTAGTGCACATTAGTTTGCTACTGGTCTTAGTAGCTCAGATGATTTAGACCTGAAAATCTAGAACTGAATCACTTGATTTTTATGGCCATGGTCCTTAGCTCTTCTTGACAGCTGCAAGGGGTAGAAAAGCATCAGGAAAATAAATTTGTAGTTATTTTCTGAACAGTGCCAGCTGATAACTATCCTGCAGAACAACTCGGGAATGCCAGGAAGAAATAGAGAGGACTGATCATGAGCATCTGTCCTCCAAGTTCCCATGTATGTATCTAAACAAACCTGTTTCATGCCCATTTCATGTAGAGATGTGTCCTCAGTGGCAAAAACATGGGTATTGCTGGGCAGTTCCAGCTTTGCAGAGCTGCAGGGTAGGCTTGGACACAGCTGAGGCAGCATGAGGCTTCTCTGGCTCCTTGGTAGGAGCTCCAAAAATGCTGTTCTCCTCAGCCCAGGGAACTTGGATAACACAGAAACAGGTCAAGTTGAACACCGCTGAAATCTTCCCAAGGCAGATCTAACCACACTAAAATTCGCAAATGTGTAAGAGTGCACAAACTCCCTTCAGAGTTGTCCACCTGCACCCAAGTGCTGCTGACAAAGTCACACAAAGTTTTTCCCCCAAGAGCAAACAGGTGTTATTAGCATGGACATCCCACCTGATTCTCCATCTCTGAAGGTTTCGTTGTGTCTCTTTTTCTATGAAGAGTCCTGAGAAGGCAGCATTTTGACCTGACAACAAGGGAGGTGGAGGTGCAAGGGAGAGGAACAGGCCACAATAAGAGATGCTCCTGGCCCACTGCTTAGTGGTAAAAAAGAGCAAATAGGTAAACAAAAGCATGTCAAAGTTGAAGTACTCAAAATAAATAGTTATATTTTTCACAAACAAGTAAATTTTGACCAAGCAATTAAGATGATGAATTGTATTAAGGGAATACATTACTCTGAAGGAGTATAGTGGAACAGTGATTTAAAGAAATATCTAGACTTTAAAAAACCTCAAACATCTACTCAAGCTGGCAAGAGCTGCTGAAATGCCACCTAGAGTTCTTAAAGAATTAGCTGAACTAAACCTATGAACCATTAGTGATTGCATTTGAGGAAGCAAAGATGACAGCAGAGGTGCCAAAGGAGTGGAAAAGGGCAAGTATAATATTTACCTTAAAAAGAGGGCAGAGAGGGACTCTGGGGATTAGCCTTTCCAGGAGTCATGACATGCAAGTGATTGCTGAGCATCTCATCATTTGTACCAAACAGAATGAAATGATGAAGACTTGCCACCAGGGATTTGATGAAAACAAGTGTGTCAAACCAATCTGAGTTCCTTGGGAAGGTGAGTGACCTGGTACAGAAGGGAAATCCAAGGTGTGTGATCCTAGCTCAAGGACAGTAAAGCTTTCCAATGCTTTTTCCCCTCTACCACCTCATAAGTAAACTGAGAAATTATGCTATAACCACGGCTGATTCATAGGTCTCGGTACTGACTGGTTCGGCAGGGAAGTGCTAATATTCCTGTTGTTCCCCAAGTACATTTGCATCCCACCGGTGCCATATATCAAAGAGTACCTTCTACTTCCTTACCTGCAGAAGCTCACTTCTCATGGCCTCACCATAATAGATGAGGCTGGAAGTTTTACTACAGACCTTTAAAGATCAGCACCCATGGGGCCACTGCAGACCATAAATGTAATCAGAGAATCTATGTGAAGGTAGAGACAGTCCAGAGCAAAAGGCTGGATCTCTCTTTCACTGAATTTTGAGTAATTATGTTTTTCAAATAAGGGTGTTTTATAAACTCTTCATACCCTAATTAGAGTTTAAGCCAAAAGCCACCTAGCCTAGATGTGCTCTCCAGCAGTGAAGTCCAGTTATGGGCCAGATCCAATTTCTGTGCCCAGCCCTGTGGATACATACCCAATGTCAGCCACGAGGCAAGTCTCCTTTCCCCCTCCATAGGCTATTGCAATGCTTTCTACAACATGGAGAGCACAAAAATAATTCTAATCTTGAGCTAAATTCCAGCTAGGGAGACCTGTTTTGCCTCTAGCTTTTGGGGAGAAGGTACTGTTCCTTGGAACAGTGCAGCATTTTCTTATCCTGTCTACCAGAAGCCCCCTTTGAATTGAAAGGCATGAGAAAGCAGCTCGGCAGAGCCTGCCTGACAAGATTTGACATCTAAATTGAATATCCAAGCCTCAAATTCCTAGAGTTTGATTGAAAAGTCAGTAGGATTGCCTCTTGGTAACTTGTGGGGTATAAAACTGTCTGTGTGCTCCTCCAGATAAGGGCTTCTTTGTGCAGTGTTGTGTAACAGCTGCCACAGGGTTGATGTGGGCCAGGCCACAAATAACTTCCGCATAAATATTTTTAGCAAATACTTTCTGCTCTCTTGAGATACACTGGACAGCTTGAAGTGTGCGTATCAGCATGTGAAGTAGGTGGGGGAAGCTAGAAGAGCTCCCATCCTGAGCACAGAGCAAATATCACAGCACTCCTGAGACGCACATTAACGCAATAGGAGCTGACGCCTCTATGCGAGAGTGTCCAGATCAAGTAAGATGTCTCAAAAGAGCCGCCTTATCAGAGTGGCAAGGTGTGTTGTCCTGTGGTAGAAATGCAAATGAAGCCAGTGCCCACAAGAGGTGAACGCCAGCAAATTGCTCTGAGCAGGACGATCCATGGCCAAGCCCCGCACTGCCATCCTCTCTGAAGGAACCCCTCCAGACATCTACTGACCTTTCTGCTGTGTGTTTAATGCAGGGGGAACTGCAAGCTGCTGGTTGCATTTCCTATGAGGATAACCTGCTTTTTAGGCTCCACGTAAGGCACACTGTCTGAGTCCGTCTATAGAAAACAGCACTAATCTCTGTAGAAGATTGTCTGGCCCTGGAAACACAGCAAGGGTTAACAGCACAGCTACTAGAAGGCTGCAGCTACAAGGAAAAAAATGGACCCTTCACCCTTATACATGAAACCATATGTTTGGAGCCCAAACACCTTTGAAAACGCAGAAAAGGACAAAATAACCTACTCATATTTACCCCCACACATACTCCACGGCACTTCAGAAAGGTGTGATGTACTCCCAGTGTGCTCCTCCGCCTGTACAAGCTACAGCTGATGGCACAGTGGAAATGTACAAACTAGTTATGGATTTCACATATATTTATCATCCATGATTACCTGACTGCTTCTGTGCAGAGCATATCATGAACACATTATCATGCTTTTGCTAGATTCTGCACATACCTCTTCAAAACCAGATGGGCCAACAGATAGCAGCAGTAAGTGGTCGGGACCGGAGAGGGAAAGAGAAAAAAAATTGTTTTGAGTTGATCCAGCCTAGCATTGTCCAGATAGTCTGTGCACTGCAACAGCTAATCTAGGGGAGCTTCATAAAAAGGGTTAACTTCACAAAAACATGGAGAGGGAGCAAGAAAACTAAAGGATATTAGGCTCACTAGTTAAAACATCCCTTCAGCTTGCAACATGATATGAGGATACACAAAATCTTGTCAAGTGAGCTCTGAAAGTACTGGGAATCTGGACACCCAAAACCTTAAAAGAGCTCATTTCAAAAGCAAAACACCACCACATTTGCCTTCAATTTTTCCATAGAGACAACATAGAAACTGTATTTCACCTGAACAAACTGAGCTTAATAGATACAGTATTTCTTATCACTTATTTATATTTTGTTGTTGTCTTATTAAACTGTTCTTATCTCAACCCATTAATTTCTTCCATCCCTTTCAGTTCTCTCCCCACCCCACTTTGGGGGCAAGGGGGAAGCCAGCAAGCAGCTATCCTGGTCTTGGTCACTATCTGGGATTAAACCACAGCACAAATGGAATTATCTGGAGCAAGGGTCTGGAAGTACTGAGATATTCACCCCTCAGTACCCTCTCTTAAGGGAAATAGTAAGCCATACTTTACCATAATGATCCATAGGAAAGCAATCTCTGGTGACCTTCACTTCCACCTCCTACTTCCAAAACAAGCATAAAGCAAAACATCCCAACACTGCTTCTCAACCATTGCTGTAAGGGCTTGCCTAACTATATTCCTCAGACACAGATGTTGTAATTAATAATAATTGTCTGATTAGTTAATGGGGTGACCCTTAAGGGAGTTGTTCAAGGCAGTTAAGGAGTTGCTGCAGGTGGGACTTGTTGCAAAGGTTCTCCCTGTCACCTGCTAACCATGATACTTAATTATTTGGAGCTTTCTGCCTTCCAAAAAAGAAGGAAAATATTACTGTAACTACTGTGTAGTTTTAATATCAATCCTGTCTGTTCTGCTTCTGCAGCCAGGGATGGATGCAGCAAGAGCTTCTAACTATCCCTAGTTATAAGGGGAGGGAGGTTACAGCATATGATATTTAAAAAGAAAGGCCAGATGCCAACCTGAGAGGAATGAAATAAAAATCAAATAATGCAGTAGTTACTCCAATTGAGTTATAAAGGTGACAGCAGCTAATGGGGAATACTGCTAAGGTGCCAGCCAGGCAGCTGTGAATTCTCAACATTAGTCCTAAAGCTTGCTTTTGGACAAGTTTCTCTTATTCCAGTGTTTCCATAAAAGCATTGACTAAACAAGGAGTAGAAAGGGTTAGTTTTGGTCTATGAAGTGAGTGGCTGCAGTTTCTCTTTGTGGTACTGTAATGGAGAGTTGTTATTTTCCTGCCAAGTGTTGAATTCAAACAAACAAACAAACAGAAAGACACAGCAAAATAAACCAAGCCAACTCTACCATAAATAAAACTCAAACTGAAAATGCCAGGATTAAAAATTTTTTTTAATTGGAATGATGTGATCTATTTTCTCTGCCATGTCTTTCCTTGTTCCATTCTCTCTCATAACGTCACCTACAAGAGACTAAATATAAGGAGCCGGTGACAGGAGGTGACACCCTTCAGGCTGCTCGGATCTGGATGCTCCAGCATTACACTGGTAACTGGCAGACAGGCGTCTGCACGCAGATTTGGACCATGCTTGCTATGAAGTCATTGCTCAAAAGCATCTGTTGTGTTGACTTCCTCACTGTATGCACGGCCAAACTGGGGAGACTTATGTACCTTCAGGAAGTTTACTGTCAGGCTGTGTGTGGCAACAGGGGTGGCACAAAATAAAAGTAGAGCAGAAGATGTATCCTGACATGTGTAGCACCTGCCACATGCTTCCCTACTCATGGAGGAGATGGAGATTGAATTGTCCAGATACTGTTATAGCAGAGGGGTATGAGGGCAGGAGACAAGCTGCTATATTTCAGTAAGGAATAAATAAGAGAAAGAAAGCAAACGTGTAGGCTTGAGGACAGCAAGATGGTGAGTCCCATCCACCTGCTAAGTTTGCCTCCCTCTAATAGTCAGGCTGGTGGGTAGAGTAGCTGGAAATAGGTGGACTCTGCTTATTTTCATGACAATAGTTATCAGGAAGCTTCAGATACAGACAGATAAGAAAGAGAGGTGGCTAAATTAGAAATGAAGATGGGAAGCAAAATCATCTTGATCTAGTTTACAAGGTAGTGGTCTTGGGTCTCCCCTTGGCATAAAATTAATGTAAGAAGAGTTGCAAGCAGTTGAGCCAGACTGAGCAAAGCATTAGGCTTGGAGTCATCTTCCCAATGACGTCTGTGTGTAGGAGCTTGGCAGGAGGGAGAGGGGGCACCTGGGAGAGGTCTGGCTCAGGAATAAAAACAAAGCAAAACAAAGGTGCAAAGTGTCCCCAGGGAAAAAGGTAACTTAGCCCAGTTACTTGGGTCTATTTCCATACGTTCCAAAAGAAGCAATAATAAATACTTAAAATTAGAGTGATATTTATGGATTCTGCTGACACTACTGGCATTTATTCAACTGTATCCTTGAGGACCTCAAGAGAAAAGGGAGCATGAAGCCAAGCAAGCAGCAAACTAGCACCCAGCATTAATAGAGCAGCTCTGTATGGGATACTTACATGAGGAGCGAGGTAGTAACCAGGTGTTGACATAGCCCAGACACCCTCACTTTTCTTCATTCAGGTCCAGCTTTGTGCCAAATGCTGGGCAAAAGTAGACCAACTGAGCATTTACTGATGGTTGGGTGAACCAAGACTCTGGCAGGATTGTGCTGCCAAACCAGCCAAAACAGATGCAGACATTAGGGGACAATAGCCGGATATTCGTTGCTCTTTTTTTTTATGTGTGCAAATCTGAAGGGTATGGTGAGTGAGTTTGAAATGCTGTCTGACTCTGTCAGGACGTTAAATGCAGGTGAATGAACATGTGCCAGTGAGGCTAACACTGAATGGGAGAAGCAGTTTGCTTTCTTGAGCAACACCACAAGTGGAGCAGATGCTTTTGAGGCAGAGATGTGAAACAAAATGATGGATGTTACTCTTGCCTGCCTCCAGAAAGGAGCATGCAATTAAAATGTGAGCATGAATGGAGCAAAATTTTCTTTCACTGACAACAGTGTGCACTGAAAGAGTGTGAGCAAAGCAGAAGGCATGAATTACTGTCTCCAGAGACATCTCCTTTTGTGTTGGCAATATATGGGAGGAGAGAGGTAGTAAGGCATTGTCCACAGCCAAGTTCTTGGACCTGATACACAAATATGAGTGAGATTTGAGGAGCTAATATGATCTGATATGCAAACATGTTGATTTTTTCCAGTTAGCTGTAAGAATACAGTTGGAGGCTTTTCAGTTGCTAGAGGGTTGGTTAAGGAGCTCATGGCATCACTGACCTAATTCTTTAATAAATCTTAGAAGACTGGGAAACTGCAAATACTGAAAACTGAGAATGGTGGGCCAGTATGCAGAAAAGGGCAAGTGTGATAACTGATACAGGTCTGATGGGGTTTTTATAATGGTAGCTGTTTTTCAAAGGAAAATGCTGTTTTCATTTAAGTTGAAATGATTTAAAAGGGATTAGTCTTAATACAACATGCTGTATGCAAAACAGAAATGGAATACAAACATGTTTTAGACACTCTTGGTATAGCACATTTTGAGCTTTGTTTAAAAAACTTTTCATAACATGTTTATGTTAAAGAAAATCCCAAAGAAAGTCCAAATCCAAACCAAATATTTTCCATTTGCTACAGATATAGATTGCTAAGAAAACTTCATGGAAAATGTTGATATCATCATGTGCTACTTGTGCTGTCTTTGATGGCAGGAGAGGAGGTAAACAAAAAAACAAACCAAAAACCAACAAACCAAACAATGGGATTTCCTATTAATGGTAAACTCAAGTTCTTTGTGAATCTGTATGAGTTATATGAGTCACTGCAGGCTCATTCTCAGAGAAATCAATATGGAATTGCCCACATAAGGAATTTCAAGGTGTTGGTGTCATAAATTATTAGCCAGTGAACATTGCTTGATGGGAGCAGATATTCCCAAATGACCTTTTCCCATCAATAGTATTTCCAGCTTGGCTGGTAACTGTAGGTGCATAGATGTGGTAGTGTTTTGTAAACATCACCCTGTGCGCATTCACAGCAGGTTTTTGGTTCTTCATCCATTGACCTATAGATCTCAAAAGATGAGAACTTGTCATTGAACATGTTTCTAATGGGAGTTGGTATCTTCATGGCTGATCTGGAGATAAATAAAACATCATTTGCTAATAACTGCGGCAGATGGCACAAAGATTATCTGTCATCACTATTTCCCGCTTCATCGAGCATGCAACGTGATCTGGGTTGCCTGATGAACTGGCCCCAAGCAGATACAGTGCAGCATAACAAAAAAATTCGTCTAAGATCATGCCAATGGAGTGCTGGGGGGCACCTCAGCCATAACACCTCCTTGGAAAAGGTGTTAGAGTGAATGAGCAATGAAATCTGGTTTCCCACTGAGATGTGGTGGCATGAAGGAAAGAGTCAGTGGGAAGCAACGAATAGCTGTGGGTCAGGGATTTCAGCTCCTTGTGCAGCCCAGGCAACAGGAGAGACGTTTCTGCCACTCGCAATCTGAAAATAATTAAACACCATAGAAAAGGAAGAAAACCTTTTGGAAAACTTGCAAATAAATCTTTCACGGACAGTGGATTGCCAGAGGACTTGGCAACAGCCTGCAAATGGCCCCACGGACAGAAATATCCCTGAAAAGTCTCTTTGCTGTGGCAGGGGAAGGTAGAATGAGAACCCTGTCTAGAAGCAAAAAACAGACAAAACAACAATCAGGTATGATATTAAGGGTGAGGCTGATTATTCACTTGAACAAATACTGATGAGTTGGAAAACCCTTTGATGTTTTCAAGCCAAATGACTTTGTGGCACATAGTTTTAGCAAAGTACAAATCATTAGCCTGATTACAGACATATCAGTGTAAACGTTGTGCCACCTGTGTCTGACCATTAACTTATCTGGCATTACGCAGAATTAAAGTCATGTTCTTCTACAAACTGTTCTGCAACACTTATGTGTCTCATTAACATCTTTACAAAAGGGACCTGAGTGGTGTCATAACAGAGATTTGTTGTAGACCAACAGCAGAAAAAAAAAAAATAGAACAAGGATTAAGGATTTGAAGCATCTTTTCCCTATTTCTGGCATCTGTCTGTTTCTTCACAGTCTTGTCATCATTTGGGAAAATGTCTGCTATAAATACACTTAGATCAGATGCTCTGAGATCAGCATCTAGTGTAATAGATGAGAACAAAACTCTTGTTGTTGTGAAGAAGAGTATTTGTAGAAGTTCTTGCAGGTTGTTGAGTCATCCAGCATTTCAGATGTGAGGAGCAGCCCGTTATTGGCATGTCCAGGGGAACCTGCCAGGGAGAGACCTCCTGGGTAGCAGAGATTTGCAGTCAGTAAAGTGAAGACAGGTTGGTGTTGCGATGGACTAAATGACTGTCTTGTGTTCCCCAACTGCCTAGCTAGCTCTGCTCGGTGTCTTCATGACACCACCAGCCTTCCATAGATTAAAAACCTCTGGGTAACACGGCACATTATGACTTGGTAGCCTTGTACCATTGCATGCTATAGGTAGGATACACAAGGTTATATAGGAGTTTTTACTTTAGGATATGGTGGAAATTTTCCATATGTACTAACTCTACTCCCCTCTGAACCATTCTCTTGTGAGGATTGGGTGGGCAAAGGTGATGACAGTATTGTGCTGATCGTTAACTTTGGAAACAATTGTATTTTTATATACAACTGACAAATACATGTATACTGGAGAAGAGAGCAGTGACTACAGTCCACCTGCACCCAGTCAGCATCAGATAGAACATAAACAGATTTGCACTAATTTTCAGAGAGCAGATTTCAAACCCTGTGCAAACAGTTGCATCTGGTTTTAAAGCAGGACCTTGTGCTGATGCTCAGGGGTTATTTCCAAGCAACATGTTTAGGAAGTTGCTTGGAAATGCCCTCAAATACAACTGACATTTGTTCTAGGGTTTAGTCCCTGCGTCCTTGCTGAGACACCCTGTCCAGCACAGCAAGGCTTCAGGCTCTGGGAGCCCGGCCTCTGGGGGCAAAGGCTCTGCACATACTCAAACCCGCTGCACCTCAGTATTTGTTACGAGAGCAACCAAAACCTTGGGTCAGTTTGGTGGGTAGTAAAAGGGGTAGTAAAATCGTGCTAGCTCTGTTGAAACAACAGGAGAAGCAATGGTTTTTACCAGTTTGCATTTGTTCTTTCATGAAGAGATGACAGTTTACCCAAAAAGGCTGGGTTTGGCCATTTTATATATCTGTTACAAGCTCCAGCTGTCATTTCTTGCATCTTTGGATTACTATAGTCAACCGAGACAACACCATGGTCAAATAAGGGCAAAGTCTGTAAATAAAAGCTGTTTAAATACCAAAAAATAACAAATACACTCACTATGGAGGTTGACTGATTGAAAATTATTTGTGGTTTATAGCTTGTGTTTTCAGCTCTACCAGACTCATTGACAGTACCATTCCACATCTAGTTGTAAGCAACTGGAACCATTAAATATTTAGGGGTGTTTTGATTACTTTTCACCAAGCATTTGGCAATTTATCAGCTAACTTTCCAAATATCTCATTCCTGCTGCTCCTCTTTGATCACTGAGAATGGCCGTGTATGGACAGAACTTTTCTAAGCCATTTAAAATGCGTCTGCGTGAAATTACGAAGAAAACCACGCCTGGAGAATTCTCTGGAGTCTGAATTTCTAACTCCTATGAGCTGGTAGGGGTTTTTTGCCCTTATTTTATTTAGATTGACTCAGCACCAGTTTTTTTCCAGTTCTGTGTCCTCAGTCTGTTGCAGCAGGGCTGTTAGGATTCAGCTCACGGAGACTTGTAACAGGAGAGCCATCAGCTGTGCTTGATCTCAGAAAGAAAGGGTGGAAGAAGTGGGAACAATACTTGGGAAGAGGGGCTGCTGAGGGAAGGAAGGCAGAGTGTGAATCATGATTGGGCTTCAGCGCTAATAAAATGGACAAGACAAGGCCCCTTCCTTCCTCACAGCTCCAGAAATTTCTCTGAGGCTGCACCTGAGGACATCAGATAAGGGTCTGTCCCAGAGGCCACAGACACTGTACCCCAAGAGCTGAGTTCGTATTTCCAAGGCAGAAGAAAAATTACTTGCCAACCTGAGAGGCAGCAACCAGACCGACTAGAGCAGTGAAGGAGACTGTTATTTTTGTCTCAGGGAAAGAAAACAAGTGCAGCATATCACCTGGTCTGGCATCAGCTGAAGCTGGACAGCTGACCCCCAGGATTAGCACCCTTCCTCAGTGGGGAGAGAAGTCATTATACAAAGCAGAATGAGACAAATGAAGTTTTCATTGCAGATGAAGAGTGGGAAACGTTGCTGACAGCCAGCTCAATGGGCTGATGAAACTTCAGCCCCAGGGAGACTGTTCAAAGGCTCTTTCAATTATTTAATGAAGTGTGGTTGAGTTTTGACCCCTCAGCGCCATTGCCTGAGGTTTTCTGTGAATGTTTTAGGTCTTGTTCCTATCCCTGAGCTCATTGACTACTCGGAGAATTTTCAAAATCATATTTCTCTAGATTTGTAATGGTTTTCTTTCTTGTTGCGTGAAAGGCCACACAACTGACAGAACAAATTCATCATACAGAGAAGCCAAGAGAGGGACTAAGCCCAGGAGCCCACTGGCAGCACTGGGAATGGGAGGAGACCTCAGCCAGCTTGGGCGAACCACCCTCCGAGGCACCAGCTGCTGAACAAGGCTCCAGCATTTACCAGTTCCCACGGCACTTTTAACAACAGCAGGTTAAAGAAATCAGTTTTATTTAGAGAGACGGGACTTGTCTTAAAATTTTTGACCAAGTTCTTTTAAACCACAGTGAATAATGCACAATACTGCATGGTGTATTCCTGCACTGGCTGGGGCTCCCATTGCCCTCATTTGCAAAATGCAGCCTTCTCCAGAAGTTACCACCAGGAGCACGGCTTCTTCCCCATCCCTCCATCCTGACCCCCAGCTGTCCTCCTGCATCCAATCCCAGCAGCAGCCCTGCGGCAAACATGACCACAGCTGGGGAAAAGCAACGCCAGAGAAACACATTTTCAGCTCCACTTTGCAATTTAAATTAAGTAGAAGGAGCTGTGTGTGCAGCCCCCAGCCGCTGCTCTGTGTGCAGCTGCAGGTCAGTGGCTCACATCACCAGCACCGGTGATATTGCTGCAGTCCTCTGTGCTGGCATGGGACTGACGGTAACGACACCACGTCAGCCTGCAGTATCATTAAAATATCCTAGCTGAGGCTGCAGTGAGTTTCTTTTGCTGGCCCAGCACCTGCGATGCCCTCAGCTTCTTGGCTAGAGTACATAGAAGTCATTGTTGTTCGACAGGTCACTGTAATGGCAGAGGGCGAGAGCGGGACCCTGTACCGGCGGGGGATCAGGTCGACTTCTGCCCTGAACCCCCTGTGCCGTGGGCCTGGCTGAGCCTGGCTTGCAGAGATGAGTGTCCCACTTGGGCTCAGCCACAGCCCGGTGTTTGCGCTTGAGTCTGCTGCCACCATTGCAATAGGTCCCACAACATCGGCACGTCAAGAAGTGCTTGGCTCGATGTTTGGCCATTGACACGGGGGCTGGGGCTGTTCCTCCAGGAACGAGAGTCCCCGCCATGGTGCCCCGTGGGTCAGGCTGCCCTTTCAACCGGCTCCTTCTCCTCTGGACAGTGTCCAAGCTGATGTCCGACTGGGAGGAGCAGCTCTCGTTCCAGCCGGCGCCAGCACTCAGGCTGCGCAACGGCAGGGCGAGCCGCAGCGCCTTCCAGAACTGGGAGCCGGAGCGCTTGGACTTCTCCCCCTTCCAGGTGACGAAGGAGACGGACTCCTTCAGCTGGAGGATGCTGGGGTGGGTGCACTGCAGTGGCCTGTACTCCACCACGATGAGCTTGGTGGCGATGGCGTTCTGGCACATGATGCCCAGCTTGAACTCCAGGAGGCTGATGCTCTTCTCTGTCAAGTAATCAGGACTCAGGACCACGATCATCCTGCGGCTCCTCTGGATGAAGTCAAACACGGCTTCAGTGGTATCTAAGAGTGCAAGGGCAGAGGAATTGGGGTGTACAAGGGGGGAGGGAGCAGGGAGAGAAAAGCTGAAGGAAGTTGGTGGCATACCTGCACAGATACCCCCATCCCACAGAGGAAAACCTGGCGTGAGCCCAGTTAGTGACTTTCGACTTCCCCACACTCCTGCTGGCAGGGACTGCAGAAGCAGCAGCAGCATTTTAGCTTTGCAGTGGGTTTTTGAGAAGGCTGAAGTGGTGAACGAGAAGACAGGATGGCAGGATAAGCCAGGACCATACCCTGACTTCTGCCCTGCAGGTCATCACTGCTGCCCAGGGAAGTGCAGGTGTCTGATAAAGGCCAGGTCTTGTTTGGGAACCACCTGCCTATAGCTCTGACAGCCCTTTGCACAGAGGGGAACAAAGTGAAGCAAGCATGTAATTGTGGCACAGCTTGCACCGCCAAGGTTGAGACCCACTGCCCTCTCTCTCACGCTCTCTCATCTAGAAAAGGAAGCCTCCAAACTTAGAAAGCAAAAAATTCAGCCTTAAACATCTCCATCCATTCCTCTAGCTGTGATGGGAGGTGAAAATACTGTCCTTCAAAGCATTTATTGGGATTAATTGCAGTTTGTAAAGCTCAGCAAGATGCTGAGCTGGAATGGTGCCAGGCAAGGGCAGCATCTTTTTTATTATGAGTGTTGAAAAGCAGCAAACCTGAAGGATGTCCTTGGAATTCTATCTATGGCTTGGGATGCAGCAAGCATATTGAAGGTGTCTAATACATGAGCAGTGGAAAGGATAGGAATTAATAGGGCCATGGCACTTAGCAAATTAACCCAAGCTGATTAACAGAACTGTAAAAACTTTAAAACCCATCCACGTACTGAGTGCTGGTGCCTGAGATGGACCTGAGGACAAGGTGGTGTTCAAGCAGGACAGAGAACACTAGAGTAAGAGCTTTTGCAGAAACAGAAAGAAAAACCACGTAGGAATGTCTTGCGAAGAGCTGTTCTGAGGACAAGAGCTTCCTGCTGCTTCCGTCACCCTTCACACTGGTAAAGCCATGATTCCTCAGTCTGGAGACTCCCCTCCCTCTCTGCCAGTAGAACACTGGTCTTTTATATAAATAAAAATAACTCTCCTTCCCTGCAATGGCAATGTCTCTTATAATTCCAGCACTTGGCTGGCTCTTTCCTTTTCTCACAGCAGAAGTTGCACCATGTTGCACCTGGATGCATCTTATTTCAAGACTGTCCAGAGCAATACCTTTTATTCAAAGATATATGACTAGCTTTAAAACTCATCACCAGATTATTTTGGGACCAAGAACTTGGAACAGGAAAAATGATTGAACAATAATGTCATAATGGAGAAAATAAAGCACTGTTTGGCTCATTAACATAATACTGGAATTCAAATCAAAGTATTTGGAGTATTTTTCTTTTGTGTACAAGGTTTGGGGGGATTTTCTTCCCTGCCACACAGGAAAACACCGATTCATTGAAACCAAAAGTAGATTATAAAGTCAGTTCTGTCAGAATCGTCACTTAATGCTGTGAAACGTTCTTACCACCCTATTTCAAAGGCACAAAGAATTGGCAGCAATCTCTCAGTTTACTGAGTCCAGTCCTCATTCAAATCTTTCTATAACTGGTTGAGATCTATTTTGAAATCAGTCAAGCTTCAACACGTTGTGAAAGAAAAAGCTTCTTTGCTGGTTTGAAAGGACTTCCTTTTTGAAACTGAAATTGTAAAATCACAGCAAAACATAGGCAGGAGCAGCCCCTGTGAGGTCACCTATTCTACCTGCCTGCTCAAAAAGCAAAGGTTCAATTAATGTGAAGGATTCCAACACTGCCAAAATAAAATGTTTTGATTGAGCTGACAGTGATAGTTTTCTTTTATCAACCTTGAATTTGCAACACCTTTTGAGACTCAGCATTTTTTTGGCAGGGAAAATGCTCAAATTCCCGAAGATAGATTTCATTTGTGAGAATGGGGTGCATTTAGACTTGACGAAGCAGGGTACCTTGGGATGTCCAGTTTACAAAATCCTGAGTGGCCATTTCACAGTGTGCAGACAGGATGGTTCCTCCCAGTGGTACCAACGGCACAGGACGGGAAAAGCAGCAAGAATGCTGTGGGGGTTTGGGTACCAACAGAGCTGGAAATAAGATACTCCTGGAGATGTGCTTTATATTAAAAAATTCCACCTTTACTAAATAGTTACAAAGGACACCGCGTATTTTTGTTGGTTACTTGTGTCTCCCTTAATGCACCCCAGAAATGTGACAAGAAGAGCCACACATTTGTCCCAGATCAATAAAAACTGTGGGGTCATAGATCCCATACTCATACCCCATAGACCCCAAATCCATAGACTGGCACAATAATCCATTTTGCTCATGTTGTGGAAGTGCTAGGCTCTCTCTCAACTTACCTGCTAGCATGCAAACAAGGGAAAAAGCCAAAAAAGCAGCTTGGATGAGAAAACATGAAGCTGAACGAACCTCTTCTAAGCAACTACCTGGAGGGTGATGAGCAAAGCAGCTTAAGAGGCAGTTTGATTTCTGTGGTTAGGGCAGATTTCCAAGATTTCCGTTCAACACCCTGGCTTGGTCTCTCAAGCAGAGATTGTGTTTCCTTCCCATCTTTCTATCTAGTGATTACCAAATGAGTACTCTTCAGGTCAGAGACTCTCGATGTGTGCGTGCCCACTCCTGGATGACATCTGAATGTTGTGTGTCACTGTGTTTCTGCCTGCATGGCCCTGGCAGCAGCGGTGGTGTCTCAGGATCACTGCAGGCACACCATGAAACAACCAGGAAAATGCCCCCCTCTAATAAGGTGTCCCCAGATGATCTTGATACTTGGAATACACACAGCCATCTTTCTTTAACAGCCTTTTGCAGACATAATGGGGAGGAAAATGACACTTATGAGAAATGCACAAGGACTGAAATGCAAAAGTGAAAATGTTTTATTGAACAGCAAAATAAAATAATACTGACACTTCACAGACTAAATAACACAACGGCAAAAAAAAAAAAAACATACAGAAAAGAGAAGGGAAAACTCTGGAACAGCTGTACAACATCAAATGGCACGGGGAGGGAAGATGTTTTTTTTCCAATTTGTGCCACACTGTTTACCCATGAAATAACAATGAGGAACTTTGTATGAGCTGCATATTGATAAATGTTAGGTTAGAGCACAGAAACCTAAATGAATCAACTGAACTAGACAGATGCTGTGACAGAATCCCATGATGGAAACCACATGTGGCATAGGATGAAATGGCAGGTGTGTTTGAGCTGCTTTGCAGATCTGTGCTACAGCTGGGACTGGGGTTTACCCCTGGCCTGACAGCTCCCAGCAAAGCCAGTGGCAAAGCTCCCAGGGGAGCAGAGCCCAGTCCTGCGCTATTCCTTCCACATTGCTCTCTCTGGACCTATGGAGCCCCCTTGAAACCATCACACCTTTTTTGGGTGCTCTGCTGTTGTCTCTCCGCAATCCTGTTCTGGGGTTGCAATGGCACCAATGGCCACTGCAATGTATGCCAGAGAAGGTACCGGTCCTTTGTCTGTTTGGAAAACTCTTCAAATAAAAATCAGCAAAATAAATAAGGTGGATTTAACTACCTAAAATAATCAGACTAACTAAAGCATCAGCAGAAGTTCTCTTGGTACCTCAGCCAAAAGTGAGATGTGATATGGTGAGGCCTGGGATGTTAATTGAATTTATGCGTATTTTCGAGTCAATTTTTAAAAAATCAAATTGGAGTCTAACACAATTCTGCTTTGGCCTCAGGGCCTTCCCTCTGCTGGCAGATCTGGCAGCTGATTACAGGAATGCTGAAAACACAAACAAAAAGGTGAAGCTGGGCAAAATGACACAGCTGTGATGGCTTCACAAAGCTGAACATGGTTTTGGGTACTATCTCATACAAATGAAGCTTTCTGGAGTAATGGAAGCAGCTCTGCTCCTCCACAGGCAGCCACAGTAGAAAACCTCGTAACAGCAAAGCTTTCAAGCACCTCTGAGCAGATGAAGAGCTCCTCTGCTTTCAGCCAAGCTGCCTGCAATTTTACCGGCTTAGAGCACAGCTTACTTGGGGAGGAAGGATTGAGAAAGTGGTGAAAAAGCAGCTTTTTTTGTTCCACATTTGTACAGTACCTATCCAACAGCATGGGTAGCTGTGGCTCCCCACTGCCATAGAATAATGTTATTAATCACACCATGCTAAGAGCAAGAGGCTTTGCTGATGCCAGGATTCAACCCCACACCTTTAAAGCTGGGCTGTTTACTGGGATGCCCTTGAACCTTCTGGCTCAGCTGGGGGAATAGTGCAGAGATTCCAATTTGTAGCGCCCTTTTAATGCCATTATGAATGGCTATGCTTTACCCACTGGACACTAACAGAGCAAAAGCATGCGTCAGAGGTGACTCAGGAGCAACCATTATCAATGAAAAATAAACATGCACTTAGTGTGTGTAATACTAAACTCCACAATGAAGGGGGCAGGCCCTTGCATCGGGAGCTCCAGGAGTATGGAGACACCTCCAGACCTTGTAATTTTATGTGAAAACATTGTGAACAACAGTACTGGTCAATGCCAGAATCCCGCTATGCTTTGGTCTGTGCTACAAGGGAATGGACACTCCCCTCCTTGGTCTGAAAAGCCTGTTTGCAAAGAGTTAACTCACCAGATCCTCTCCTATGCCTGCTGCCTCCAACAAAGCGAGGACTGGTACTCAGTGGTTTTGTAATTTCCATTTTGTGCAAAGGTTGCAGAAGCTGAGATACAACCTCTGCTTTGCAGGTCTGGGCTGGAAACAGCATGGCCAAGGCTAGTTTAAACCTGAGCCCTGAATTACCCCTTGTCCTATCACAATAGGCCCTACTAAAAAGTCTGTCCCCATCTTTCTTATAAGCCCTCTTTAAGTACTGAAAGTTCAAAACAAGGTCTCTCCAGAGCCTTTTCTTTGCTAGGCTGAACAACCCCAACTCTCTCATCTTTTCTTCATAGTCTTCCCAGCCGGACAGAGCTAGTGGTTTTTAATAAGTTCAAATAAGTTTGTAGGGTCATCTGGGGAGCTGGACATATATCCAGTGCCATTCCAGAGGCCTTGGCAGCACCTTGCATGGTGCTTTCCCCCAGCCAGCAGCACAGAGAAAGTAGGCAGGTTCAGTAGTAAATTGGGGATCGTTGCAGTGCTTGTGAAGTCCCTGAGTTTGCTTTACAAAGAAACATCTCTCAGACATGCTCCATGGCCTGTACTAATGAGATATTTTCCTTGGATTACGAGCATTATAGCTCTGAGGGGTCTGGGGTACTTGGGAGACTGCAGAGTCCCAAAGACTGACCACTTATCAGTAGAAATGTTACAATACAAATAACAGCCATTTCACATTGCCAAACTATCAGAATGTACTTGATTCTACAGAAATGTGGAGATCAAAGATGAGAAGCCTCAAGAGTCTATGCTACCCCCACCGAAGCAGAAACCTGTGATCCCTAAATGATAAGGACTACATAGCTGGGACAGATATGAAAGGCTTTATACTGGAGCCACCTTTCAAACTGTTCTGCAGCCTCTGTGACTGGGACCAACAACCAGGAAGGAGTGGAGCCATTTAGGAGAGAAAAGGAGCTCTGTCCCAGATGCTAACAAAGGTCCCATAGGAATCAGGGCTACTGGCCTATACAGACACCACACTATCACAAGGTGCTGGCTGCATTCCACCAGGATAGCCCAGATTAGATAGACCCTGAACCCAGGGCTTGTGCGGTTGATGACAAGGATATGCATTTGCAGAGAGGAGGTGTATGCATCTTTGGTCTCTCTACTACCAGGGCAGTAGAAAAGCTGCAGGGAGGCATGACAGTCCTCTGAAATGCTTGGGACACAGTCCTTCATGGCAAAACCCCTGAGTTCCTTCCCACTCCCTGGCCTAACTTGTGGATTTGGGGGGTTTATTTTGTTTTGGTGGTAAACATTTTTCAGGCATCTGTATGAGCCTATCAAGGCTCAAACTCCTGCTATTTTTCTTCACTGGCATTTCCACCTGCAGCTGCTTCCAGAACCTGCTGTTTGGGAACTTGGATTTCTCGCCTTTCCATTTAATGACAGTCAAGGCTGCTTTGGCCTGCTTCAGCTCCTTCACTTTGCTCTTCTTGATGGCTTTGTACTGCACTAGAATGACTTTGATGTTGCCCTTGGAGGCCATATTCTCTAGACCAGCCTTGAGCTCCAGCAGGGCTTGTGTCCCCTGCAAGACGTAGTTGGGGCTCAGGACAACAAGCAGACGTCGGCTTTTCTGGATGAAGCTCAGGGTTTCGTCTGTTACAACTGGGAGAAAGAAACATTGAGGCAGTTAGTGATGGCCAAGAACATATTGGTGAGCTGCTGCCATGACACCACGTGTCTCTTGAAAAGAACAATAAAATCTCTTGGAGGTCCTCTCTAGAGACCATACTGGTGCTTCCCAACCCTGCAACTGATTCCACACAGGGCCTCCTACACCACAGCTGGTACCCACTGCCCCATACAATGACATCTTCTACTCACAGCCCCAGGCTGCCTACGGATGTTTCATCCTCCCATGATACACTGAGATGCCTGAGGTAGCTACATCTAAAAGGCACTGTACTACAAGGCAAAGACACCACCCAAGGCTGTGAGGATGCCAGGTAGCCAAGAGGGATGCTCTGATAGGCTGTGATTTAGCTTCCTTCCGGTGAGAGCAAAAAAAGAGGCTCTTTGGAGCTAAGCAGGAAAATTGCCCGGTGGACAACATGTGACCTCAAGGAAAAAGACTCAGCCTAAAAAGGCGCTGGGAAGTCTGAATGCCTATACTTACATCCTCCTCTGGCAGATGTCCAGAATGACTCTGGGTAATTCCTTCACTCCTCTTGCCTCAGTTTCCCCACACCAAACACACACAATAAGTATCTACACCCTCCCTGAGCATCCTCATGGGTTAATTTGCTTTGGAAATACTACCATCTCAACTCCTGTTACTCATCCAGCTATTCCTGTTGATGTCATCAATGAAAGTAGATTTGAGTGAGAAATGACAAGTAAACTGCTCTGAGGACTTTTAATGAAGTGTCCCAAAAGTGACACGCTTTGAGCTGGAGACATGTCATAGCAACTGTGGATCCTCTTTAATTTTCTAACATCTACAGGTAGACTGTCCTTAGGTACCTTTCTGTAATTAATGTGAAAATTCCTTGTAAGTGTGAATCCCAGCACTTGCACTCTCTGCTGCAGGATCTTCCACACACCATTGACAAGGCAATGCTCTTGACTGGTCAGAAAATGCAATGGAGAACAAAATAACGCTGACAGGAAACTTCATTTAGCTGTCAAGCACATTTGATTAGTTCCTGTCAGCAAACTCAGAGGATAATCCGTCTCTCACTGTTTCTTCATCAAGGACAACATAACCCTCTACCTGCAACACAGATGCACACTCTGGAGGCATGACCCCAGCTGCCAAAAGCTGTTCCCTATACCCACTGTGCTTCTCCAAGAAGGACATTAGTCAAATCCCAAGCTAAGCAGCAACGGGGAAGCCACAGAAGTGTTGCAAAGGGCTGTGTGATGACAAGCCACCCAGGCAGTGTTCTGGAAGGCTGGTGCTGGGTTGAGGCTGGCAGTGACGGCCACAGCGAGTGGGGATGGGTGAAGGGCAGGGAGCCCAGGAGAGCTGTGCTGGAAGGAAAATGAAGGGAAGGATGGCAAAAAGCAGCAGAGAGAACAGGAGGGAGATGTATGTCTTCAGGAACAACTGGTGAGAAAAGCTCACAGCAAACCTCCTACGAGCCTGGTGCTGGCATCAAGCAAAGAGAGGCTGCAGGGTGCCCTGCCATGTCATCTAGGCTCTCCCTAAAAGGAACAGCACCAGAACTGCAGCTGTAACCCTGTCCCCTGAGGCACATGTATTTATTTGCCCTCAAACTTACATGTGCTGTGTCCTAGCAATAATCTAGGAGACAGAAAAAGAAGACCCCAGACTGATTCTGCTCCCTCTGTCATGCAGCTGGACCGGGACTCCAACAGTCCCTCTTGTTCTACCCAAAAGAGACCCCAATGGACTTTATCAGCCCAGGTTCTGTCATCAATGGCATCCTGACCCAAAGCCTGTGAATTCAAAGTGGGGTGGTATGCATGGGCAAAAGTTCAAGTTTTGAACTTTCAGTAGGCATCAGGGATCATACAGCCCACTCACCCCCAGGACACAGGAGTGTTGGCTAGATTTGTGCCCTTGCTGTGGCACCTCTGTGACCATATGCATATCTGGAGAGTTTCACAAACTTCCATTCTTAGTGATTCCCTGCATCCCTCCAGCAGACACTGTGGGTAGAACCTTGTATGTTTTAGCTTGAAACTGTGAAAAAAAATATTACATTTTAGTGAAGAGTCTCGCTACCTGCAACAGAGTACTCTTAATCATAGCAACCTAATTGTATGCCATGTTAGACACAGACACTATAATTAATGAGGGTGAGTGGGAGGCCTTCTGGGAGGGCATGTGATCTTCTCAGTGACGTTGGCACAGTGCTCTCCACACCTCCATGCAGCAAACACTCCTGGTTTTTACAGACACTCACAATTACCTTGCTGTGAACTATCAGTCTGGTCCAGGATCACACTCCCCCTGCCTCTTTTCTTTCTAGCCTTGCCTTTATCCCCTTTCTTAAGGCAGCTCAGAGGGTTTGCATGAAGGTCAGTGGTCCAGTTCCCTCATGTTGATACATCAATCACTTCTGCACGTCACTCCTGTGGGGAGCAACTCAAATGACCAATCACCACCACTTGCTCATCGCAGCCTTTTTGGTAGCCTGGAGCATCTGTGACGTTGTCACATGAAGCAAAAACATTAGAAGGTACCAACAAGAATGTGTTTATGCAAATGGGAAAAAAACAAAACAAAAACAAAAGACAAAGTTAATCTGGATAGGTCAGTTCCTATCAATTATCAGTACCTCAAAGAACAACAAAGAGAGGTTGCACATAGAACGCAGCCCTCTGTGAAATACTCACTTCCCCCAGGGAGGCTGTCTCTGTCAAAGATACACAGCTTGTACCCAAACTCATTCTCCAAGACTCCCCGCAGCGTCAGCAGCACAAATTCCTCCTCCTCCGCGTTGCGTGCGTAGGACACGTACACATCGTACTCCTTCCCGTCTGAGCATTGGGAGTACAGAGAAACACAAATGGCAGAAGAGACACTTGTGATACTGCACATGCTGAGCCTTCGACTTGCTTCCCAGGAAAAGCAGATATGAGGGCTCGTTTTGAGCCCAGGCACTGCAGGTTGAGACACATTGATTTCTATAGTTACAGGACAGAAGCGCTGCCTCTTTTACTACCCAGCCTGAACATGAAGGTACTGAGACACTGCTGGGTCTCTGAAGGCATGAGATCACAGCAAGATGGTCAAGCCATTCTGTCCAGTGTCCTTTTGTCTTTTGACATCTCTGACATTGCTTCCCCTCATTGCTGTCTATCCACATGAGCAGTCCCACCAGACAGAGACTTGTACCCTGCCTACACCTTCCAAAAGCCACCGCAGTCCCTTGGCAGGTTCACACCACAAACTGTGAGAGCTCGAACATCTTCCTCACGCTACAGAGGAAGAAATCTCAGCTCAGAGTCCCAAGAGATGAACTCCCAGTAACATGGAAGCTATGAAAGAACTGAGGACAAAAGAGTGACCTCCATATCCATCCTTTTGGATGCCTTTCCACATGTTAAAGCAAATCACCCTGGATTCGTAAATCCTTACATAGAGTCACTAGAGAAACCAGGGACTTACTGAAACTCGATGACTTATCTTGCCCATGAAGGGTCTGGCCTGTAGCAGGATAAAATAAATATAAGCCCTTTAAGTCCTTACCTAGGATGGTTTCATCTGTTCCAAAATGAGCCCGATAGAAGAGGACCATTTCAAGCCAATAAGCATGATAGATGACTATCAGCACCACAACGAGCAGGACGGTTGCCCCCAGTCCACAGGCCAGTTCCACAGTGTACTTCGGTGCTACAACTGGATTCAAAAAGAAAGAGGGGATCTGGTTTACCAAACAGGTTGAGCTTTCAGCTAAGCAGAAACAAGCTTGTGTCACATGCAGTCAAACATAACAGAGGAACAGCCAGGAGCCAAGCTGGCCCTTCAGAGGAGGGTGGCCAAGCCAAGGCTTTTCTGGCAGGACACGTGATGGCTGGCCAACCTGGAGTCCCCATTCTGGGTTACTAGGTCTGGTTGGGCTGGCAGAGCAACTCAAAGCACAGGCTTGACTTCTGTCTCTAAGCAAGACCCTGGGAGCAGCCAGATGGTAGAATAACCTGTTGATGGGAACCACCCGCACAGTCCAAAGCCAGCTCATGAATGTGACCTTCTCAGCAGCATATGTACACTCTTAGGGCAACACAATAACATTTACTTCTAGGAGAGCCAACCAAAGCTCACCTGCAACAAAATAAAGGCAATGGCCACCATTTTCCCTCCATAAACACACTTAGTTCTTGTGGTTTGCCCCAGATTGACAGCAAGGATATAACTGGCCATGGCCTGATTGTTTTCTACCAGGAGAGAAGAATCATAGTGCCTTAGAGAAAAGCTGAAATGCTTGCAAACAAATAGAACAACCTATCAATATCGAGCCAGAACATCACAGCCCCATCCCCCTCCAACTCATACAGTGTCTGTCACACCACTGCTGCTTCTTTGTATTAAGGACAGAAAATAACTCTTCTAACTGTATCCCTGGGCAACTCTCTTTTTGTGGCGATTCAGGTAACAGCTGACATGCACACTGGCAAACTGCATGATGAAAGAACAACAGTGAGTAGAAATATCAGCAAATTCCAAGATTTTACTAGAAACTGAATTACAAAAAAAAGAAAATTGAAACAATTTAGCAACTTTCATTAAGTAATGAGCAGCAGAAGTACATGAAAAGGAGAGGGAAATCTTCCAGAAAAAGCAGGAAACGTATATAACCTAATGTAATGAAAGAGTTGGAGCCAACATATAGATACTTGCTAAAAACTGGAAGATAAGTGCTGAGGGGTTAGGTTCTGGCATATTTGATGTTCCTGTGCACAGTGGGATGGTCTGCAGTGAGCTTAGTTGAAGGTTGCTCTGCCAGCAGTGGTTGCGGAAGGTTCTTGGATTTTGCTATGAAGAGAGCATGAAAGAGGGGTGATGAATAATCAGATCTGCTCTGAGCAAACCCACTCAACTATTCAAGAGCCAATAAGGGAGGGAGAGAGAGGATAATACAGATCAGTCTACTAAAAAACAGCATTTAGGTGGTACTGCTGTATAGAGAAAGAATCTGAAGACTTTAGATTCCCTTCTGCTACATGTACAAACGTTATCATCCCTGAAGAATTATGCATGTAGGATGAACACACTGGCAGATGGTTCCAGCCTTTGTCAGTTGTGTGTTTGGTCTATCGATCTTTCCCAGTGATCTAGAAAAGGTTTGTCTCAATGGAATGGGACTAAGAAGGAAGGAGGATAAGTACCAAGAAGGAAGAGAAAGAGCTTGTCCAGGAAAGGACTCTGTGATCCTTCCCATTTTAAGAGGGCAGAGTAGGGGGAAGGAGGTGTCTGGCATGGGCTACACAAGGCAGGGCAACATTCCTCATGGGAGAAGGAAGGTCTGACCTACAGCAAGCAGGTATTGAAGCTCTAGATGAGGTTGAAAAGAGAAATATCCACCTCAATCAGGAAACATCACATACTTATAGTGAAGGCTCAGTTCTTATTACTGAGAGGTGGGTCTGAGAAATGTGAGCAAAATCTTTGATGCAAGAAATATGTAGGAAAAAACCCACACTCAACAGGGCTGTATCAGTCCATACCATCCATGCTGAGGTGGCTGTATCTAGACTGGAGTGTCATGGCAGCAAGGACTAAAACCACTGAGAGTTGTGGTTAGACTGTCTCACTCCTTGAGCAACGTCAGCAACTTCTGGAGAATGACAACCAGTGGCTGCTGCATCGCACAAAACCCTCACACAATCAAGTAACCTAACATCATTTTCAAGCACCCTGTCCCCTCAGGTCTGCTTCAATTGTGATACACAGATGGGATGAGAACAAGAGGTCTATCCACCCGTTTCTCTCCTCAGGCACTTTACCATGGCTAGGGTGCACATGACTCACATCCTTTGCTCCCTGTCTCCAAGTAGTGGTGCGGTACGACAGCAATAATACAGCGGTGTAGAGAGAATAGCGTGTGTTGGGGAAAAAGGCCTGATGGAATTATTTGTTCCTGTACTGTTTTTCAGAGCAAGGCTAAAGGCAGGACCGACAGCTGCTTTTAAGCAAGCCTCATCTCACACCCATGCTTTGCAAGTCTTTTACCTCTCATGTGCACTACGGCCTGGCTATGGTCCTCGCCTCTGGCATTTCTGGCATAGCAAGTATAATTCCGTTTCAAGTCCTCTGGTGTGGCTTTTGCAACCGTTAGAGTCCTTATGACAGTTTTGTCTTCAAAAGCTCTAGTAATTTCACTGTAAAAGAAAAACTAGGGCATTACATATGTGAAACAATATGCAGCAGGTTTTTAGTGACAAATAGTCCTTTCCCTGATGTAACCAAACTCTCTAAAAAAAAAACAAAACCCAAAAAACACCTAAGCTGATATTTATAAATCGATAAGACTTCAGATTTTAACACAGCTGCAGCTGTTTCTTTATCTGTTTTTTCTTAGTATTTATTTTGCCATTCATAATTTTCTCATACTGCAGCTGTGTCACATTGCATTTTACAGATAAAGTAAGTTTTTGCCTACAAAGCAACAAGATCTCAGGAACTCAGACTTCAGAGGCCAAGTCACATTCCCTGGGAAATCCTGGATGAGTCACTTTGTCTCTCTCTGCTTGAATTCATCATCTGCAAAATGGGGATAATAGCATTTCCTTTTTCTACATAGGTTTGCAAACTAATTAGGGTAGCGACTGCCCTTGACACTCAGCAAATGGGACTCTCAACCTCATTTGGGTTTCTTCATCTAATTGAGTGTCTATTCCTTCTAATCAATACTATATATAATATTACTTTTTTGTTTTCAGCCTCTGTTTTTTTAAACATTTTTATCACTTATGCTATTCGGGAACATTTCTCTAAATAAAACTGTGTCTGCCCCTGGTTTAGAAGTCTGACAAGAGCAACAGCTGTTGGCACCGCTGCCAGAACCTAAACAAGTGATGATGTGAACTGGTAAACAAAGCTCCCTCAAAAACTTCTGTAAGATGAGATGCTGTTGAGGTCTGGAGGCCTCCTCCCTAGAGCTCCTGGTGCTCAACATGGCATGGTGCAGACACAGGAATTTCTGATTAACAGGGACACAGGGGACTCCACGTTCCCTTGCAAAGGAAAATGGGACTGTAGCATGTCTGTGCTCACACCCCTTTGCAGGATCCAAGAGAGAATCAGATACAAACGAAGGTCCACATTAGTATGTTACCTTTGTGTGACTTTTATCTTGGGGTCCACGATGTCATCTGTGCTTTTCCCATCTATGGTCCACCACACCTCAGTCCGGGAATCCTTCAGGAAAGTGAAGAAGACCTCACAGGGCAGAACAAGGTCCTCTCCTGGGAAGAAAGGACCATAGTGAGGTATTGCAAAGCAGGAACAGAATCACCCTGGCTTTTGTGCTTTCCAGTGATCTTACCAGCCTGAGCTCTGCCTCCCTTCAGGAGGGAATGAGGCCAACATCCATCTTCAGACATCTGATAACAGTTTAGCACACCAGACATGTTGATTTATGATAGAAAAATAAATAGAAAAAAATATCCTGCCTTTTCAAATATGTTAAAAACTCCTTGACTGCCGCAAGTCACCCACCCAAAAGGAGATGCTCCATGCCAACCACTTCCCTGTGTTTATCATCCCCACCGCACAAGGCATAGATGCCATAAAGTGAAGGATCCAGCTCCACAAAACATTTTTGTGTGGGAACACTTGTTCAGGCATTTAGCTTCCCCTCAAGGTTAGGCTTAGGAGTGTGAATATCTTTGTGATCAGCCTGTGGTTTTATCTTCTAGAGTGGCTATGGAAGAAGTCTGACTTTCTGAGCCAAAAAAGCTTTGCTTTAAAGTGAAAACTCTACTGCTAATCATCATCATTGGCACCACATTTATTACAGCAATGTAACGGGACATGATCCATTCAAGATAGGGAATTGCTTCAAAGAGCCATCAGTCTAAACAGATGGGGTGGGGGAAGGGGTGTGGTTCCCCATCCCACAATGATGTGAGGCCAGCGAAAGGAGAGCTCTCATTAATTAGGAAGCAATCGGCCAAAAAGTGGCCAGAAGGCTGAAGCCACTGAGGGGCTGAACAAGGGAGGGTTGGAGCAAAGCACAGCCAGGGACTGAGACAAGGTCCTACAGGAACTTCTCTAAGCAGTCGAGGGTCCCTGTTTCATCTGCTTCTGCAGTCCTGCATCTCCATGCCTGAGTATCTATCTTTATCTGTGCTTGCAAAAATAAACTTCGAAAGCTGTGCTGTCGTACTCCAGCATAAAAAACTGGAACTCAATGCCGTCTGCCAGGCAACTTGCAGCAGCTCATGTGCTCTGTAAGGGAAAGCACCAGGGATGCAGTGGAAGGCGAGAGCTGCTGTGCCTGGCTGGGTCTCCATGTCCCCGCAGGCTGGCTGCCTGGGCAGCAACAGCAGGCAGAGATCATTGCAACTTTACCTGCTTCGAGTTCGTAGACAACTTTCTCATTTGGAGAAGAGAACTGTGGTGGCAAGGCCTTTTTTGGAGATCCTGTGGGAAAGAACAGAGAGCCCCCCATGGAGACCCAGACTCCAGGAGAACCTGGGGTCCTTGCAGCCTCGCTCATGATGCCCTTACAACCCACTGCACATGTCCCAGTCTAACTTGTGATACAATCCTGCTGCAGAGTTCCATGCAAAGAGAAATCTAATCCTAGTCCCCAAACTAGATTTTGAGGCTCCTCCAAAGTTTAAGTAACTCTAGAAACAAGTTTTCGGGCCTTTCATGTCAGAAGAGCTCCACACCCCTCTCATCTCCCACAAGACACAACCTGTACCAGTTTGTTTTTATTGCTGCTTCTAAAAAACAAGGTACAAACATCATTTCCCATCACAAGTATTTAATTCAGCTCTTAAAGCAGCCATTGCCGTGGGACTCAGAATGGCTATAATGGGACAACCCCACAAATAACATCAATCAAAGGGCAAAGGAGTCAAAAATTCGCAAGAATGTCAGGGTTATGCACTCGCATGCCAGCAGAGGGTACCCCTGGCCATGTCATGGACTGTACCTCACCAGCCTAAGTGTGGTCACCCTCTGTGGTGCTTGGGACATTTGACATGGTGGTGGGTTGAACCTTCAGAGCAACATGTCCTGGACAGACACACAAGGCCGACCCCAGCAAGCAAAAGTATACCACATCAGTTGGGTAATGCATATTGAGCACAACCACAAATGGATCCTATAATAGTCTCTTCTAGCTGTTTTCACCACTTCTACAGTTATCCACATGCATTTTACAAATTTTAAAGTCATTCTTACCCACGACCTTCATCTTTATGGTTCTGGTGAGATTATAGGCTCTTCCATGGTCCTTGAATGTCACAATACAAGTGTAATTCCCTTCATACATGCTGCGGACAATGCCGATGACAAACCTGGGCCCTCGGGGGTATCGTTCATTGAAGTTATGCACAAAGTTGCAGTTCTGGAGTCAGGCAGAAAAACAGTTGAGTTTTAGGACTCAAAAGTAAAGATATTTGTTTAAATGCTACTACAAAGATCTGTTTTTAAACTATGACTGTGATACTTGGGATTGTGATGCAGGTCGGACCTAAATACCGTGAACTTTGAGCATGTTGGAATAAAAAAGCTGGTATGTTCACCTTGAAAATGAGGTGATGAAGCAGATAACCCTAACAGTTTTACCCCACCTTAAATACAGACAATTTTATAAAAGAGAGATCTCTGATCCAGAAGTACATTTGCAATCAAGGTGAGCACCTCTAGCAAAGAGGGAGTGTAAAAAGAGACAGGAAGAAAATAATGATGCATTCACAAATTGACACTATGGCTAAAGGACATGTCCCCCATTGATGTCAGCATATCTAACTCTTTCAGGACTAATCAAGCTACCCTGAGTGACTTCAGTTGAGATTGAGGCCCCAAAATCGGCAACTGGCAAACAAAAATCTATAGTACAGAAGCCTTAATAACTCTTCTCTTCCGTCAGGCGAGGCAGGAAACTTCTGCTAAGTATCAAGCTAGAGATCCCTTTTCAGAAAGGGGTTATGCAGATAACACTGTGATTGTCATAAAGCCCAAAGATGTGCACGCTTTCTAAGAGATTATTTAAGAATGGCACATTTCCAAATCAGATACATCCTCATAGGCAGTTTAAGGCAGGGGTCATATACCACTTTTAATGATTTTTATTAGGCATGAGATGACTTGCTGCCTGAAAAATTACTTCCATGGGGCTTTTTGTTTCATTCTGCTAATTGATTGTTGAGAAGTGAATTTCAATTAATGGTACAAGTAAAACATTTCAACTACTAGAGTGAAACTGCTCCTCTTCGATAAAAGCATAAGCTTTTCCTGAAGGGTTTTAGAGTTTTGTTGTTTTTTTTTCTTTTGGGGTAGTTTTTTTGTTTATCTATTTTTGAGATCAGATATATTTGTTGCCAACTTCCTTTATTATTAAGTTCACTAATATAGAACCTTCTATTTAGAAATCAAAAAGTGCTTTATAAGCAGCTAGAGAACTCAGTCCCATAAGCCTCTGGCTGCACGTGCCCTGAGAATTCTTATTCTCACTTGACTAAAGGCATCCACCTAGAGAAAAACCCTGAGGTCAAAATTTAATAAAATTGAGGAGTAATTCTCTAGGAAAGAGCCTAAGGATGGCTGGAAACAGCCCAATTATCAGAGCAGGCAGGGTAGGGGTGTCTCCATCTTCATAAAAGAGGTTTGCTGGTTTGTGTCAAACAGAACATCCATGGTCCTTGCAGAGGCCTGATGTACAACTTCATTTCCTGACCTCAAAGGATTTTGAAAAGGATGTCATTTTCATTAGCAGGTGGTGTTTGGTTTTGTTTGTTTATTTTGGGTTGTGGTGTTTGTTTTTTGTTTGTTTGTTTTTAGAGAAAAGGGAATATGAATCACAGTTTCCTTTACAGGGAGATAATGCCTTGCTTACGTTGCAGGTCAGGTGTACCGCCAGCAGCTAAACTGAAGCTCCTAAATCCCTGCTAGAGCATTCTCCACTCATGCATGCTGGTAAAAAAAAAATCCAGTGTTAGCTCTCAATTTTATTTAAGTTCCTCCAAGGGTGGTTCTATCCTTGAACTCAGAGGAAACAAAGCTCTTAGAATTAGTAAAGCTGCATTAACAGCTTAATTGCTGTGGAGACACTGAAAGATAGCTCCACGATTCTCATGCCAACCATTGCTTTTTCAGATACAACAAAGACAAAAAGTCCTTCTTACGAAGTACCACTTGACAGTTGGTGTTACACCGGCAGGGTAAAACCCATCAATATCTGGACAGATGATCTTCTCATCGGCATCCTCCAAGTAGAGCATCTGCTCAGCAGGTTTTATTGAATGGCTCACACAAGAGTGCGGGTCTTTTGCAACAACCTCCAAGGGAAATGCAACTTTGCTGCAGTAAGTGGTATTTCTAAGGAGAGAGGAGGATAGGGCTGATTAGTTGAAACTTGTTTTCTCCTGTTACAGTGGAATGAAATAAAAATCACGTCTGCAATAATGAGCATCATAGCACTGATGAGGCGTATACAGCCTTAGTTGACTCATTTATAAATGGGAAAGAAAACACCAGAGATGGCCACACAAGCTCAGAAAAGCCTATAAAGATGACTAACAAGCAATGTCCACTCCCCTGCTGTTAAAGCAGATAATAGGGTCAAAGACACAATGAAGAGACAACGTGAGGAAGATCAAAAAGAGCTCTTGCACTCAGTGCATAGCAGATGCTATGTTCATTTTTTACTACACTTAGAGACACTTTTAATTTCCTAGAAGTCTGAATCTCATGAATCTTTGCCAAATTAGCATGCAGTCAAAACATTACCCCTGCATCTGTTTTTACTGTAGACATACAGACCACTTCTTAATAGTGTCTGTGGATTTTGCCATGGGCTCAGCAATAATATTTTCATGGACACTTGCAGCTAGAAAGGAGAGGCATGTTCATTAATGTTTGCAAGGCTCCAAGCATTATTACGATGTAAATTGGCTCAGTACTGAGCGGTCTTATAATTGTAACATTCTTTTCCCTGTAATGCTTATGTAAATGGTCTTCTCCCTACAGAAAGATCTGGTGCTAGCAGTGTAATTTTATCACTTCCATGAAAGTCCTTTGATTATGCTGAAGACATGCAGAAGCTGCACTGCACAACCTACCTGAGCATGCAAGTATAATTCCCTGTGTCATTGAGAAGAGCAGGCCAGAACCAAAGGGTGTCTTTCTCCTTACTGATGTGATTGTCTGGGAGACGAAAATTAATGGGCTCCTCCAGATCCCGGTCCTGCCCGATCCTGTACCAGATCAGGGTTAAGCCAGCAGAATGGGCTGTGCTGTAGTTGTATTTCAAGAAGGTCTCAAAAAGTGGGCATTTGATCTTGGCAGGTTCCCCATCATAAATCTGGATCTGCTTCATGGTGTCCACACCCCAGTCATCACATCGTTCTGCAAACAGGAAGAACAAAGTATCTTAACTTGCAAGTCCGAGGGAGAAGAACAGTTCTGCCCATGTTCCCCACAGCCCTCAGTCCTGTCCCCATTAAAATCAGAGGTAAATATGTGGTGTTTTCAGTGGAAGCAAACTGGGCTTTTACAAAGCAGAGCAAGAATACTGTCTTCATTCCTAGAGAACCTGCAAACCTCTACTTTCCTTCATACACCTCCTTCCAAGCTATTTATCCCCCATCAGGAAAACATGATAGGATATTGCCGTAAAACACCAGGCTTTGAAAGGAGCTCCAAGAAAATTCAACCTTAAAATTATCCAGTGTAGGAAGATGAAATCTGGGTGAAAACAATGCTAGAGGTGTGTGTGCATCCAGGCACAGTGACAGGGAAGATGGAAATAGAGGTGTTGGAAGAAGAGAAACAATATGAACATCAACCCTCCCTTGGAGCTATGGGCCATTGTCCCTGCCAGAAGAAGCTGGATCGTGGGTTCTGGGAACAAGGGCTGTCATTCCTGTGATGGATTCACACAACACCAGCCATGGTAACATAAAGAGTACAAGTGACATGTAGCAACTGTTCATAGTGAAGTTTGGGAAGGGAGGCTGAGGGGCAAAAGAGACAGTATGGAGGTGGCAGCAGATTCCCTTGGGGATCCCCAAGCAGCCCCCAGGTGCATTCCCCAAGCTCAGTTCCGTAGGCTCAGCATAGCTCACTGACTCAGGCTGACATAGAAACAGGGCAGCATGAGAAAAAGCTGTACGGTGCCTTTTTTTTTAATTTATTCTTGTCATTAGTGAATAGTTTCAGGCCAAACAGCACAAGTCAAAATCCATTTCTTTTCTGAGAGCTCCTTTCCACTCCATTCCTCCTACCCATCAGGATGCCCAGTCACAGAGGGACTCTGCACAAGCAGAGTACGGTACCAGGGTGTCAGCAAACCTGAGGGCAACCTGTGCTGCCAGCACCAGCTGAGACACACGTAGAGGCTGCTGTCACTGCATCCCCCATCTCCCTGCCCTGACGAGGTAGAGCATGGCAGGGCAGCATCCAGCACACCTCCTGCAGCTGCTGGGACACATTAACTGGGGCAGCCTGACATCTGAGAGCCCAAAATGAGCTGAATAGGAGAGAGGTATGCTGCCTGCAGTGGTCTCCAGGAAAGGTGTCTCAGCATATCACAGGCACACCGCAGACAACACTGCAAAGCCTCTCCAGTTTGCAGATATTATTGTAGAAGAATTCAGACCAAGAGGAAAAACAGAATACAATACAGTCTTTGAGCCCTGTTCTTCTGAACTGACTTCATAAGCCCAAAGCAGGATTTCTGGCATTTTATCTTCCTTAAATAGACAGTGGGATGTAGCTTGGCCCCAAATTCATACTTAATTAAAAAAGCAAAGAGATAAACCTTTGAGAAGATGGGCACACAGTGCTTTAAGGCATCAACACTGACTCCTGTGGCTCAGCAATGGTTAGTCACAGCAAGGAGGAAATCTGGGCCAGTAAGAACAGAAATGTTTTCTGGCAGGTTTACACATAAATGTAAACGCAAACTGCACTGCTCCTGCTGTGGAAAGCCAAACACCCATACGACAGAGTTCTGCTTCTGGAAGAAGAAAGTGAATTGGACTAGGAAGAGGCAGCAAAACGACCCAGGGTACAAGTATTTGCTAGCAGGAACCCCAAACCCAAATGGCTGGAGAGTGCCATCGCTCGTCATCTAAAAAACATATAGATGTTTCTTTTAGAACTGCACAGCATCATCCAGTACAGTTGCTACCACAATCAGCGCCAAGGCTCATTTTGAAAGACAAACCACTACTGGAAGCTTTATACCACGAGAAGGTGCGTAGTCACCAATTGCCACGATGGTCAAGGCCAACCAGAACCAGTACACTGCTTTATGCTGGTAGAGTCAAGCTACTGGATTAGGCATGGTCAAGTTTCCATAGAGTGGTAAATGAGACAAATGGGCCTGCCATAGACTGCCTGCTAATTGCATTACAAAGTACTGCTTACTACTCATGGAGTGGGGGGCATTTGTTTTCAAAAAGAAAACCTTTCCCTCTGTAAGGGGCAGACCTGGGTGTGTAAATCAGGACACCTGAGTTCTCTTCCCAAGCACCTGACTCTGCTGTCTCCTCTTGGCTGCAGAGAGGCAAATTGTCCATATTCCTTCAAAGGGCAGAACTGAAGAGAAAGAAAACTATATAAAACATTACAGTACTGAAATTCTTTGAGTCAACATCAATGAAATTTGCAATCATGAACAGCTCTTGCATTTTGCAACAGCTCATAAATCAGCACTGTAAAACTAGTTACCTGTTCTATCTGAATGAGTTACTGAAAATAAATACAACTATTTTATTTTTTTTCCTTTCCAGATTACTCAAAAGCAATGTATGGGTCTTGTCTTGGCTGGGGAAGGGGTGACTGTTATTATTCTTTACTGTAAGAGCAGTACTTGGAGATTTTGTCTCAGACTTGACTTCAGGAACACTGTCACACCAAACAGCTAGTCCTGAGGTTCCCCACATGTGTCCTGCCTTGTGGTGCTGCATGCTCTGAGCTGAACACCAAACATAGCTCATAACTGTGCTGGTAACGAGCAGCTACACCATGTGGCAGGTGCAGCTGCACAGCTTGAGATCACAGGCTGTGCCTGTCACCCTGTTGACAAGGACACTGCCAGGGCAAAGCCAGGGCAGGACAGCCCCAAAGGCTCAGGGAGCAAAGCCTTGATCCACCACGCACAGCAGAGGTGGCAGAAACACCATGTGCTGGGGAGAGAGCTCCTTCACACATGAAACCCTGACGACAGGAGTTGTGGTGCTTTGCGCAACTTCCCTCCTCCCCATGTCATGCTGACAGCTACTATGATTTTTGGGGTGTTTTATACCAGAGATAGCTGGGCTCAGCCTGATAAGGTATGTGAGGGACCTTCATACACACACCTTTGTGAACCTCTTCCTCCTCAGCTGTGATGTGGCTCTTCTCCCTGTGCCAACATCATCCTTTGCTGTGGTGGCACTTTTGCAGCAAACCGCTTGAGCCCAGACAACCAGCTGCACTCCTCATACACACATGAAGCAGAGGGGATGCTCACAGTATTATTGCTATAATTTAATTTGTAACAGCTCCCTGTGATGTTTTGTGCCCTCTCCACTCTTTTTAACCTTCACTGGAGTTTCAGAGCCTATTTGCTGCTAACACCAGCATGCAGCTGCTTGGATGTCAGTCTGAACTGGAATAGTCTGAACAAATTTCATTACTTCACACTGAACCTCATTGGCACAGAGCAGCTCCAGTAACAATATTCAAGAGGACACTGCAGAAAGAAGACTGAAGAAGTCACTCTACTTGTGAGAAACTTCACTAACTACTATGATGTTGTGACTGTTTGGAGCAACTCACACTCGCTAAGCCTAGGAAATGAGTTTCTGCTCTCTTGAAATGTTTCCCACACAAAACAGCCACTGGGGTTAAAAGCAGCTCCTGATTAAATCATTGATGCTGTGACTTCAAGGGTTCACTAACAAATGGAAACCAGTGAAGAGATGGGGGAGCTATATGCAACTCCATGGTCCCTTCCACACTGCAGAGTGGAACACTACACACACAACTGAGGGACACAACAAAATAATCTAAAAATCCACCGTCCCACAAATGCATCTTCCTAGAAATGTCTCTGCAAAATACTTTTGAAAGAAGCCACCCTTCTCCCATTACCAACAAGGTGCAGATGCCTCTACTGACCCCTCTCACCACTGGGTGCTCTGCAGTCACACAGCAGGGCAGCCTATGACCCATAATACCTACCCCGACAGACGATGCAGGAAAAAGCTAAGAAGCGGTCATGTTTCCACAGCCCTCCTTGGGAAAAGGGATAAGGCTTACGCAGGCTGGAGGGAGGTTGCACGGCAGAGGGAAAAACCCACCACTAGAACAGGAAGAGAAAGTGCAGGCAGAAAAGTCAGGATGAGGATGCTCATTCTGATTTCATGTGCCTTGAGGTAAAGGTAAGAGTGGGCTGCTGCGCTACTGTTCCTCCTGATGTGCACCGGGAACTAGGTGAACTGGCAAAGCTAACTCCAAATGTCTTCCTTGCTTGTACTGTATGTCACAATCTGTGTTCACAAGGGTATCTACTACTGGTACAAGGGACAGAAACCTATTTTGTTACAGAAATAGTCAGATCTTTCCCATTTCTAAAGCTGGTGCTACAACATGCTTAAACATCAGGCATCCCAAACCAGACTCCTCAGAAGCCAAATGAAGCTGAATAAAGTGGGTCCTCCAGATGCAAAGTAAAAAATCAAAAGAGAGGGGAGAAAAAAAAAAAAAAAAAAGTAATGATGCTGCTCAGCTCCATAAAGGTGAAAACAGACATTTCTGGAAACCTTTCCCAACCTTCCACTTATTGCACTGATTTACCCCCTTGAAACAGAACTCCAAATATACACAGCTGAAACACTCCTTTTTGAAATGCATTGGCAGCACCCATTACAAGCACCTACACAGTCAAAACAGAGATGAAATCGGTGCAATTGTTTACATTTCTGAAGAAAAGACAAACTGTTTTTCCCATGGATCAAAAAAAGAAAACTAGAGTAAGACCACATCAAGAAATGCTGTCCCATTTTTTCCACAGATTGGCATTTCTATGCAGCCATTTTAAGTACCACCATTTCAAAAAAAATTCTCAACCACTAGAACTCTACCAGCTCCACACCGCCTCCACCCCTTCCCTCCCCAGAGGCTACAAAAACAAAGGCTTCCCCTAGTTAAAAATACTGTGAGATAAATAATAAAGAACCATCCTTATGAGAGGCCATCTATCATGCTGGCACAAATTACCCTGCATTTGCCAAATTGATGCACCCACCTTAATTGTCTCTATTTTTGGGAGGGGGCCTGCTTTGCACACAGACAGGACCAAGCCACAGCAGCAGGACATGGCGCCATCGATGCTGCTGGTTGAATGAGCCTGCAGACCCCTCTTCCCCATGCCATTTCAGCAGTAGCATCAGATGGGGCTGCACTATCTCAACAGCTTCCTATTTTCTTCGGCTGTCCCTGCTGGCATTATCTGAACGCAAAGCTGATATGAGTCAGCCTTCACCCAGGGACCACAGTCAGGCCAGCGATTAGCTTGATGCAAGAATCAGCATCAACAGGCAGAAAAAGTTTGTCAGGCAAAGCAATTAAGTAAGGATTAATCATTACTACCTTGATTTTTTTTTTTTTCCTCCACCCTCTTTTGAGCTCAAAGCAGTCAGTGAGAAGGCAGCAGAGGAACTTGGGCTGAATGGAGGAGCAGCGCTGTGAGCACAAGAGGTATCAGCTGTAGTCAGCTGCCACACGTGGGTGCACCTTCCACTTATACCCATGCCCAGAGCACCCACTCTTCCATTGCATCTGTGTTCTTCTTCTTACACGTGTATCCTGCACAAGAACACCCCACAGCATCACACACCCCCCATGTGCTTTGCTCAGCAGCTGAGCAACGAGGCAGCGTGGCAGGGTAGCATTCCCCATGCTGTCTGTACCCCATCTGACTGCAACATGATGGAAGGAGGATGGCATGGAGAAAAAACAAATGAGAATATCTTCCCTGGACTACAAAAAGAGACACAGACCCAGACGTCCTGAAATCAGTGGGAATGACAAAGAACTTGGGTTAGCCCTAGCCAAGATCAGCTACTTCTCACTTTTTGTTCCCACCACCTCTGCAGTGGGAATGGTGGTTAGAGAATGCCTAAAAAGTGATTGGAGCTCAGCACTGCCTTGGATGCTCAGCCTGGAAGCTGCATGAACTCTGCAGGAATTTATAATCTGGCTTTCAGCTGGAATACATCAAAAAAGGGCCTGTCATAACCTCACTGCCTTCTTTCTACAGCCTCTCCAAGAGAACAAATGGAAATGGTCCTGGCAAAAACCTCCCTGTGAGCAGCTCAGACACAACCTGGCTCTGTCCCTGTGGTTCTGCTGCAATGGCACCAGCAATGTGGATTTATGCTTCTCCCAAGTCTCACTGTATTCATGCTGTCTTGCTGCTGAGCTGTGATGCCCTTGGGGAAGCAGATCCACTGGATGCTGCACATGAGGATGGAGTCTCTCTGTCTCCCCAGCTGCTTTTATAATTTATATAGATACAAATGAGAAAGGAAAAAGGAACAGGACTTCCTGTTGCAGAACAGCTCATCACTTCCAAAAGCACTTTTATGTTATACATTGTGGTCACCTGTTGATTCTGAAAGTCTAGTTTAAACAGGTGTGATGGTCTGCCTCTCTGCCAGCTTCACAAAAACAAGCTGACTGCATCAACTTCTGTTGACTTCAGCACAGCCAGAACTTCAGAAGGAGCAGCCAAGGCACAACATCCAAAAAGCTGTGATTCTGTAATGGAGTTCATAGCCCATGACTCCAAATTTCCTTATTTAATCAAGCACAGCCTGTAACATGGGGAGGGGTAGTTGTTGTTTGTGTCTTTTAAAACTCCTCCACAGAGAGCTCCATGCCTCCACTCTGTATCTGTGCATAAAGCTGTGTTTACTGCATGTGGCAGAGTATTTTGGTTACCTCCAGCAACTGGGTCAAAAAAAATTCAGTCTTCTCTAGCAAGATAGACATGTTTTCCTGGAGGCCTTTCTTAAAATTGAGATCAAAACGATAAAGGTAGGGCTATGAACTGCTTCAGAGCCCGAAGGAGAAAAGGAGCAAATAGCTACTTTCCATCCCGCTTCATTGAGGAAATTGCTGCACCAAGCAAAGCAGAGCAGCATGGGAGGAGGAGAGACAGAGGGAATGGAACAGTCTGTTGCAAAATCATCTGTAGGAAAGGCAGCATGAAAAGGAGGTTTACCTGATTAGCATCACCCTAGAGCTGTGCTCAAGCTGGCAGCGGCTCTCCTGCGTGCCTGGGACATCAGACCGGGATTTGAAAAGATGCAGGCTCAACTCCTGGCCCTGCCACAGGCTTGCTTAGTTAAACCCATGCAACCTAATTATTGCACTTAGAATCTCTGTTGCCTCCCATCCTGCTTGAAGATACAGTCAACAATTCTGCACTGCCCACCAGACATCAACAGGGATGTCTGCATAAAAACCCACTGCAGTGGTTGGCCTCAGAAAATGCAGAAGACAGTAAAATGCACTGTAAGGGCGTATGAGGCTGACAGGAGTCACTTGTGTGCAATAAGGTGTAGGACACTGAGTGCACAACTGTGCAGCTGCAGAGGGGGACCTGATGGATAAGGAAGATAGGAGATAGGTCCCCAATGACCCCTGATGCTCTATTTGATAGACACAGAGGAGCAAAATTGACCATCCAATGTCACATCAGCAACACCCACAAAATGGGCCACTTTCCTCCACACGTTTCTGCACTTCAACGCAGATGGGTCACATCATGTTGACGCCTGTGCAAAACTCACCCCTCACAACCTCCTTCCTCAGCTGACAAGAAGCAGATGTGAGGTCTTATCTCCTCGGTGGGCATGAGTCTGGCTGGTGCAGAGGGAGGCTGGCGGCTGCAGTCACACATCTGCACCCAGGCCAGCTCTGCTCTGCCGGTTTTGTCTCCATCCACTTCAGGGTTATGCACCTGTCAACACCCTGCGTGTAGAATAACTTCATGCCCCCAAGCACCATAAACGTCTACAACTGCAGTAACTCACAGATGGGTATGAACGGTTATAAAATCATGTCCTAAATCAGGACAGCAAGAAGCTGAGATTGGAAGAGTAGGAGGAAGTCAGGAAATCCCAAGAGAAGATGATGGGGGAGGGATTTAGTCTCTTTAGAAAACAATAACGCAGTTTAATCTATTTTTCTTTTGACTTTACACACTAAAATAAGCTTCTCAGCTTCTGGGGCTGTCACAAATCATAAGGAAAATAGAACCCCATCAGTAGAATAAGAACTATATAGTAATAATCCTGAGGAGCCGTGCAAGGCTTTCCATCTTCAAAGTGTTTTACAGACAGTAATTTATTAATCTGCAAATTTCCCCTGGCCATAAGTAGCTGCTCTGCCTCTCTGCTAAGCACAAGAGAGACACAGTGCAGATCGGCATTCAGGAGAGATGATGCAGGCGGCAGCTCTGACCTCTGGGGCTGGATCTCAGTTTTTGGCTTGCTGCAGTCAGACCTTCAGTGCTCCAGCCACCACCTGAATCCAGAAGCACTGGTGATGTTGGGTACTTTGGAATCAACTTCAGAGAGGACAAAACTGGTGCCTGAGAGCCTCTGGTATGGGGAAGTGCAAGAGACATGCTCACAATCCAGCAAATACCAGCAAAGCCCAAAATAAAACTCCCAGAATGAGGCTCCTGGCTGCCTTACAGCCACTGCCTGCCATGTCAGGGTGTCACTTGGGGCAGAAGCTGGCCCCAGTCCTGGGCTCAGCCTACCATACAGCCAGTCTGATAGCCCCCGAGGAACCTGTCAGAGGAGTTTTCCATGTAAACACAATGCTTACTTTCACCAAAGGACTATTTATGCCCAGCAGTTACCTGCTCACACCAGGTGGGTCCATTAGATAATCAGCATGAGGCTGCTCCTCCTCTCCTGGCAGCAATATTCTTCTGCTTTTCTAATTCCCTAAAACAATACTCCTAACCGTGATCCCCTTCCCAGCCCTCACCTTGCAAAAGCTGGGAGCTCCTGGAGAACGAGAGAGTGGCCTGGTTAGGAGAGAGAGAAAAATGGAACAAAGAGTACAACTACAGCTACATCTCCTAAATAAACAGGTACCTAACATGGGCCATCTTTGTCTGCAAACAAGATAACATTATTCCATATTCATAATGACTTACGTTCTTTATATGACTGGGTTTTTTGTTGCTTTTAAGCCAGTGTATATTTATATGACTTCAGGAGTGCCAAAGAAATCACTGTAGGACCAAAACCGGGTTCACTGGTTTTTGCTATGCTTCTCTGGATATCAGAACATCTAGGTTCATTAAGCATCCTACAATGCAAGCACAGAGTTCTAAGCCTTATTTCCATCTTAAGGATGTCTTAACTGAGGAAAGCAGAAGGCCCTGAGTACCATTGCAAACAATGTCCCAAAGGTCACATGTAAAGAATTCAAACCCAGGCACTGCAGATCATATATGTTCTCAAGACCAGAAGAGATTTGTCCACACATACGACATGAGTGAGTAGCAGACTCAGGCACAAATTCAGTCTCAGACTCCAAGTATTTTACTCTACACTACTCAGATCACATTTCTTTCCTCTTCCAGCTTGCAGCTCTCTTTCAGCAACCGATTTTGTTTCGGCACCAGCCTCCATACACAGTAGAAACAGCCAAGCCCAAAGAACAGATGTTTAAAGCCAAAGTGCTGTTGACAAAATTGGGAGGGGAAATAAAACGTACGGATTTGTCTCTCCAGTAAGAAGTAGGGTAAAGTACAACACTGAAGATTTCTGACACACTACCATCCATATTGGCTGAACTGGATAGAAAGGCTGTCTGCATTATAGCCAGGGCAGTGCTGGTGTTTTACAGCTGAAATTAGTAACCGGTAGCTCCTCATCCACTCTGTAAACCCAAATAGCTCGGGACTCAGCAGAGCTAGTACCCTTGGCCTGGGCAGTCCTGGGCTCCTGCCCCTGCCTCCAGCCCCCTGCCAGCCTGGACTGGAGAGAGAGCTGGTCCCAACAATACAGCATTACATGACTGTTATAGCAAAGCACAGAAAAAGATCCCTTGCCAAGTTATACATCTTAAATATCCCAGGAGCCAGGTTCCCTGGTGACAGCGACCCATCTCCATGGCCTCACTTGGTGTTAAGAGACCACTGGGCAGATGCAAACTGTGCACAGCCCATCTGCATTCACTCCAGATAACCTCTGCTCTGCTCCCTCCATCTACACTCCCCTCTCTGAGAAGAAAAAGCAAGCCCAAATGCTGTAACATTATCAGAGCATGTCCAGTCTCCCACGCTGCTCTGTATTTATGACTTTGCAAGGGTGAAATGAGCTCCAGTTGCCTTTTGGTGCCAGTTCCAGGAAACCCCACAGTGTAACAGAGGGCTGCACAGACGGCTGCCCCTCCACCCAAGTACAAGCAGTCATGCAAGCCTGTTATGAATAACAAAAGATGCTTTGACAGCCCAAAGTAGTTTATGATGTCCATGGAACAAAAAGGGAGCTCTGAACCAAAGAGTGGGTCTGTCGCCCACAGACCTGCAGAAAATCAAATGCACACACTACAGTGGATTTGCAGAAGAAGTGTATTTTAACTGATCATGTATCCCATGCATCACCCTTCGGCAAATGTTCTTGCAGCACTCCACAAGGGCTCTACCCATCCTGTACAGAAAACCCCTGCTAAAGGAGGAATATTTTTAAATCACTAAATACCTCACAGAAATACATGGGGGGTTCTGCCAGTTCAATTGGCACAAGCCTGCATGACCCAAACACCAGGGTGCTCATTTCACAGCTCCCAGCTGACAGTCTCAGCTTTTAGAATTGCTCTAACATTTCCTGGGCAGCCCTGATTCAATTGCACCTACCTCCCATTTCTGAAAAAGCCCAAGATTACTGCACGTGGGGTGTCGTAACACTGCCTCAGCAGGAGGAGGATATTGCGTTGGTGGAGAGCAGAACAGCACATTCAGAAGCACACGCAAAGCGGGGATTTTCCCAGCGAGCAGCAGCAATCTGCGTCTCTGGGTCCCTCCTTCCCCAAGAACTCTACCACCTAGGGCTTAGCGGGGGAGATCTGGGCCATATATTCTTTCTCCTTTGCTGCTTCCCCATTGCTCACCACTTCCACTAGGTCCCTGTTAGCCAGGATGGGACGTGTCCTGCTGAAGACTACAGCCCACTATGAGAGCAATCCAAGGAGAAAAAGCCTCCCAGCCTTCAGCCTCTGCAATGAGCCCTACACTGAGTTGAACCTTGCTGAGAAGCACGTTGTGATTCTGGCCCCGGTAACTCAGCATGGTCCAAGAGATAATGATACAAGAGCTGTTCATCTGCTCAGAATATTATAACTGCTTGTTTGCCAGCACTGCAGAGGGCCAAGGGCTCATGGGGGGACTTGCCAATCTCCTGCACAGCCCTTATTTCCGAACATTTCCCCTAATAAAGCCAGCGCCTGTTCTTTCCTCCCTCCCCCTTTCCACTTGCCTCCTGCAAATCATGCTGTCTCCTTCCACCCCCAAATAGGAAGTCCAGAGCCGAGACACACACAATCTGCCTCTTCACAAGAGCTGGGCTGAACATGTGCCAGAGGAGCTGCGAGCATTACAACATATTTCCTGTCAGGAAAGTGACTCAGTGAGATGGGTATGAGAGCTCCTCTCACTCAAGAAGTTCCCCTCTCCCCTTGCGTTGCTGAGGCACGAGTCCGAATCTCAGAGCCGGAATTTCAACCCCTTCCGGATCTAACCGAGAACAGCAGAGTTCAGGTTCAAGCCTAGGTCCTGCGTGCAACTCAGTGACAAGTCAGCGCCGTGTACCGAGCCCTGGTTTCACCCCTTGTAGAAGGAGATTAACAATACTGACCAAGTAGGCAGCTTGAATTTACAAAACACTTAGTTTGAGACGGTGCTTGTTGCTATTTACTTATGCCCCCGTTTCCACCACACTCCCAGCCTCTACACATGAGCATTATACAATACCCACACAGAACTACCAGCATACATGCATTTTGCTGAAGTATTTTACACACAATCATTTCATCCAGGAATACTGTAAATGCTTAAAATCACTGCAGCCAGTTTTCTTTCTCCAGTTTCAGATCACCACTTCCCATGATAAGCAAGCAGACCCATCGCATGCAACATCCTTACCAGAGCCGCTGCCAAGGGTGAGCATGCACAGCCAGAGCATAACAGGCAGGACACTGACCATCTTCATCCTGCTGGGACAAAGCACACACAGAGCTTCTGGTTAGTTTATAATATTTCATCACTGCAGACAATTTTTTAACTCTGAGTGTATGTGTTTATTCCTCTGCTCACCCGATGATCCTTTAATTCTGGTATGTTCTTTTTTTATTTCATTAGGATTCCTTAGCAAAAGCATCTGTATGGCAGCATTGTCCAGCCTACAGGCAGCTGTGTGAGCTCTCCAGCCCTGGGAGGTGCTGGCTCAGAAGAGGACAGCTGAGCTCACTGACTTCAGTCACTAGAATAGTCTATGCCTATGAGCACGAGGAGCAAGGTAGATGCTTGCAGGTTAGAAATCCCAAACTTTGACCCCCCAGCCACTAAAATACTTTGCTGAGACTTCACTCTGCCAGACCACATGCTCGTTTCTAAGAACAAGCACAGAAAGCATTTGCGAGCAGTGGCTGAAGCACATTTGCACTGAACACACATCCAATAGTTCGGAGTGACAACCGCACCAGCACAGCCTGAATTTGCAAGGTCTGCCTGCTGGTGACCTGAGAAAAGGCCACTGCCAGAGTCCTGACTGCTTCAGCCTGTTCCTGCAGGTCGAGGCAGGACAAAGCTCCATCAGCAATTTCCAGCCAAACTCTCTTTGGAACGGCCACCTTGCAGGACAAAACAAGTGCCAGGTTTGTACGCTTTTTGGAAATTATCTGAATAAAGGTTTATACTTTCAAAGCAGCACTAATAGGCAAAAAACAATCCCAGACTTCTCCATTCCTGCTAAGGAGCACAATTTCCTGTAATTTGAGATAAATGTGTGCTGCCAGAGTTTCACTTGTCGCCTGCTCCAGTATCTGGCATTCAGCTCTCAGAGCTGTTCACTCACTGGAATTAAACTTCCCTGTGTTTCTAGGTTTTCCAGGGTGCAACTTATAAGCTGGTAGTCACAGAAGCTGACATTTACTAGATGCTCTCATTAATGGGGTGAAGGTTGCACTTGGTATTCCTGGGTGCTGTCAGATCACAAAGGGAGAAGAGATGGTTAACAGGCTCAGCTTCATCAAAGCATCTCAGGTCCGCCAGGCAGATGCAGTAATGAGCATGGTGATACTGTCAGGAGCACGTTCATGAGATGACAGGGAAATCTGCTCCATCAAAATGGGCTAAAAGGGTGAGGAGAGAAATCGCAGAGCTCCCTGAAATGTGTCTCTCATAAACCTGTCCATAATATATGCATTACGCAGGAGGGCTTTAAGCATAAGCAGAGAGCACCTAAAATTGCACAGATTGCAGAGATTAACAAGAATGGGATGTGTGAACTGTACTACTCAACATCCAGCGGCGGATATTGAATCCTTCCTTTTCAATGCTGGCATCTGAAAAGCCTTTGTATGATGCTTTCCCTCTGCTGGACTCATCTCAAAGAGACAAAGGAAATCTGGAACAAGCAGGCTCTTCCCAGCACAGTCCATGCAAAAGGCTGCAGACTGCCTCAGAAGCCATAATGCCTTCAGAAACAGGCAAGAAGCTGGGAAGAAGGCAAGTTTTCTTCCCTGGGGTCCAGCTGAAAGGGCTGGTTGATGCCTACCCCCTTCTTCCAAACTGAAATGCTAGCTGCTACTCAAACCATTCTCTATTGCTATCCACAACCAGCTCCCAACACCACTTAAGATGATTCCATATGGAGGAAACAAACTGGGGTACTCCTACCCTCTGGAAATGCTGCAGAAAGATGGAACATCTTTATGCCATCAGATCAGACAGAACCAACACGCTGCATTTTTGGTTAGAATTTAAAAACTTTTGGTAATTCAGATGCTGGAAGAGAGGGAGTGTAATCAGTGGGAGGATCGTTCCCATAATGAAGATCCCTCATGTGTTCCCTCTCTGTTTGTTATTAGATAAATGCACAGAGCGTCCTAACTCACCCTTATTTTCCAGTGATTCTCTCCTGCATTTTGCACCAATCAGACTGAATTCAGCCCTGAAGCAAGGAGGGACAACTACTGACTTTGGATGAGTTTCTCTCATTTAGAGCAAGGCCATTTACGTGGCCTGAGGCCAAAATAAACTACTACGTTTCACTCAGTGATACATGAACTCTGCAGCAAGCCAATATTTACATTCACTAACTATGCTCACAGGAACATGCTCCTTTCGACTGTCTCAAAGAACCACCAGGTCTCTGTTGCCACAAGTAAGGTATCTAAGCATTCTACACTCTGCCTGCTAGTAGGAAAATTCTGATTTTATAGCTGGGTAGAACAAGAAACAAGAAGCTTTGCACAGTGTGATTTACTTCTGGTTCATTCCAGACTCTCCAAAGATCTTATCAGTGGAGACAGACAGACACAGAGCCTGTCAGATAACAGCAATTTTGCCATTATGGGAATGGGACTCAGCTGACCACAGCACTGGCTGCCCTTACACTATGCAAAATACAAAGGGCCATGGAAGGCATGTGCACAGAGTCAAGGGGTGGTCAAGGCGGGTCATCACAACCTCCTGGATGCCCTCACCACATCAGCTTTTGCCAGCTGAGATGAAGGAAGAGGATTCTCCCACTTTGCTGAAGAAATTGAGAGCTTGCATGCACAATGAACTGAAAAAAGAAGGGACTGTAGGGCAGGATGGCTTCTGCAGTCCAGCTCCTTTCCTGTGGCATATGATTATTCAAAAAAAAAACAAAAACAAATTAATGCCACAGAATCTGGTGGTTTGTACTACTAACACAGCACATGGACCAACTCTTATGTACTAGTGCTGGTAGCGCTGTGATGCTTTGCTTGAAATGGTGCAAAATCTGTGATATACCCCAAAATAGAAGGGTATTTCCACAGTAGTCCTGTGGTCACACAATGTCATCATTTCTTCCCAGGGAGGATAACGTGATTCTGCCAGCGACACCAGGAAAAGAGTGTTGGACCACCCATTGAGGCACAGAGAGAGGGTGGGTTTTGCAATGCTGTAAGAACCTGACGCCACAAGACTACAACCAACCCCGGTCTTGCCAGGAACCAAAGAGTTCTCTCAGCCTTTTCCAGCAACCTGCTCCTTTATTTCGTGTCATCAGAAAGCATGTTGCCATTTTGCCTGTATATAATGCAATTGCAGTGGTGTCTGATTAACGTATTGCACAATTTGGTATTGCTGCACGGAAACACCAGCATCTCTGGCTGCAATCAGAGAAGCCAGAAGTCAGAGAGTGCAAACTCTGGCTGAAGCAGAGGGGTTCCCCCAGCTGCATCCATCCAGAAAGGTCACAGACTTCATTTCTAGTATACAGAAAAATAAAATAAAAATCAAATGCTAAAGGAAGCCAGGGATAAAATCAGCCAGCAGAAGTGCATACCAGCTCAGAAATCGCACCACAGATCAAAAGCAAGCAAGCAGAGCTGCCAGAAGACAGCTGGAGAGCTTTGGTACATCCTCAGCACTCCAGGAACTTCTCACGAGACCAATATACTCAGAGGTGTTCTTAATCTCTTCTGAAATTAACATTTTAATAATAATAATTAACAGAGCAGTTGGGGAAAACAATCCATCACTGCAGTTGCTCATACTGTTTTTTAAGGAATTTACTTGAAATGTTCATTTTGTTCCAAATGAGGAATTGTTTACTTTTCATTCCTGAGCATTTTCTTCTTCAAACTTTCACCTTCTCCCTAAGAAGCCAAGAAAAGTGGGGTGGGAGGAACAAGGTCCCAGAAGTGTCTCCTGTTCTTAAAAGCAGAGGTGGTGGAAATGTTTGGTTTTTCATTGTATACTGGCCAGCAGTGGCCTTTACGTCAGAAAAAACATCAATATTTTCATATAAAATACCTTTTAATAAAACACCCTTCCCAAACAGATCTAGGCAAAGAATTTTTGCTCCTGCCCTTAGCAGCATGGACCTTGCAAAGCCTACACGCTTTCCAAACAATTATAAAACCCCAGACAGGTGTCAAATAATTAACAAAGAGCGCTGCACTCAAAGTAACTACTGTACACCTATTCTCAAAGACACCGTACCAATTCTACAGAACAATGCTGCATTTTCCAAGAAAATGCCTTTGTCCCTCCTAACCACAGGCACCTAGGGAGAGCTGACAGGTTTTTTGCTTTTCACTGAGACGTCACACCCCGGCATGCAGAACAAAAGCACCCTTCAAAACCTCGCCACTAAGTGCTCTGGCTGAAAGGGCATTTAAAATAAAGCAGTTTCAGAAAGAAGAAAAAAATAATACCGGCCAGAGCAGGTCTTACATATTATTTTCTTTCTGTAATTCTGTCCCAAGCCCCTCCGAGTCAAAAGCATTCGAGAGTGCAGGACTGGCCCCAGGAAAAGGAATGCAGACATGGGAAGACTAACAAAACCCAGGGTGGGCTAGCTTAGGAAATACTTTGCTTCCACACCATGTGGACTTGGGGCTGAAGGGCTGCAGCGTGGGGCTGGCACTCAGGAGAGGGGCACAGCTCCTCAGCTCCAACATCATAGAATCATTTAGGTTGGAAAAGACCCTCAGGATGACCACATGCCCACAACCCTGCACCATCACCCAGCAGCATTGGAGACAGCTTCTTGGTGAGTCTGCTGGGTTTTCTTATGGGGAAAATAGATGTAAAGTCCAAGTAAATGTAAAGGATCCAAAAGGCAGACAAAGGGCAGTATGCAAAAGCAGCTGCAGAAAAGTAATAGCACAACACTAATGGAAAGTGGGAAAAGGCCCTTCAGCCCTCCAGGAAACACTTTCGCTTTTCAGTATGTGCAGGAGTAAGTCAGACAAAGGGAGGAATTACTGTAGCATAAACCATCTTGGTGCCACTTAGCTGGGATTTGCGCAGCGTCTCTCTGATGCTGCCTCTCCTCCAGAGGCCCTTTGGGCACCGCACAGCACCACTCTTTGCTGCAGCACCAGCGTGCCCACTCATATCCCTATCTGAAGCAGAGCCACTCCCGCAGACAGCCCTCCCAAGCAACCAAACATTACACTGAAATCTCTGAAGATGTGGGTAGAAAGACAGGTGACAGATTTTGGAAGCCCAGCTTTTTCTCTCCAGGAGGAATTTACACATTAAAGTTTTCCTTCCCAGACAGCTTCCAGAAATGAATGGGGGGGAACCAACAGCAATTTGATGGCTAACGCCATAAGCAGCTCGGAACACTTTCCCTGCTTTCGTGCACGCTTCACCACACTCATCACTTCAAACACAGGCACGCTGACCAGCACAAGGCCCCTGACACTGTCCTTGGAAAACATTCACATCTCTCCTAAGGACAGAGAGCCCAATTTGTCTTGGCAGCAGCTCCCTAACAGCCAGGCACATTTCAGCAGGAATCAGCCAGGGCTGAATCCTGGCCCACAGTCAGGGATGCTGTGGAGCAGTCAGTGCGACCCATTCAGCACATCCAATAGTGACACATCCAAGTCAGGGACTTGCAAGATCAATGCTGAAGTCTCACTTTTCTCAGGGTAGCTGCACTTAGCAAGCTATCACATGCCTAACAGAGTGGGTTGGAAGGATTTTGTTCTGGGATGTTTCTATTATAAAAGTAATTTGTACCATTAAAACCAAAGGAAACACTTAGATTTGAGCAGACTGAAACTGTAATCACAGCAAATATCAAATACTAGCTTTTGCAGAGGCGGGGGAAGAAAGAATTAGACTAACGGGAGGGAGTCAGATGGAAAGCTGCCCTAGTCTCCCGCTTTACTAGCACAAATCATCTGCTGTCTTCCTTGTCCAGAGCTGGCTCCTGGCACTGGGGAGCTATGGTGCTCATACACACCTTTACACCCAGGTCTACTGGTACCCAGAAGAGGGGAAAACCAAAAAAAAAAAACAAACAAGACAAACCAAACAAACCAAACACAAACCAAAACGCAACTAACCACATACACACAAACACACACAAAAAGACCAAACAAGAAAACCTGGAAGCAATCTTCTCAGTCAGTGGCTCAGCCAGCTCCTCGCCAGTTGAGGACATGGCACCAGGCATCTGAGGTGGCTCCACTGCCTGTCACCCACTGCTGCCTCTTCCTGGCCTCCTGCGCTGCACATCCAGGTAAAGGGCTGCAGTCTGCCACCTTTTTACTAATTACTTTTTATTAAATCACCAACACGAGAATGAACCAACCCAACAGTATATTACTCCAGGGGTCACCCCGGGAGGTGATCCCAAGCTATTTCTCCTCCAATGCAGCAGTGCAAACCACAGCAGCAAGGCTGACCTTCAAAGAGCACCAAGAGCTCCTGTGGGCAGAGCGGGCAGCGGCCCCTCCTCGAGCTCAGAGGCTCAGGGAAAAGCAGGGAGATGGTCATTAACAGTGACTCATTTCTGGGAGCTCCCTTGGTAGTGGAAGATTTGCTTCTGTCAGTGCCAGTATTTGGGACAGAGGTGAATGCCAGGCAGGCAATTTGTGGTCTGCTGTTGGCATCTAGATACCATCCGCTGGTGCCCTTTTGGCTCAACAGATTTCACACTAATAATCAATATTCAAGGGAAGAAGCTTTTTTTACCCCCCTCAAGAGAAAAGGAAAAGTGCAACCTAGACATGTGGAGAGAAGTGCAAGGGGCTCGAAAATAAATCTGAAGAAAGCCAGTATCCCCTCCTTTCCGTTTCAGTTCTTCTGGGGTCCTCCTAGGGCTTGGCAAAGCAGAAATGCTATGGATCCTGCACGCTGCTCTGCTTGAGCCCAGGGTGCTGCTGAGTATAATTTGGCAGCTGTTTAGCAGGCAGAGCATGCTACATTTCATACATTTAAAATAAACCAGCCCAATCTGTCATCTCTCTGAAATATACGCACACCTGGACAAGACAAATAAACAGCTGGGACTCTCACCAAGAGATCTGTGGAGTGAGCTGAAGAGGGGCAGGTTGAGCCACATCTATGAAATCAAACAGCATGGATTACAAATGCATACACGCTGGCTACCGAGCAGTTCAAACACCAATCTACAAGAGCACTTCTGTGCTCAAGCAAAAGGTATCCAGCCAAGTTAGTCTATTTTTTAAGCCTGAATAGCCAGGGAATGAAAAGCTTCCAACAGAGCTTCAAAGAGTGCTGGGGCCTTCCATGAAGCCAGACACAATGCTTCTATTTTGGACAGAAATGTTATAGCAAAAGGGCAGCTCTGAGAAATACCCACATATTGCGCTACAGGAAAATAAACTGACAAACTAATCTTTGCACAGAAAAAAAAGAAATCTGCAACCAACATGGCTCAAACACCTGAGGATACTTAAGGAATCCAGAGTGAGATTCCTCCCTCACTGTAAGAGTCCCCATTAGCTCTTATGGAGCCCCTGGAGACATCTGAGAAGCATTTAATTTACACATTCTGCTTCCTAACCTTTATAATGGCTTTTAGATGTAAGCAACTCCACTGCCTTCCCCAAGAGGTTATTCTACTGTCCCTGTGCACATAACAACACATCCACATTGTACAACAGATTGCACAGCAGCAACCCCAAGCTAGCCCAGCCCAAGTCTCTAAATCCAGAGAATACAATGCAGACTCATGCAGGTTTATCAGCTGGGCTTACTGCCTTTTGCATGACCAGCCTGGGACTCTTGAACCCCAGAATGGCTTTCCTTGGGGAGACAAGCCCAGCCTGGCACAGCAAGAGCTCTGCAGCCCCACCGTACATCCCACTGTCACAACAGGGGCTGCACCCAGCTCTGCTGAGCACTAGCTGTAACGGGCTCTCAGTCTCAAAAAAATACTGCAAGAGTTTCTTAACTTCAAGCCCTTGCTGCCAGCTACATACCTGCACTTTAACTTCATCTCCTCCCCCTATAGCCCTCAGCACTTGCAGTTCAGATTCCCAGGATGGCTGCTCTATATTCAGCCAACATCTTCCCCTTCTTGTTCCCTCAGAGAGGGACACAGCAGGCAAAAAGCCTCCAAGCACCACCATGCTCCAGAGCACAACATCACTGTGTTTCACTCCCCTTTCTAAGCATCTCTTTTTCTGTGCCGTTGCCACAAAATCCCCAGGCAGACTGTGATGTCTCCAGCACCGCTATCTGGTTTACCCACGCTGCTGGGAGTGGTGAAGACCTGATCTCCAACTCTCCCTGCAGCGCAAGAGGAGGATTTCCTCAAGTGACTCCAGGTATCCTGAAGCAACACATTCATGGGTAAAAGCAAGTCAGATGAGCTTTTCTGTTTCAAGTTTGAGCCACACAGTCTTTCCACACCTGGCACTTACATTAATCATGTTAATTTAATCAGATTTACAAGAAAAGGCAAACAAGAAGAGGACTTGGAGATGCTTTGTTCTCTCTCCCCTAGCTCAGGTAGGCTGCTCTGTAAGTGTGCAAAATTTAAAGCAATAGTAAAAGGAACAGCAAAGGCACTGAAAGCCCAGGAGCTACCTGCCCCACCCAGGGCAACACCCCACTTGGAAGCAGTTCTTCCAGCCCTCCCACAGGCCTCCATCTTCCCATTCCAGCCACTTGGTCCTCCTGGTGACTATCACAGCAACTTTATTATGTGTGCCTGCCCTGTCCTGGTCAGCACAGTACAGCTGCACCCTGCAAAGGGGACTAAAAAAATCTGGGTACAGACAGAAATGAAGGAGCAAAAGGGAAACAAAACAAGACGGTCCTTCCCATGCCACATGTATCACATTTGCTCCCCATGTCTCTAACATTTCCTTCCGCAAATATTTGGTTATGACATCATAGGACACCTGCATGGGCTCTGCCTGCACTGACCTCATCAGTGCAACTCTAAATTCAAACTTCAGGCAATGGCACCCAGAATTTTCAAGTACAGGAGCCCCCTGCGAGGTCTGCTCTGTGACCCACAGCACCTACACAGTGGGAAGGCTGAGGGGAAGCTGCAGGCAGCAGTATGCTGTGATTGTCATCAATATTAGTTATTTGGGGAGCATATGATTGATCTCATAAGAGCAATGAATTCATTTCTCCAGCTGAATGACAAACAAAAGGCAATATATGCGCTGCTGACATTTCCAAAGGCTACAAGGAGCAGCGACAGGAGGAAATACTGCTATGTGTTAAAATTCCTGCTGCGAAGGGCCAAAAATCTGAAAGGTTTCCAAAATTTTCATTCCTGAGGACTTTCAATGCCAGGAAGCGGATGCCTTCATATTCTCAAATCTGCATGGACCTCAGCCCTGGGCTGACACCTCCTTGCACTGGGAGGCCAGCAATCACTGAGTGTTTTTGGAAAGCTGGGTTAAGCTTCTCTTTTGCTCTTTGACACTTCTTGGCATCAACTAGAGACCATTGCACCTGGCAGAAAATAAATTTGGAGAAAAGCATTTCCACCTCTCTGTGGTCTGGGTCAGGGTGTCTGTGCATGTGCAATCTCCCAAAGAGCCAGAATTAAACAGCCACCCTAGAGTCCATGTGGCAACAGGAGAAAGAACAAGGAAGGTGGAGAAAGGTAAATGCACTGAGGCTGTGGCTATTTTTGCAGGAGAACAGATGACGGGGAAAGGCAACCCAGACCATGGGGATGTTACTTTAGTGGAGTTCGAGCTTTGCCACGTCCTTCAGTCACTCCAACACATCAGCCTGGTCCAGCTCAACTGCAATCAGCACAATTTGCTAGAGCAATGTGTTTTGGGATGCAGCAGCATATCTGTGCTCATTCACAGAGGCTGGATACCCTACAAGCCCTCCTGCGCCTGCCCATGTTATCAATCTGGTGAGCAACACATACATCCTCCTCCCGTTATCTGGATCCCTACTTATAAACAAGGGCTGGGAGGTGTCTGCGCCTGAAGGAAGAGCGGGGATGCAGCTATTTCTCAACAGAACAAATCCAATTATTTGTATTAGAGGGAATTTGTACGGCTCTTACTGTCAGAATAAGTATTTTCTACAGATCTCAGAGCTTTGAATCAACAGATTGCTCATAAACTTACGTAGGCGGGGCCCTGAATGTTACTATAGTAGGATGGAGGTGAGCGTATTTTACTTTTCATTCCTGGTGAGATTTGCTGTTTGGTATAGGGCTAACCTGGGGGGCAAAAAAAACACACACATAAAAATTTGGGCTCCTGCCACTGCCATTTACAATGCTCCTCTAAGTCTCTAAGGCTGAAGATTTTAAAACATTTTACCAGTTTAGGGTAGCAATATGAGTTTCTCGTTAATCTACATGAAACCTACAGAGGCATCAATCACCAGCTGTGGTGCATGAAAAACTGTAGTGCCTCCCTGGTAATCAGGCATCAGAGAGCTAATAAATGGCTGTCCCCTGAACTGAGCACATTAGTAGAGGCTCCTGAAATCTGTGCCTCCGTTTCCCTGGCCACATTTATAACAGCCTCTCCCCACCCCGCACCACAGCTGTGCATCTTAATGTCTCTAAAGTGCTTAGAGATGCTGAGATGAAAGATGAAAGATAACATATGAGTGCAAAGTATAGATTAATTCCCTGAGCTCAGCACTCACTAGAGCTGATGGGGCTAAATGCACCACATACCCACCACACAAAACTTGGGTTCTGAGCCCATCTTAAATGGTAACTACATAAGCAGCAGTTCCCTTGGAACAAGCTGTTTTGGGCCTGGTTGGCTGGGCACATGGAGCCCCTGTAGGCAGGAAACACAGAAATGCAATATACTACTATGAAAAATAAATGCATTTCCAGAATAACGTCTCACACCTGTTCCTATAGAACCTGGTAGTAGGATTTCAACTCATCTTGGTAGGAATATGACAGAGCCGCTCAGGTTTTAGCAACCAGCATGTTAAGAACACAGCCAAACATAATTTGAAAAGCTATTTCCAGTTCTGTTTGTTTTTTGAATGATTAAAAATCCAGTTTAAATATTGCAAGGAAAACTTTAAATTGAGCAAGACAAGTTTTGGCTTCCTTCCGAGTAGAAGGCAAACCCCAAAACGCTATCGCAAATCTAACAGATGGGAGTTATTTTGCACTCTAAAAATTTCATTACTTTGCACTGAGATTAACTGTAATTAGCTCTTTATTTACATCTAGAACAAAAGGTAAAATGATAAAGAAAGGCAACTATAATCACAAATCACAGGCAGAAAAAGGCAAAAAAAAAAGGCAAAAATTCCCTCTGAGAAGAATATGTCACGTCTTTCTTATCAAGCAGCATAATTGTTATAAATATATAGTTAAACAGCTCCCCAGCATCCTGTCAGCGCTAAGGATAAACATTTAGGTCACAGTTTTGCAAGCTTTTACAGACAAGTTGATCGAATGTATAAGAATCCCTACAAGTGCACAGCATCAAGCCTAAGAGAGTCAATATTCCATTACACACTTATTTCAGTCACACAATGGATTAAGCAAAACTGAGGAAAAAAGAAAAGAACCAAACACCACCACACAGCAGCTTTTCTAGTTAGAGACGTATTAAAACTTATCTTTCTTTTTTTTTTTTTTTTTTAAAAGTCCTCCTCTAATTCTGATAACACCTCAGCTTAGTAAAGTTGAAGAGGCTTCCTACATATCTGCTCAAGTCCATGATTCATGTTGCATCTTTGCCATTCAGCCACAAAAGAAAACTGTCCAAGGAGCTTCATGCAAAGCCAACAACCAGCCTTTTCTCCTGGTACTTCCAGGCTGCAGCACAGACCTCCCAGCTCACATCCAGACAAGCCCCTGACCCACGGCCACATCTAAAGCTGCAAGGGTTAAACACAAAAGCTTGGCCAGAAACACCTAAGCCAGCTGTTAGCAATAAAGAGTAAAGGGGCTTGATGGCAGTCTCAAATGCTTCTGAATTAACTGGACACTCTCCCACACCAGCTCAGGGATCCCAATACCCATGATGGACATGGGATGGGCACACATGACCATCCAGTTCTCCTTCCAGGCATATTATGGTCTGCTGTGGACACTTAGAGAGAGCTGGCAGTTCTTGATGACCCTGCTCTGGGTGGGATTTCCAAAGTAATAGCTCTCTGGGACCTCCGTGTTGTTCCCAGGAAAAGGAACCACTTACCACCCCTCTGACTCTGCCCAGGCTCCACAGCAATCTCATGCAGAGCTTCTAAGTTAACGGTCTCTTTCTGTTAACACACTTAAATCTAAAAAGACTCCATAAGAATCAATGTAGCTTTTTCATACAAATACAGAGTTTGCACATAATAGAAGAAGGAAGGGAGGGAAGGAGGGAAAAGAAGAACATCCAAACCCAACACCAGGGACGCCACCCACTGCAAAAGTTAAGGACCAGTATAATTCTCCTCATCTTACAAAAGAAAGTGAAGCTCTCACTCTCTCACACTCTTCCCTTCTCTTTCCCTAACGTTCTCAGAGACTTCTATCTTTAGCCAGTTATCCTTGCTGCAATTTTCTTAACACTGAAACTGGATAATCATCCAGACTCAGGGAAAACCTGTGTCAGAGGAGTTCCTGGGGATGTAGCCCCCATTTGATAAGAGTTGCAAAATTAACAAAGGACTGACTAAAGATACAATTCTTCAGTTCCAGTAGAAATCGTGTTTTACCAGCAACTATTTTTAAGAAACCCTATAACAAAATATGTACAGGTGTATATTCATATTCTTGTATTTTATTTTCTATCAAATAAGACTCTGAATTTATGAATATCATTATCTGTGCTTCTGTCTTATTGGGACCTCTGAGGCTGAAGGTAACAAGCGCGCTGGCTAAGATCAAACTTCCCAAAAGCATAGGTACTGTTTGAACTCATTTCCCCAAATCAGTGTCCTTTTTGCACTCTCTGAGCATACATACGGCTCAGTCACACGCAAAAGCCCTACACACAACACCACTGTGCCTGAGAAACTCAAGATTAGCCTTCTGCTTTGAGAAAACATTTTGGGGTGGAAAGAAATCCTAAAATACCTCCCAAAAAAAGAAGCTGTTTTGTTCTAGTTTAGCAGTGACCAAATCTCAGCTATACATTTTGCTGATGGCAGAGCAGAAAAAGGCAGTTATAAACCATGGAGGGAAAGAAACCCACCAGCACGTGGGCCTCTGTGCTACACCCAGGCTGCAGAGCTGGTGCAAGAGAGGGGGGTCAGCTCAAGGGTTGCAAACACGACAGCTTTGACTTCCTTCTGCATCTGTTCCACCTTGCGCAGCTGGACAAACACCAGCTCTTACCCACTGGGTACAGAGATTCTACTGGACCAGCTGGATCAGCCCAGTAGCACAGAGGAGACAGCTCTTGGCTCTGCCGACAGGGACAGTAAAATCCATGAGCTGTGTCGAGAGAAAGGCAGGGGAGGAAGGAGGAGAACAGGCAATGTCTGAACTGTGAGCTGCACTGTAGAAAGTGTTTCATTTCCCAGATAACGTGGCGCTGTTCACAGATTTCAGCTTATATAGGCTTTTCCACGTATCTATTTTTATTCCCAGAGCATTTCCCATTGCTGTATGATGAAAAGAAAGACCAGGCAGTGTGGATGCTCACAGATATGTAAACACATTCACACGCTGGTTATAATTTTCCTAATTGTCTGCCTTGCTAATGCAACCTCTGAGAGCCAAGTTGGGACACCTCTTCTCACACACCACCAGCTGCAAGGGTTATATTTGTGGCAAGTTGTTACGAGTCAGGGTCTTACTGAAACGGGAGGACATTTGACAGCAGTACAGGACTCGGGACAAATAGGGTAAAGAATATGGATCATGTGCCTGCCAAAACAAGCAACATAAGAGAAGGAAAGAACATATTCTGGCCTCTCCTTCTGAAGGAGTAAAATGCTTCTTCCCTGGTGCTGGCACCAGGCACACGCAGATGTTGAAGGAATAAAGCTGCGACAAGCTCTCTCTGCCTCCTCCTTCCTATATGTGTGTTTCAGAGTATAAAACTACAGCATCAGTGCCAGCAAGGAGGAACTTCCCATACCTCCATGTGTCCAGGCACCATCTCACCTCACCACTCTCCCAACCCTCTCAAGTCTCTCTTACCTATGTGCTCCTGACAGACACTTTGTCATAGCACTGCCTGGCCCAGGGTACAAGCCTACTCAAGCCTAGACCAGCACAGTCCTCATCCCTGCTGCATGCTAACTAATGCTCAGATGCAGGATACCTGCACAGAACCCCAGAGGTCTGGAAAGACAGAGCCTGTAAGTGTTCAGACACCAGCTTTCATCACAGACTCTGGAGGGACCAGACATGGGCAGACTTGAGCAAGCAGAGCTCTTCCTATGTAATACATAGAGACTTTGAACTCAAGCTACATCCAGAGGGACGGAAAGAAAGTCACAGGGCTCTGTGTGTGTAGACTTCTCTGCCTGACAACAGAGGCACTGGGCTAGAAACTTAACCTCTCACCCCACGGCTCTCTGCTTCACCTCCATGCAGCATCTCCCATCTTCCCAGCTTAATGTTTCCTGTTCATTTCAGTGACCTGCATGCTTCCACCACCCCAGTTCCTCACAGCCTTATTCTCCACATCCCACATTATTCTGCATCCTTAACTGCTCCTCCAGAGAAAGTGTTCACAGTGGCAGGAACAATTTTGCACCTACTTCAAGAGCTAAATCCTCTACACTTGCCCTTTCCTGCTCACCACAGCCAGGCAGGCAATGAGGGCAGAAAGCCAGACCCTTCCCAGCACCGAACCCTCCCACCAGAAAGCCCTTGCACTGGGGTGATGCTCTCCATGCAAACAGGAGAGGCTTTTCCTGCAAGGAACACAAGACAGCAAGTAAATCTTCCCAAGCTGCCAAAAGCCACCTGTTATAAATGGCCCTCTAAGATATGAGATATGGACTCTCCACAGCACAGTTAATAAATAATACCCCACAATCCTTCTGTGTATGGAAGTGTAAGTTCAGTGACAGTTCTGCTTATCCAAGAGGGGCCACAGTTAAAAATGGAGCATCAGGAAAATAATACTTTATTAATTACATAGCAAATATTTTTTTCAAAAAGATAAGGAGTTCACTGCAATCTTCCAAATTCAGAAGAAAAAGCCTTTCTTGGGACAACAAAGCTAAATGCACAGAACAAAAGCCACCATTTTATAAGAAAAGAAGATCTGCTAAAGAAAACAGAATTTTATCTAAGCATTATGACTAGCTATTCACAAAGCAGAAGCTAGGACAGAGAGTGTACATGTGAGAGTGTATTTATAGTCCAGTTTACAGTAACTTCCTAAGGCCCTCAAATTAGGGTCCCGTTGTGCCAAGCACTGTACAGACAGGCTGAGGAACAAGCACTGCCACTGTAACGAAGGAAACTGACACTGGCACGGAAAAGGGCCACCTGAAGCACAGGAGCCCTAACAGTCTCTTTCCCCCTCCCCCTTCCTTTTCAGGAAAACATTCCCAACATCCAGCTTCCATCCAGACACCCCCTCAAAATGCTTCGCAGAAGGGGGCAGCTGACCTCAACAAACACACATCAAAAGACATCTTTCTGCCAACATCTGATCACTTTCAGGCTGTTCTCTGGGACGTGCCTGTTCCGCTTTCCTGCTGCGATTTGACCATGACCCCTTCCTCTCGCCCCTTCCCTTTCAAGGTTCTATTTGACAGCAGAACAGGTATCGGAGGTTCACGCATTTGAAATGCGGATGAAAATCAAGTTGTATTTGTCAGTGCACGTAGCACCTTACGTAGGAATATCCACATTTCCCTGGCCCGAAGTAGGAAATTGAAGCAAACCGCTCCGCATTTCGGGTACCGGGGACACGGCCAGAGACACGTATCCGCGGTCCTGCCGCTCGGCTCAGACTTGCCTCCACACCGACTGCGTCCGTTACCGAGGGACAGCGGCGGGTCCCCCGGCTCCGGTAGCGGCACAGCCGCCACAGCGCCCGCTCGCCTCCTCCCTCCCGTTACCCCGGCCCAACGGGGCTGGACGCGGCCGCGCACGTTCGCTCTCACCGTGCAGAGGCGGCTCCGGCCGTGGGATGCCGGGCTCTGCTGCCGCGGCACCGCGAAGGCTCCTTGGGCTCTCCCGAGCGTCTCTTCGTCTTTCTTCCCCCCCCCCTTTTTTTTTCCCCACGGGCCGACAAACGGCGGCTGCTGCCGGCTGCGCACCGCAACCGCCCGCCTCACCCCGCACAGCGCCCGGGCTGGAAACCGCCTTCCCCCACCAACAACTTTCCCTCCCGACTGCCGGGAAGTTCACAGCCGGGACGGGACGGTCCCCGCCTCCCTCTTTGCCTCCCTCCCTCCCACCGCCCACGCCCGCACAAACACGAGTGTGCCCACCCGCTCCCACGCGCCGGGGCTCACCTGAGAACGCGGAGGGCGCGCTGCCACGTCCCGCGCGCCGTGTTCTCCTTCTCTTGCTGCTTCCTCCCCCTCCTCCTCAGTCCGCACCTCCCTCCTCCCCCGTCTCCGCCCCGCGCTCACCGGCCGCCCCTTTCCCCGCCGGCCGCGCTCCTTACGCGTACGGGGACGGTTCCCCCGCCTGTAGCGCAGCCCCGTGCAGCGCGGGGGGGGATGTCACCCCGGGGAACCGGCAGCAGCCGGGATGGGGGGAGCAAAAGCGGGTTTGTAACGCGGAAGCTGCCGCGCCGTCCCTCTCGCACTTTGCAGGGTCTCGCTGGGAGGAGGCGGGTTGCGCGGCCGTGCGCGGGCCAGGGCTCCCTCTCCTGGTCGGAGCTGAACGGGAGGCTGCTGGAACGGGAGGGGCGCACAGGCAGCCCTAAAGTCAGCGCCCCGTCACCCAGAGCCACCAAGTGACATTTGGAGCCAACTCTCTGCCTATTTCTTTAAAGCGCGATGGCGTGTGCAGCCCTAATGCTGCTGCAGCTGTCTACGCTCTCTGCAGGTCACTTGCCCCCTGTAGAGCAAAGTTTGTCCTTCTCCCCTCCGTGGTGTGCTGGGAGGGAAGGGCTCATTGGCGAGAGCCGTGGCACTGCACAGCACCCTGTGTGCTGCCATGCCACCTCGTCTCAGAGAAGCTACACCTTTTTGCTGTATCACTGCCACAGAGGCAGACCAGGTGAGGCTGAATTTGTTGCTGGACAGTTAGCAGACACCTGAAACGCACTCTAAGGGAAATAGTAGTGAGTCTCAGGAGTGGCGGAAAAATCTACAGAAATTTGGGCTGGCACCTTCTCGTGGAGAATGTGGCCAGTGCTAATCAAGCATCTTAGAAACAGTATCGTGTAAACTACTTCAGTAGTTAGAAACCGTATCGTGTAAACTACTTCATCCAGCCTAAAATGTCCTGAGTTGGAAGGGACCCATGAGGATCATTGAGTCCAACTCCTGGCCGTGACGCCTTCCTGGGGAGTGCGGCCCCTCATGCAGGGGTGCCCTTACCCCAGGCAGGGAGGAAAGCTTGATCTCCCTTCAGATTGTCCAAGAGGATCTTCCACCCTGGCAGCGAGTGACCTGGCATTATTTGTGCTTTTGTCACCTCTTGGCAGCCTGACAGTGAAGCCGTATGTCTGGACACGAAGCCTTTTGCGCTAAGAGAACTATGAGTCCAAAGTGCTGCAGCACTTTTTAGCACTATTGGCTGTAATACTACATCCATGTTGAACTGTGTTCAGGATTTCAGTCATTATCCCCAGAAGGTGGCTCCAGGTTATCTAGGAGACCAAATTTCACTCCACCCTGTGAAGCTCCTCTGCAACAAACCTGTCCTGGAGAGCAGGTCCAGTTGTACCTGGTGCAATCGCTCACAGCTACCACTAGCACGTTTCTCCACAGGGCTGTGCTCAGTACCCCTGCACACACAGCTGCTGCTGTGAAAGGAGGTCGCTGTCCTCGCCAGCCTACCCCAGCCCATCAAGGGCACACCTGAAGTTTTCCCCCACCCCAAGGAAGAGCAGCTGTGGTCTGGCTGTGCCACGGGGTGTGAAGGAGCTGTGACGGGAAGCCAGTGCTGCTCCGGCAGGAATAGCTCTTCCTCCTGTACCTCTTTCCAAGGCTCTGGCACAGCAAAATTAGGCAGAAAGTTTCTTATCTCAGCAGCTTTCTTGTGAATGCCCTTGAAAATCTGCCTACTTGGCTTGTGCTTAGAATCAGCTCTAATCAAGCCATGTCTAACCCAAACCCATCCAAGTATTGAAGTAACTCGATGAGACAGAGCTCTGTGTAGACTAATTTACCCCACTCTTAGGACAGGTTAGTCTGTGTTTTTCTCCATACTACCTGCACAGCTACAGGATCCAAGATACCTTGTCTGAAGCTGCTTTAGGTGTTTACACACTCAGCTGCATTACTGAATATAGGCAAAACTGGAATAGCAAGGAGCATTTTGTAAGCTGTATTTTCCAATATACTTACAGAGAAACATGTGCTTAAAATCTTCTGTTGAAACACTACAGTCCACTTTTCTCACAGAAGATGAAATAAAAAAAGGATTGCATATTTTGGTTGTGATATTTAATGCAGCTGTGGGAGTAGCTCAGCTGCTCCAATGACTGTTACAAGAATTAAATAATAATAATAATAATGATACCTTCTATGTAATATCTGCCATCCATAGATACAGATCTGGGATAGCACATGTCGTTATGCTTGTTTGGGAGGATCCAGGCCCTGTTGCAATACTGGTCATGCAGGTTAACAGTCATCGACACATACACCCTGGGAAATTCATATTGTTCCAAAATTCTAGCCTGCCATTGTAAATTAGGCTCTTTAGACCAACATAATTAATTTTCTCTGATTTTGACAGAAAGCCAGAATACAACTTTGGGCTTAATTTAAAGTCTCATGAATTAAGGTTCAAGACTAAGTTTCCAGGATTGTTTTAAGGCTATAGCTGATAGCAAAATCCCAAACCACATCTGCTTATTGTGTTTTCATGGGAAAGGTTTCAAATTCTTTGCTTATAGATGAAAAGAATTGGCAATCCCCTACTGTAAAATAAGGGTAATATTGCTCATTTGGGTTCAATGCTGTCATAAGGATTATTTTTATATTGCTATTTTTTTCTCCCATCCTCTCTCCACACTTGCACATGCTATTTCTGTGCAGGTTAAAATGCAACACAGTTACACACTAGAGTGAATTATACTACAGTTTGACGAGCAGTTCAGTGAGTAGATAATATTTGTTAAGCACAAAAAAGCAGCCTTGTGACACAATTTTTGGGCAAGGAGCAAAGAGTAGCATTACTAAGTGAAACCACGGGGGGGACTTAAATATCAGAGGAATGTGTTGGTGTTTAGCCAGGACACTGGAGCTGCTGGGATTGCAGCTGCTGAAAAAATACTCCACAGATCTCCAGTAACAAGTGGCCAAAGGCCTCGGTTTGCTGCTGCTCTGTTCCCATTAGGCAATTTAGAGCTAGAAGCACAGGAAGAACCGGGATCATACAGCTCAGTTCTCTGCCATGTCAGGCACAATGTTGTTCATGGTCTTTTTAACAAAAGGACTGTGCTCTAACTTGAAACAAGTTGGTGTTTTCTGCCCATTACTCCTTCTAGGAGATTCTCCCAGACTGTCCATGTCCCTGATGGTCCGGAGCCCTAGTGTCATTTCCATCACCAGTTTAGTCCCATATATTCTGTCACCAGCATAGGCTCTCATTTCAGTAGCTGTTTTGCTCACCACTCCTTACTCAGGTGTTTTTATGGAGATAGTTCTTGCCTCCTTTGCCCGCCCTCCCCCCCTCAGCTACACAGAACTGGCTTTTCAATCTTCTTTCCTAAATGACTCTCAATTCACCTCAGACCTCCATCTGCTCTGGTTTCAGTTGATCTTAAAGTGCATATGGATGACCAAAAGCAGTTACGGTATTAAATGGGAAGAAGTCTCACTGATTCTTCATACCATGACATTAAAGTCCCTGCTTCTCATTGGAATATCTCACTTGGTAATTCCAAAATTATATTTATGTTTCTGCAGATGAGCTGCAGTGGTGATCTTATATTTCTCCACCATTTCTGCTTGCAATGCTAAGTTCCCAGGCTGGATCAGAAACTTGTTACTATTCCCTTGTCATTTCCCAATTCTCTTGCATTTTTCCCAAGTCCCAGCCTGCACGCAGTTTTCTGATCATTTTTTTTTTAGCCAGCATTTCTGATACTGGGAGATCAATGTAGTTTTATAACCTCTAAAAGACATGTTCTCGCTTGTTACTTTACTCACACCCACATAACCTATTTTTCCTTCTTCCTAGTTCAGGAAACAAGCCCTAGACTACATATAATTATAGTCTGTGTAGTTATAAATGAACGTGCCTTCTGTGTTTTACACCTACGTTTTAACTGGCATTGAGAAGAGCACGCCTGATAACCTAAGATACAGGACCTAGAAGAAATGGGAGAATTACAGACATTTCTAACATTGCAGCACATGGACCTCCCATCTGCTTCTGTCAAGGAAGCTGAGGTTACCCACACATGGGTGTAGGGGCTGAATATTTTCTGCTGAGACCATTTTCTAGTAAGAAACCCGTGCCTGGCTGTGCAGGCACACATGACTTTCAGACAGGTATGTGCTGTGCATTCACCGAAATGCACGAGGAGCTGCAATTCTATCTGTGTCATGTAAGCTTGACTAACACAGATCGTGTATTTGCCATATTGACTAAGCCCAAACTAGATCTCCCCAGCAGGTATGTGCGTGAACCTCTATAAAAACCCTGCACAATGAGGAGGGATTGGAAGCACAGCTCCATTATGAGTACATCTATGTTTATTCCTGCAGATGTAGCAAATAGCTGTTGTCCATGTTCACGTGCTAAATATCATTAGTGTCTCTTCTTCCGTGTTACCGTGGTGGTAGGACTGCTAATGCAAATGCTTCTCAAATGGAAACTTGACCTTACGTGACTTGCACCTAAGTCCATTCATATTTCTGTCACAAATGTTTTGATGAAGCCTAAGGCCAGAGATATTTTCCAGTCCTATGAGTCCATGTTCCATATAAGCTAAAACTATTTCAAGTCAGCAATGGAGAGGAATATCTTCTCATCCTGCCAAAGACTTCAGTTTTTGGTAGGTATCTGACTCACAAGTACACATAAGTTGGACACGGTTTGTGTTTAGGATGCCTAAACATCCTTCTGCATAACACATTCCAACATACCAAATTTGTGTAAATTGCCTGAATGTGGAATTTGCAGGAACACTTAAACTGAGCTGGCGTTTCAGCTGGGCAAGACCAGCATCTGTCTCAAACAGTCTTTGAAGAAAGCATCTAGCCTGGGCATTAATTAGCTGCAGCTTACCTCGTTTGCCCACTGATGCCACTGAGAAGCGTCAGACTGTCAGCAGACTAATAAAGCTGGATGGTTTGAGAACAGCCTTGGTCATCTAGGCAATTCCCTACTGCTGGGTGTTTCTGCACGGAGTGGTCTCTGGAGCTGTTTTCAGACACCTTGCTTCTCTGGCTGACGGTTTGCTTACACCCTTTGCAAAAGGGAAAAGGCACTGAAGTAACACACTGTCTTTCCTCAGTAAATGAAGCCAATTAAAAGATCTTAAGAAAGCCAGAAAAGTATGAATACATCATGTTTTTATCCCACCTCATTGTAAATGTTCTTCGTGTCTTGACATAAGTTTATACAGATGTTTTGATGGTTTAACAGTTTTTCAAGTCTTTTCTTTCTGAACAAAGCCCAGCTTTTCTGAAAAACTGTCCAGTGAGGAACTGCAATGGTTATGGAAAAAAAAGAGAGCATCATGCTTGGTGAATGAAAAAAATCCATTAGCACATTCCAAAATCTTATTATTATAATCAATAACAGTTTATTTTTTCCCCTAAAAATGCAAGATCATTCTGCAGAATGGCCTTTTAAATCTTTGATTTCACTTCAGCAGTGATGAAGCAACATTAACCTTCAGACTCTCGGTTTATCTGTGCATAAGTTAAGGATTTCTTAAGGAAAACAAGCCTTTTGTGTAACTCTTAGAAAGGTTACACAAGCAACAGAAGATTTTAGGAGCAAACTCAAGAATCTGCAAAAAACCTTACACAATTCCTGGGAAGGGCAGCTGCAGGTTAGCAAGACCTTGATGTAAGGAGATGGTCTTACTTGTCAAAATTGAGAATTCCTCCATAACAGTGTTTTGACCAAAGGGCAGGACCCTCTGCTCCTGTTAAGCAGTGCTGTGCTAATGGAGCTGTAGCAGTTCACACTGCTGGAGGTTTTTGGCAATGTTGAGCACTGTGGTTAGGCAGAATCTGCACAGGGAATGATTCCTGGCATCCTTGCACCTCATTTCCCTGGTTCATGTACTTCCAGGCATTTGAAAGCTTCTTTCCCTCAATAGCTGCTATCTATCATTATAAAAATGAATGTAACAGACAAAGCAGAATGGCCGGTTTTGCCCTAATTCCATTGACCTCACTGGATTTACATTAGAGAAGACTTTGAAACAATAAATTTGCATTTGCACAATAATTAGGAATGTGCTGTAATTCCTCTCACCCTGGCTGCTATTGATTTCCCAGGTGCAGGCTCAGCGCAACGCAGCCCTGCACAGCTGCAGTAGTCCAGCTGGGTGGCAGGAGCAGGGGGACGTGCTGGCCTTGCTGGGACTGTCACAGCAAAGGTGCTGCTTGGAAGTGGGTGCCTTCTGCTAAAAGTGAACCCCACCCCTCCATCATTTCCTCCTGAAGCACCAGGGAGGAAAGATTCTGGAGCAGCCTGCTGGCAGATGCAGGAAGGGTAAAAGAGCCTAACAGATCGATCAGTTTTTAAATTAAAATCTGTATGATTATAAAAGTGCTCAGGAGCTCAGTGGAAGCAGAGGGCAGGACTCAGGGATGCTCCTGGTAACTTCTAGTCCTGGGTTTCCGTGTCTATCTTCAAGGGAACATCAGAAGCCCTTAAGACTATTTTCTTTCCTGTAGCAGGAAGAGGTATTGAGCCAAAATTTGCAAAGGTGCAATAAATATTGTTAGCTTCCTAGAGCATAACAAGCTTGGACAAAGGTTTTTGAAGAAATGGGTAAGCCACAGAAACATTTCCTTAATTGCGGATGGTATCCGGAGAACAGCTATAAAGATCAGCAGAGGAAGTGTTCAATTTGTACGAAGAATGATGAAAGGGTGCTGCCTGTGCGTGTGGGTGCAACAACCTACAGCTCTCACAGGAATGTGGGCACCTTGAGGAAAGCACTTTGGTGAGGGCAGCTAATTACCACTCTGTAATTTGACAAAAAAAAAGACTGAATTAATTCAACCAAAATTGGGTAGATGTATAGGCAGCCTTAAGACACAAGCCATGCTTACGGAAACACTGTGTTTTTTTAAGCAGATCACCCACCTGCCTCTTCCTTATGAAACAGAGAGATCTTAAAGATCACTGAAGAGGAGGGAATCAAGAGCAACGCATTTGTTAGCAAGTCATAAATTTGCAGGGAGAAAGCGAGGGGAGCAGTAAAAGAGTGAACTTGAATTTCACAAGGGCGAGCGGCACCCTCGAACCCCGGCAGTTGCTCGGCTCATGGCAGAGAGCCATCAACCACGAGATGCAAAGTCACAGAGCAGCATCTGACAATTAAGTTCACAAGTTGTTAACCAGCAATGTAAAGATGTGCTCGACAGGCTGCAAGTTAAACAACCTCCCAGGTTTAACACCGCGGATTCATAATATGCCAGAGAAACTTCTGAAGAGAGTAACTGGCCAAAAGGAAAGGAACAATAAACCGTATGATGGAAGTCAATGCTCCTGGGAACTTATATTATTTTTCCAGTTAAATTTCTCTGTGTTGTTATTTCTCTGTGTATAGCATGGATAAAAGATCCTGGGCGAACTGAAGCCCTCTGTGCATGCTCAGAAGGCTGAAATTAGAGGACATTTCAGAGCAAGGTTGCTCACCCTGGTAAATGTAATATCTTCATCTGACCTGAAATGAAAGGTGTCCTTTCAGGTTTGAGCCGCTCAACTTTTTTGAAAACAATTTAAAATACTTTAAATTTGCATTTTTTTTCTTTAAGAATTGACTTCTATTTCAAGCACATTAAAATTCTCCCCTCCACTCTCTTTTAGTCAAAACTCTTCACTGAATCTTTCTTCAGTTTATAAATAGTTTTGGTCCATCTAAAGCATCATTTTTATGACTTTCATATTTCTGCAAAAAAAAAGGCACTTCTATTATTAGTCACCTACAGTCTTCAAGATATTACCCAAAGTATTGTCAAACAACTTCTGTTCCACTGTTACTGGGAGGACACCTATTAAAAGGATGTTTTTTCTTTGACCAGTCACTTCAGACAGGTTTCTCAACCCACAGTTGTGCAATCAGTTAGCACATTATTTTGAGGTTGAAAACACCCTTAGAGGAAATTTCCAGTTTGTTCTCATGTGGTTGTGTGCTCCCAGCTGCTTTTCTCTTGGCTGAGCCCACACCACCCTGTTCAGGTTCACCAAGAATTACACCTGTCCATAGGAAGGGGGATAGATGTGAGATCCCATCCCAATGGACAAGTGCATTGCCTTGGGCCATATTAAGTCAGGAAAAAAGTTGTGTACCTGATGCTACAGTATAACATGGGAAATTTAGTGTTTCTGATTCAAACCTGAGTTTATGGGGAGGGAGCTGTTTGGACAGGAGTTGTGACTCCCTATCACTTTCCAGATGTACTAATACCTGTTCTGTGTCTGGCTGATGCCTCCCCTTAGCTCCACGCTCCTGCTCTTGCCACATCTGAGATATAATGACAACCTATGTCACCTATACTTAAGTCAGGCTTAGAGTATAATTTTTCGCACATTCAAGATCTAAATAAAAGTTCTCCCTTGCAATGGGTAATAGTAGAAAATGTAACAGAAAAAAAAAAAAAAAAAGTCTCCTAGAAAGCCAGTTAAATAACTTGTAATCCGGACTTTCTCGTGAGGATAAATGTGGGGCTGAAACTCTTCCCTTCCCCATGAACGCTCTGATCTGCTGGTGAAAAAGATATTTCCTTAAGCTTTTTATCTGGTGAAATCACCTAACCTATCATTTTCAGGGATGGAATTTTTCTGCTCACACATGCTGTCAGTTGTTCTGTGGGGTTATTTCTCATGCAAACCAAAATAGTTCCTGATTTAAAATGTTCCTCAACCTGACTGTTCACATGATAAATGACATAATGGAGTCGCATTTGTTAGCACCAGAAGCAAACTCCAAAATAGAACTAGACAATTACTAAACAAACATTCTGTAATTATCTTTTCTTTCCTGACCAGCTGAATGATGAAGAAAGCGGCAATGTGTGGAGCTCATGATTAGAGATGGTCATTTAGGCAAGAAAAAGGATCAGACTCAAGTGTATTTCATCAATCAGAGTGTGGAGGGAGCTGGTTTCGACTGATGGGACCAATATTGTGGCGGATGTTGATTGTTTTCCTGGTGTTGACTCCCACTGACTTCCCTTTTTATACTTTTAATCTGTCTCCTACATCACTTCATGCAGCCTTCTCTGGCTTATTTTCTTCTGTCTTGGAATAATAATTAATTCTATTGCCTTTGGCATGACCTTGACCTTCAGCCCTTACCAACAGCTTGACGGAAATCTTCGGACACATCGCACTATATATTACATTATACATGTTTGAATGCTTCATGGAGGTGTTTCCAGGTAGGCATGTCCTCATAAGAACTGCAAGAGTCTTTTACAGGCCTTTTTTAGTCCTTCTTTGGAGCTCATTAGTCCATTATCTGGCAACATAATAGTCTTCTTCTGAAGCACACCATTATTTCAATTACAGAATGATCATAATTAGACTCGCTGCTCATTAGGACTTCATCGCTTAGTCTACAGATTGGAACCTGTATAAATCTTAATTAAAAGAAAAAAAAATTGCTTGTTGTTAAACATGATTTTAACTTTAAATACTATCCTACAAATTAGGGACAAACTTAGGCGCTCTTTTACATACAGTGAGGGTATCACCTATTTGATTACTTGTCCAATCAAAATAAATGTTCCAGGTGTTCGAGGCAAAACAGCTCAGAGATGTTGCATCTGTTTGGGAAAGAACTCGTGTGGTTTGGACTCTAAATGACTCTGGGCTGACACCTCTGCTCTGTGTATCTCAGGTCTGGTACCCAAGAGCCATGGCTACCTCAGAAACATTGTCTGTGGAGGTATTTGTTTGCAATGCAGGGGAGGAGCGCATATGGGGAGGGCTTGGGGGAGTTTCTGCAGGATGCTGAGCTGGGTCCCTTCCACAGGATGGTAAAGCCAGGTCCTGCCTGGGGATAAAGGGGCAGAGACTTTGGTTTCTTAATATGCCATTCTGGCAAACACTTCATTTGTTGGATGAAGAATCAGTTTCTTTCAATGTGAAGCACAAATGGTCACTGGGGAATGTCCTGAAAGGAAGAACCTTACGTTTAAAAATTATTTGTTCAAAATATTCAGTGCGTATTTACAAACAGTGAGGCACAGCCAACAACTCAACAGCTGGGTGAAGTTCTGTCATCCCTGAAAGTATTTATGGCAGTTATTAATGTTAGTTTAGCTCCTGATGAGCCCTAACAAGGGAGTATTCGGCTCTGTGAGGTTTTTGCAGCTCTGTGGAACAGGGTTTCTGGAACAACCAACAGGTAAGTCCTCGCTGGGGCTTGCTCTCAATCGTGGAAAACCAAGCTAGGTGGATTGCTAGAGACTTGCCTAAAGCAGCAGTAAGTGCACCCAGTGTCACAGAGCTGGTGGATCCCACAGGCCTCCCGTGTGCCTGACTGCAGAGGAAAGGAGCTGTTGCAAATCCCCAGGGAGTAGCTCTCTCTGTTTCTCTCCAGCTGTACCCAGGTGTGCTTGTATTTCTGGAAGCAGCTAGATGAGCGCTTTACATTTCAGTTACATATCCAAAGGGCATGTACTTTTGTTATTGCCAGTAGCACCTGTCATCTCCTCCTGAAACAACTCTCTAGGCATGAAGTAGATAAAATTTGGTGGCACTATGCATAAAATCAACAGCTACTAGTTTCTGTAGCAAAATAAGTAACACCTCAGCCTTGCATTCAACGCAAGAAAGAAGGTTTAATGTGCAAAGTAATAATTCACAGGGAATCTGTTGTCCTCTTTCCATTAACCTTTAAGATTACACCAGAGAAATGTGGAAGGTCAGTCCTTTCCTCCTCCCATCATTGTGCTTTGGTACAATGTCTGAAGCTTTACTTGGTAAAGAGCTACTGTGCAAAGACGGCTCTATCTTGTGTTGCTTTGTAATAAGGAGTGGATTAAAGATACAAGCACAGCTACTTCATCACTGTGACCTAATGACATTCAGTAAATGCAAGTGCTTTGAACTACTTTGATTCCAAGAGCAGGAGAAGCAATGATTGATTAAATCTTCAGTGTTTAAGATCAGAAATAAAGTCAGGGGGATGCAGCAAAAGGCCAAGGAAACTGCAGGAAATATTGACTCAAAGTCACTTCAAGTGTTAGGGAGTACTTCATCCTCCCAATGCCCAGGGAAAGCATTTAATTTTTTAATAGCTTTTTTTTTTTTTTTTTTTTAATAATCAGTCAGTATCGTCACATCATTCTGCGGGAAGACATGATTCTGGTCTTCCCGATTTTTATATATTCAACAGATTATGCAATAACAGCTAAACTATTATTGCTCAAGGATTTGTGCCTTGTGGTTTGAAGATGCAACACACATGTGGGAGTGGTGGGACAGAAGTGGCAGTGCCCATGTCCACCACTGCTGGAGGTGAGAGCAGGGAATGGCAGGAGCAAGCAGAGCTCCTGGCTCATGGCCACTGGGCCAGTTGTCAGACACACAAGTATGCCTGAGAGAACTGGGAGTGTTTTGCCTTTGAAGATGAATCATAAAAGCGGAAGCATTGGTCTAAGCTTACTTAAAATTCGGACTTGTGGAGTTTTGGCTTTTTTTTCTGTTGAGCACCCCCGACATCTATTTCATGCTGAAGAACTCCCAGCACAACACACAGTTTTTATACAAGCCTTATGCGAGGGTTGAATTGGTCAGGTCTTGAGAATAGTGTTATAAAATTAAAAGTCATGAAATTGAAAATAGAAAAATCAATCAGCATTTTATTTCCTTACTTTTAAAAAATACCTCTTTTACTTCTTTTTCAGACAAAATTATTGATTATGGTCGACATTAATTTTTTTTCCAAAAAGTATTACCTTAGTAAAAACCAGGAAATCCTATCTCTGCATACAAATGATTGGTTTCAGCTGTGATTTTCTAACTCCCAAGAGAATTAATGAGTAAAGAAGAGCTCTTTGTAATGCATGTGTATATGTCTGTATATCTGTATTTAGATACTATATTGCTTACTCATTATTTATGTCACAGGAGCTTATTCAAAACATTGCTCTATCTTTTTCTTTGAAAATACTTATCTAGAAAAGTTAGTGACCTGTCTCTCCATCGTGTCCCTTTCATTGACAGCTCAGGTCCCTTTTTGTGACCCCCAGGTGGGCTTCAGCGCAATGCCCCAGCCTGTGCTGTGTATGGGCCTCATTCATTCTCGTGGTTCCAGTTGCTGGTATGTCTGAGACCCACTGTATTACACCAGATAAGTCTTTTAATTCCTTGTGCCTGCTTAGCTCTCCCCTGCAGCGATGGTGATGAGGAGAGTCACTCGGACACAAGTGGGAAGCAGCCAAACCTCCCTCCTGCTGCCCCAGCACCGTGCTGCCCCGATGAGCCAGGAGCTGAGATTTCAGCACCCTGCTGGCAATGCCAGTCTTCTGAACTAGCAAGACACAGCAGGGTCTTTTGATTAAAAATGGGTCAAGATTTAATTGAAATGAAGATATATTTTTGGACGTGCAGAAATTCAAACCAGCATTGAACCTTAGTTTTTCTTCTCCCATTTGATGGTCATTATTTGAAAGGTGTGCAAAATTTCTGGATCTTTGGAGTTGATGGTGACTCAATGATGTAATAAAGCTCTCCCCTCACTGCCCTCTCCCCTCCAAATTTCCTGAAGTTTTGTTCATTATTTCACACATCAGTAAGTAAACATCCCCCTTCCTATCACTGGCCTGATGGAGATTTACTGCATTACCATGTAAAGCAGAAGGATCATGATATGAAATGCAATACAGAGGCACAGGCAATTTTGGTATCCTTGAGGAATCTCTGCCAAGAGCATGGAAAGCAGTTCAATTTCAAATGTAATGAGATTAATTTGCGAGTCACTTTTATTGAACCTTTTGTGATTTTGCTGTTCTCTCCAACAATTACAACTCCTGACTGATAAACAGTGTTATTATGTATAATAGGGAACATTGCCATGTCTCTGTGTGCAGTGTGGCTGGACAGGGTAGATTTCAGCTTCAATTTTTCAATATTTTCCAATTAGATGACCAGACGTTAGTGTTCAAACCTGTTTGGTGGTTTCCAATCATGGCTCCTTAGCAACAGAAGTAATGTTACATTAAATTGATAAATGATGCTCTTAAAAAAATTAAGAACTCCAGTAGAGAGATTAATTTGTGATGCCCTTTTAGGAAAGATTTACAGGATGTGATGTACATTTGCTATCTGCCAAGTGCAATTCTTCATCACCTGAGTACACAAGCTTTGCGAAACTGTTTTCTGATGAAGTGCAAGGTTAGATTTACTCATCCTTTGCAGCTGATGAGGAAAGATCTACCCGTTTGTTAAAGCTCTTCCTCTCACACTGCTGCAGCCCTGGGGAGTCCTGGCTAGCCTAACAGGTGGCAAAGCTGTCACTCAAGGCACAGGATATCACAAGGCACAGATATCAGGCACTGGGACATTGTCTCCTAATGCCCCTGGCACTGATGCTATGGACCAACGCTTTCTAGAACCAGTTTCTGCCATGCTGTTTCGCTTCTCTTCATTCACAAGATACTGAACTTATAAACAAAACAAAACCACAACCTCCACACCTGGAACCCTCTTTTATCGTTTGTCCTCTGTCCTTTCCTCCTCAGTTTAATTAAAACTAGTTTTAATCTGGCACGTGGAAGATGTTAAGACCAAGGCTATTAATTTTGTAGTGATGAGAGAAGGCCTGCTCCTTCCACTCAGAGGACCAGGTAGAGTGCCCCTGCCTCATAGGAGCTGGTCTTCTACGTAGGCTTTCATGTCAGGTAAGGCTAAGACAGACCAGTGAGGGGTGGGGGTAGTAGGAACAAGGTTTGGGGTGGACCTCATGTGCACCATGAGGTGATGCTGTGCCTACATTTCCGAGCCCACCTTGGGAGCCTGCCTTTATAAACCTGGAGAAGAGGATCAACAATTAGGCCAGCACAAGGCTGCAGGTGCTTTTTCTGGGCTGAGTTCCTCAACCATTTCCATGGCTTTTGTCTGGACTCTCCTGATGTGTGCCACTGCCCTTTCGTGACTTCCAGCTCCTTCACAGCGAAGTCACTTGTAAAAAGCTGCTTGTTTTGTGCCCTCCAGTTCCCTTTTCCTTTTCACTGATTGCTTCATATTGCAGGCAGTCCTTCTGACATGTGCACTTAATCAGTTTGTGACAGGAAGATGGGTCGACAGGCAAGCTCTGAATAAACAGCCAGAGCCCAAAATTGGACATAAGGATTGCTCTGCTGAGCACAGTTCTAGTGTCCTGGCTCCCACTACAGCCAGAGGAAAGTGAAAGAGTAGTTATGAGTTATGTTTCTTCTACACCTCTGTTAGCATGAATCTAGCTTATGCATCCAAAACAGAAAGACTTTCCAAAAACCACTTAATCGTTCTGCAAATTCTCCTTTTCCGTGCTGATGTCGTATTTCTTTTTGAATTGTGCTTGGCTCTTTTCCTCAATAATTTCCAGCAGCATTGTATGTTCATGGGACATTTATATACTGGCTGTAAAATCTTTTGATGGGCTTTGAAAGATTGTATTAAATGATTTGATACCCATGAACTACCTGCCAGTTGGCTGCCAGTTTTTTCTAGCTTCTTTTCCTTCTGTTGTTGCTATCAAGCAAATTCATGCCCAGAGAATGTTCCACATTTGCCTTGATGGTGGCAGTGATTCTTAAAGTATCTTCAGGCTCTTCATCTTTGACAAAGACTGAAACAACAATTCCAGGCTGGCCTGCATCAAATCAATACATCTGCTCCCATGGGATTGCACAGTCTTGAGCTGTGCCCCAGTCCTTTCCCCTGAAGCCAAAGATGTTGAAGATGGAAGCAGCTACCTTCAGGCCAGTTATTCCATCTCCAGGTGAAATAGTCTATCCTTAAGTGATTCACCTGCTTTCCCAGACAACATAGAGCTGAACTTTATCACATCCTCTTCACTCCTCTTTTTAACAGGTTTTATAGCAGGACTTATCCCTGCTGCTTGTCCTGCAGACATAACCATAGACAGATGAACAGGTGATTTGCTTCTGATAGTTACTTCTTGCCTCTCATGACAGTCCTCTGTGACTTTCCCTGCTATGATTGAAAATTTACACTTTCATTTACATTGATGTTTACATTCTAAGTTACATTTACATTTTGTGCAGAGTAATAGATGATCCTTCTTTATGGTTTGAAAACACAATCTTTCAAGCACTGTTTGCCCAACAGCTTGCAAAATGCCAAACTATGGGTCATCAAAGAAGTACAGGAAGTCCAAGTAATCTATTGATTTTAGTGGATTGGATCTGTTTCAATGCAATGTTCTGTTGATTTTTAGAAAATGACATAATATTCCAAGACTTCTTGTGAGCTCCAAGAGAACAGGTGTTTTGTCATGGAGCAGAGAAGAGTTTGTGGCTCCCTCTTGCGTTTAGTTTCACCACCCATGAATTCTGTTTGCAATGTTTTGCATATAGTGTTGCTTTTCCCTCACTCCATGCTGCCCTCAGGCACTTCGGGCAGATAGCAGCTCCATCGCAACTGGGTGTGATGCTGGAACTTACCTTCCTTCAAGGATGACAGTTTCCAAGTAAATGTATACTTGGGGTAATTCTAGATTTATTGGACCAAGTCTTTAACCTCAAGAGGTAACATGTGCTGTATTTTATAAAGAAAACATTTTCCTTGCCAGATGAAATGTAAGAGCAGAGTGTCTCTTATTTTATATAGCTGCTTTGGCATTTCTCTATCTTGGGATTAATGCTGATGGTGTAATTTAGATTCTGTAACAACTCGAGACAAATGGATTTACAGAGTCTAGCCACATACAGGCAACGTTGCTTTAATTGAATTTAGTGATGGAGAATGGAAAGAAAAATACTTCTCCACCTGACTTGAGAATAAATGTCCAGCTGAGGTAGGATGACACTTTGCCTTTATTGCCAGTACAGGTGGTTACCACAGGCCTGATGGCAGGGGAATGATGCCTGGGCATGCAGAGGGTTGCCTTCATGATGTGCACAGAGCAGGAGGGAGGTCTGCTGCTTTGTGGTGCTCATCCCAGGGCTTGAGCTGAATGGCAAAACCTTGTGAAGCAATCCAAGGCGATCTTACAGCCCACCTGGCAAGTCCATACTGCAAGCTCATTTGTTTGCATCACCTAATTTCCTAAAGAATCAGGGCAGTGTGATCATATGACTTATGGACTGATATCCATCCATCTCACTGCTGTGGCTCCACAAACTGCTGGCGGTGTTCAGTCTGATTTAAACCTTCTCAAATCAACTCAAACGTAATAGTGACCTCCTACAAGTTTAGGAAAAATAGCTGACCAGTAGAAAAGAGAGAAATGTTAATGCTTTCCTGAGAAGGAGGATGTGTCAAATACAATGATATTGTGATAACAGGAGTCTGGGGCTATCAACTTGAGACCTTGAGTAGGAAAGGACCATCTCCCTAACCAGGACTGGCTTTAGCCAGTGCAGCAGAAATGCCAGTCTCCCTGCTGCCTCACTCAAATCCTGGCCATCCTTTCTTTTTCCTCACTGTGTTGGCAGGAGATTTGAGAGTACATCACCATGTGCCATTTCAAGCTTCATTTGAATAAGCATCCCATATAATAGACTTTTATAGCTCTCTTTCTGTGAATTCTAAATTAACGCAACTAATTAAAATGTTCCAAAGTTTTATGTAAATAACTAATTAGCATTTGAGAAGGAATAGTAAATTCACAGATGGTTGTTCTCCATTCAGGGTCCAGTCTGCTCACACTGGCTGTAGCCAGTGCAGTGCTGGGCCTGTGGTGCAACATCCTCCCTAGTGGGAGCAAACTTCTCAGGTTTAACTCCAAGGATCACCCATCACCATCCACCCTCCCTGCAGTGGCAACTCTACATTTTGCAGGATTAGGCCCATTCTTTCTGTCCCTCACACCAGAATCTGCAAGAGTAAGAAGAGTGTGGGAATGTGGGAGCATGGATGAGAACCTCAAGGAATATGAGGTCTACGCACAGGACATTAAGTGGGTGTTTGAGTTGTGATTTTTAGTGTTCATACCAATGTTTCTCCAAGAATGTTCCCCTGAAAAGCCTTCCTCAGGCACACCTTTTTACGTGTGCAAGCTATGATGCTTAACACAATGCAGCTGAACCTCAGCACTCCTGGGTTCCAGCCCCAGCACTGCCACCAAGTCCCTGGTAGGCTCTGTTCAGTCACTCAAACAGTGTGCTCAGGCATCCCAAGAGGCAACATAAGCTAAGTATTTTCTTCTTCTGTTATAGGATTGGGGCTACTTGATGTCCGCAGCATACTGGGAAGACTTTTGGAGGGGTAGAACAGGAGAAATACCCTGTGAGAATGAGGACATCTAAAAAACAGATCCATATCTAATGCTGATTGCTATCCAGGTGGAACTGAGAAGATCATCACTTCTCTGACATCCAGACTCTCATGTGTATCAGGAGTTTTACATTTACACAGCTTCTAGCACCCTGCACATATAAATACTATTACAGCACAAAAATACCTAACTGCAAACATAAGGGAGGAGTTTACAAAAGTATCCCATTGGTGTTTGCTTACTCTAGAAGAGAAAGATTATAATCAGAGCAAAGGGGGAAGAGATCATTCTTCCCTCCTAATGAATAGGTCCTACACAACCACCCTCACCTGTTTTAAGGGCAGCTCAAATTGTTTGCACCTTTTGCTTCCAGAGCTGCAGAGGCCTGTGGGAGATGGGAGGATTATAAAAGCGTGCTTCATGAGAGGCTGAAGCTTTCTGGTGAATTTGAGCTAGACCTGTAGGGAGGGGGGATGAGCTTGGGAAGATTTATATTGTTGGCATGATCCTGCTTGGCCAGAAGGAAACTGATGGAGCAGAAGTCAGTGGGGAAATCAAAGAGTGAGCTTTAGGGGATAAGTTAAAAGAAGGAAGTGTGTAGACTATGGCTGTTTAAATGTGTTGAATTTAAAACCAGGAGTGTATTCTTCAGACACATTACTCGGGGAAGACATAAAACTGAGAGATTAAGTGAAACAGTAAAGCTGATGGGGGATTTGCAAGTTGAGGGGGAGAAAGGGTTATGCTAAGCATCCCTCTTTCATGGTCTTATTTGCAATCCCTGCCTACCTTGGAAGAATCCCACACCTATTTTTCCATCTGTTTATACATGCAGGAAACTCCTGGAGAGCAGGCAGGAAGATGCAAGCTCTCTGTCTCCAGCTGGTGTTTCTCGCCCTGGCACCAGCCTGGAGACGAGGTGAGGTGAGCTTAGTGGCTGGAGGGCAGTCTGGCCATGCTAGAGGGCTCTGGAGGCTGATATGGAGGAGCAGCAAACCCAGAGGAGCATAATCATCTCATCCCTGCCCTGATACCTCCTACACTGCTGCAGCATCCTTGGGGAACACAAGACAGGTGGGTACACAGCATCTCACCTCAAGCATCAACTCACTGTGTTTCCAGACACAGCATTTGACTTTTCACCTGTCACAAGGGGAAAGTTAGAGAGCAGCCTGCTGACGCTGTGTTTCTTGAATTTGTAAGGGTTGATATGAGCCCTTCTTAATTCTAGGCATGTGGGTGTTTGGCTGCAGCCTGTCCTGAACTGAATCTGCGGGCAAGACATGAGGCTCTGAAATCACTGCTCTTCCCTGCCTGGAGCCCAAGTGAGCTGGGGGTGCTTGGCAGGGGACAGGCTACACCTGAAGCCCCCAACAACTCAAAACAAGTGCATAAATGGCAACTGACAAGAATTGAAGATGCAAGGTAAGGCTATAAGCAATCAGCTATGGCAACAGTCAATAGATATTTGCAAAATCTGAGGAAACCTTAGGCTGGACTGCTAGCAGGTGTCTTCATTTAAGGACACAACACATTGAGCCTTTGATGCTTGGGGTCTGCGTGTCACAGGAGGCACCAAAAGACATGTACATGTCCCTGTGCCCATGTGGCTCCTCTTGCAGAGCTAACCAGCCTCTGGTCCGTGGGGTTTATTGGTGGAGTAGCACATGTGCCAGCTGATAATGACCAGCAGTGTGATGCATTTCAGCCTTCATTACTAAGTGGTTCTGTCTGGAAAATTTACTCAAAAATGTGTTTCAGGATGTGCCAGATATTCTTATGCTAATTTCTCAGTCAAAATCTCCCATGTGGTGTCCAATGTGATATCAGTACTCAAAGGCAGGGGAAAATGAAGCCTCTATCTGCTTTCAAGCAATTTATTCTCCTTTTGTCTTTTTACATCCAGCAGCTAAGTAAATTACGGGGTTTAAAATACAAAAGACATTTAGTTTTTTAACTGTAATTTCTTAGCTTCTGGCATCAGAGTAACAAAAAAAAAAATGAGAAATTAAAAAAAAATAATTAAACCCCAAATATAACTTATAATAACTAAAATACAAACACAATTTTAACTGATTAAAAGTAAGAGGACCTGTTCGAGCACAAAGAAACAGCAGCAGGCTTCAGGATTCAAGTAGCTGTAATCAGCTTCAATTTCACACTAAAAAAACAAAGGGGAGAATTTCTGCTGGTGATTACTTTGACTGTATTTCTGCTATGTTTCATTTTTCTCTTTATTCAAGCTGCTTTTAATTTTATCGGCTTCATCCCTAATTCTCCTTTTTTGTTCCTAAGTCTGGAGGGTTATCCAGCCCTTTGAACTGATTTCTGACATGCTCTGTGGGGGGCACAGTGCCAGTCTGGAGAGCTTGTGAGATGAAAGGTCTCTTACACTCTTTTTCCAGGTGGCCTGTAATACACCTAAGTTTGTGGCTATGTGAGAAGTCAGTGACAGAGATGGGAATTATTTCAGGTTCTAGTGTCCAAGCTAGAAATAAGAGAAGCCAAACTACCATTTATTCCTCAGATGAAGTAGATCTTAAAATGCAATTCTGAGTTCTGAATTGTCCCATAAAACCAAACAATTACTTTTTTTTTAATTCAAATTATTTTCAAAAGAACCTTAACTTAGAGGAGGGGAAAAAACCCCACCAAACCATTTTTCTAAATTATTTCTGTTTCCCTTTGCCTCACCACCACACAGCTCTCTGTAAAACACTTCACACTGTTTTCTGGTTTTAATGGTAAAAGCCTGGTCAGTTCTAGAGTTGTTGGCATATGCAGAATGTTTGCTGGACAGGTGCACTTCTCAAAGTTGCTTCCCTCTGTGAATTCCAGAGCAAGAAAGCCCCTGCTTAAATCCTGTTGTGTATGCTCAATATTTCAGTTGTTGCAGTATTTATTTCAGGTGTTCATTGTAGGGTTGGAGTAGGGGTGTTTGGACAATTCATAGCAGTTTCCCACAACAGTTCAGTGAACTTTATACCTTGGATAGTTTTGAAGTTTTGACTTTCTATGAGTGTGTGATTTGAGGATCACCTATGTGTTGAAGAAAGTTCTCTGTCTGGGATATGCACACAAGTATAGGAAAAATCCCTTTTACAAATAACTAACCTAAAAGGAGATTCCTTTTTCTTTCCTTCACTGACCACATTCTCTGCTGGATTTTCCCTACTGATATACCAAGACAAACAAAAGGGCTCTCTGGATCATCTGAAACAACAGAGGTAGCTGCAGTTGCCTCAGATCTGAGGGTGACCTGCAAAGCCTTGCTCCTGGGGAGGATGCAGCGGAACAAAGTCATCCTTGTTTGCACTCATTTAAATCAGTGCCCGAAGTCTTTCCTTTCCTTTCTGTGCAGCACGTCCCCCGCACAGGCTCACAAAGGGTTGTATTCATCAGTGATCAGCAACTAGTTATAATCCTTTTGAAAGACAACAGGCTGTGCCAGCTCTACCGAGTTAAAGAATCCATCCTTCCTTGCTCATGCAAGCCCTGGACTGTATTGGCTGACTCCTGTACATATGGATTGGTTTTGAGGGTCTAAGGATGAACTGGGGTGGTTTCCATGGGGTTGGGAAAGGACTCCCTGGGTCAGCAAGTCCTGTTGAAGTGGCTACATCCTCTGTAGGAGCTCAATGACTTCCGTCATGGAAGCCATTTGGTTTTGTGCCCACACTCCTCCCACAGACAAGCTGCTGCGCAACCTCACTGCTCCGGATGGGGAGAACCTTCTTTGCATTTCCAGTCTGTTTATTCATGGCCAGTTTGCTACCATTTGTTCCTATGCCAGCACTGGCTATTAGCTTAAATAGCTCTCCCTGGCACTGGATTTATTCATCTCAGCGTGTTTGTTGGGAGCAAGCAGCTCCTTGCAGCTCTTGTTTTATGAAGATGAGACCGAAGCTGCTTTAGTTCTTTTGTTGCAAAGACGCAATGCTCAATCCTCAGTCCTCCCTATTACCCTGCTCTTCTCTTGGGTTAGGCTGAATTTACCTGCCCTGAGTCTTCCCAGGACAGGTGAGGAGGGATGATAACAGCCTGCCAGGCTCTAGATGCTGAGGATGTAAAGCCTGAGCCAGCCACAGAGGTAAAGTTGAGTAGAGAGAGGAGCGATCCCAGCAGACTTGGGCTGGAGGAAAAATGGATTGTGGTGGTGATGTGAAAATATTGTGACATAAAAAAGCCAACATGTACTTAATTAACTCTTGTCAGTGAACTTTAATGTGGAGTGTGTGGCTGCCCTGCCTTTCCTTGTCTCCCACATCACATCTCTGTGCATTCTTCATCCTGTCTCATGTCCTTCCCTATGTTTATCTCACCACCCCTTCTGCCAATGTCATTCCTTGCTTTCTTTCTGGAAAATTCTTTCACGGTCCCATTCTGGACTGTCCTGGGAGGCTGGTCAGAGCTTAACAAGGTGATTGTTTTCCCAAAACTCACCCCCAGCAGCTGCCAAATGCTCTGAAGGCAGCTAAGAAAGAGCTTTAGGCAGGTTTAAACTGTTAGCCGTGCTTCTGAGCTGTCAGGTCTCTGTATGGGTTACTGTTTGCCAGTGAATTCCCTCCCACTCTCACCAAAATCCAGAGGTCCCCTGAAATTTTGTCTCAAACCAAAAGCCTGTCTTAAAATTATTGTATGACAATCAAGCAAGCAAAGGCCATCACTTTTAGCATACATATGTGCAAGAATGAGCTCAATTTCTGAAACCTTGGCCCTGTCAGACTTGACAAGTTAAATCAGTTTCTCCCAAATTCCTCCTGTCTCCCAGCCTTGCATCCACTCTCATGAAACCCAGCAAGAGGCAGCCCCCAGGAGAGATGGTTTCTGTAGCAACTCTAAAAGTCACCTTTTGGATGATCCTAGAACTGCACATCTTCTTCCCATCAAAAAGACCAGGCACTTTAAGCAAAGAGATAATGGACAATCATAAATTGCTGTATGTTGCAATAGTCCCTGTTGCTGCCTGGGAAATGCATTTGTCACCTAGCAACGACATAAGGTGATGAGGAAATAACAGATTTTTAATCTAATGGCCATGAGTTAACATCTATCACAGAGCAGCCTCCAAATTCCACTGATGAGGTAGATATAATTGATTGAGGAGACAAGAGATACCAAACTTTTAATCAGTAAGTGGATGAGGAGGAGGGAGCAGGGGCTATGTTTCCTGTATGTATACATGTAGGTGTGTATCTTCATAGAGGGAATGACAAAAACTTGAGAAAAATCCCTCAGACTAGAGATAACCCTCAGACATGGGGCTACCCAGAAGATGAGTCTCAGTATTGCAAAACCCCGAGGGCAGCAGTGTGGTGGTAGATAGAGAGCAGGCAAGAGAGATTGCAGCCCACCGTGCGTTTTGGTACAGAGCACCTTTGGGCTTTCAGTGTCATGTCCTGGCTGGCTTAGAGCAGGTGCTGGGGCTCTATGATATTCATGTATTCAAGCTGCTCAGCAAATTGCAGACACGGAGAATTTTCTTGCTGAAGCAGCAGCTTTTTTTCTGTATCAGAATTGCCACTGATGCAAAAGACAGGGCTGTTTGTAGACCCCTCTTAGCCACCCCTCTCTACTCTTGACTTCGTTACTGAGAATACAGGGACAGGTTCCACCAATTGCCACCACCTCTTGAAACCTCTGTATGGGACCAGCCAGTAGAAAACATCAAAGTTTGCCTTTAGGACAGCAAACTGAACAGTGGCAGAATTCAGTTCTTCCCCTTTTCTTCTAGATATAGACCCAGAACAGGTGCTATGTATTATTTTTCTATACCAGGAGCTCATTGTGGCACTTGACCCCCAAAGTACTGGGAATGATCCATTCAGCAGCTCTAAATGGGAAGTACCCTGGGTGATGGCAAGAGGAAAATAATTGTGAGAGGAAGAAATCTGAAATTTGTTTATTGATGGATGATCTCTTTGAAGCCTGCAACTGTAAGTCACAAGGTTCCCAGGAAGGCTATGCTCGTTTTTATACTGTAGGAGCTTTTTCTTTTAAGAAAACAGCTAAGAAATTGGTTTGGTAATTTACTCTCAAACAAAAGAAAAGGATTGTTCTGGACCAGGACACCAACATGTTCAGACCATTTATATTGTGTAGCACATGCACTTAGCAACTTTATTAGAGATGCTTTCTCAGAAGGTGTCATCTCAGAGGCTTGCCTTTGATTAGCAGTGATCTGAAAGTAAACATTTGAGAACTCTAGGGTTTGGACTGGGTTTATGCCAGACTTTATCAATAAATAACAAACCTGGGTTGAGTATGTGTATCACAGCTGGTTAGACTTCTTGACCTTTTAGATGAAACAAAGCCACAGAGGTATACCTTAAGAACAGCTTAGTTTTGTCAATAATTACTAAAGTAATGGCATGGCAACATAATGCTTAACTTCTGGAGTGACAGCTAAACGTATTCACGGCAACACCCTTTGTGTTAAATCTGGGAGAACTGAAGTTAATGGTGCGTTTCAGCCACAGGCTGTAAGCTTCAATAACAATCTATTACTGACTGCCGAACAAACCGGGATCATCTGTTCTGTGGTGACCAAAGCTACAGTGCAAACCACCTTCCAACCCTCTTTAACGACGTCATGTGGATTTATCCATTAGGATCAAATTGGTCCTTGTATTATGCAATGAAACCACTGGGGATGTGTGTTTTTTCAGATGTATTTTCCTAGCAAACCAACCGCTGGCAGCTGCGTAAGAGCAGCAGAGGTGCCAGTGGTGGTTGTCTCAGGCTGGGAAGGGTTTGCTTCATCCTTGGTCTGTGTTTGAAATCATAGGCACAGTGCATGGAAGATGTTTGTAGGTAGCACTGCTTTTCCTGTAATACCAGAACTGCAGCTGAAGGAAGCATGTAATGAAAGCATAGCCTCAGAATATGGTCTTCAATGATCCTTTATTTGTAGCAGGTCCTGTTAAATACAGCCATGAGTTAATAAGGAACTAAGATTCAGCAACAGGAATTTGTGAACAGCTATGAAAATACCAAAACAACTGCAAGGTGCTGACCTTAAACTAGTGTTCCTTTAACTTTTAGCAGCTGTTTGAGTGTGTCCGTGCAAACCCAAATCCATTCCCTGGCTAACAGTGATTTCTGAAGCATGGGAAGCCATTGGGTAACGTGTCCTCTGGCTCAAGGCGCAATGTGCAGAGAAGTTTTAAAAGCTTCAAATTACGGAGGGTAAAACACTGCTGCAAACAAAGCTCTTCCCATGTTTTTCCTGCTAGTGATGCAGAGACCTGGAGCTTTGTGTTTCATTTCATGGATCACAGGAACTGGAGTTCTGTGTTTAACCTTCTTGCAGGTAACCAAACCCCTCACTGGGACCAGGCTGATTTTAGGGATTTTGTGGGGGGAAAGATTTCAACTTTTATAGAATTTAGTCTTTGGCCCCTTTTTATTTTTTTTTTTTAATAATTTTTTAGGGACATGATAAATTTGAGAAAGATTTAACATTTGCAACAATTCCAATTAATGCAGAGAAAAAAATGAATGCTGCAATCTTTTACTCTATGGCTTTTGAAACGGAAGAGCATGAGTCTTCAGCAGCAAGGGTGGGTGTTTGTCTGTATTGATAGATTACTGCCTCAGAGCAGATGCACTTTGCTGCAGTTTAACTATGCTAAGGTAGCTCTGTGGAGGTAAATTGAAGGATGATAAAAGAGAATCCAGAGGTTGTCATTCAGTCACAAAGAATACTCATGGTGCACGTAATCACAGCAATTGGCTGTCTGGTTTTTACCTGTTATTCTAATAATCAGTTGAAGTGCAAAAAACTAAAATATTCTGCTGCGGGGTGGATGTGTGACATGGCAAATTAGCTTGTTTTAAAAGCGTAAGTCTGAAAGAGTTGAAGCTTCTATATTTTTCTCTATTCCTCATTTGGGTTTCAGCTGCTCACGAAATTTCATAGATAATGTTTTATATGAAAGGCTTATTATACCTAAAGACCTCTGGTGAAACCTAGGGACTGAATAGCAGTGTTTGGCTTTGACACTGTGTGCACAGGATCAGACATGTTATAGAGATTTGTGAGGTGATTTCTTGCTCTTTACAGTGACACAAACTTTGCACAATAAAATCCTTACAAGGAAGTCCTGTTAATTAGAGATGTAAGATGAAATCCCTCAATTACACATATTTGATACAAATTTATAATACAGAAAAGAGCTTTCCAGTTTGACTCAAAGTCAGAAATCTCTACATGTTTTGCATATATGCAGAAGGAAACCCAAAGTAATTATTTACAAATTACGTTCTAATAGTTTTCTTCAAGAAATAAATCTGAATTATTTCACCTTGCTCATTCTGCTTCCCAGTGTTATTGCAATTCTATATTTGATCTGAAGTTTTTTGTAGTTAATTCGGGCAAGTGTTACAACATGCCTAATGCGAGTTAAACAAAAATTGTATTGAATTTGATTCAATCACACTGACTAACCACTCCAGTTACTTTTTGCCCACATAATCTGAAAGTGAGGCTAGGATCAACAAGGCTTACAAAAATAAACTTGCTTGAGCAAAGAGTAGAAAATATACCTGAAAAACAAGTTTCGGGTTCACATATTTGCAATACCTGAAATCTGACTCTGGAAAAGATGCACCACTACTATCCAAACAAGGAAAATGCTGGGTAGGGCACACATCTGAACAAAAAAGCTCAAATTTACAGCTACATTCACAATTAGCTACCGTAAAATAAGCTACCAAAAAAGAATTTGATCACAGGAGATTTTCAGCAGACATTTCTGAATAGTAAAGCCCAGTTCCGTAAACAAGTGCTTGTGTGTCCTTGCTCTCATCCTTCACTCTTTCACATCAAAAGAAGTGCTTTCCCTTTGACCTACCTTTCATCTGCAAACTATTGAATTTGTTGAGCTCTCTGCGAGGTTATCCACTGGTTTTGATATGGACTAGCTGAGAACAGAGACACATGGAGGCAAGAGCTCAGCCCTGTGCTCTCTGGGGAGAGCTCTGGTTTTCATCCCTGCAGGAGCCAGCACCTGTAAGGCTCTTCCTCTCTGACTTCCCACTCTAAGATCAGTAATTATACTGGTAAATTATATATAAAAAACAGAACACATATCTGTCCTCTCTGATTTACATGTGTTTTCAGTTAGCAGATTCAGAGTTGGACTGTGAGCTCGGCAAGAGGTGAGTGTGCTTTCTGTTTTCTCTCCCATGGCTGCTCCCACCCTGGGCTCTTTCGGGGATTCTGTGCTCCTGCCCAGCACACTGGTACGGCAGGTGAATAAGGCTTCCAGGATACAGCCTTTTCATTTTTCTTCCAAAAGAGGAATAGGAGGCTGGCAATCCTTTAAGTTTTCAGCAAAAACATTGGTGCTGGATGCCAGTATTCAAAGACAAACCACTTGCATGCTGTTTTGTGTATCATCTGTTCCCACCTACATAGAGAAACTTCTTGTTCCCTTGATGGAGGAAAACTTCTCAATGCTCTACTCGCTGATAATCCTTTTTTTCCATGTTGGTAGATGTGTATTGGAGCTGTTTTGGTCCCCTCATGATGGACTGAAAGTTCCTTTTATTTTTCCCTTGTTAGGTGCATTGGGCAGAGTGATGAGAACTTTAGCAGCTGGTATGTGTGGTAAGTTTCAGATCTGTTTTAGAGGGAAAAACTGGCATATAATATTCTTTGATGGATATATAGAGAGAAAGGCATTAAGAGAGACTGATAGCTAGAGAGCATTGCTCCTGGGCTGTCCCTGTGTTCTGTCTTTACTGACTAATGGGAATCATTTATCCATATACTTCTCACTGTACATTGACAACTGAGCTGGGTAAAACCGATGGATGATGCTGGGAAGAAACACTTGAATTTCCAGCCAGGACTCGGTGCTGCGTGCTCAGCACTGAGACACTGTTTTCTGGGGACTTTGATCATGTCCAACACACTGATGGTGAAACTGCAACATTTAATGGCTATTTGCAAAAGATGTTAATGAATATGTTAATCTGAAGACATGCAGCCATCTGTCGGTGCTGCCCGCAGATGGTGACGGTACTGTTCCTCTCCCGCTGCCTCTGCCTCAGGTTCCTGATGTTGTTTTTCCTGGCCTTGCTCCTGTCCTGCGGGATCTGCTGCTGCCTGCAGTGCTGGCTGAAGCGGCGGAGCTGCCTCCCTCCCCGGCGCACCCTGGCCGTCTTTGCACTCAGCAGCTCGGATGCTTTTTGTGGTTAGTCGTCTCCCTACCTGCTGCAAGATCTCACTGGCCCCGGTGACCTTCCTGTGGCCCACCCATAGCCCAGTAAAAGGTGGCCAGGCTTGAGTGGGAGCTTGGTTGCATCTGGGTGATGTGTTTCTGGTGAGCAGTGGGGTTCCTGATCAAACATCCTGAGGGGATGTTTAGACCATGGACTGGAGGGCTTAAGCAAGCCACATCCACTTTTCCCCAGCCGTACCTTCAGGTGAACTCAAGGTACCTAGTTAGGGCTTGGCCACCCTAACACTGGTGGTGTGTGGGAGCTTCTCCTTGGTTCTGGGGCACTCAGCTACCTGACATACTCATCCACAGGCACTGCCTGAGGTCAGGCAGCCCTTTCCAACACATGACCTGAATTTCTCATCAGGCAAGACTGCACTGCTCTGCTTTAGCCACCCCAGCAGGCAGCTTGACTGACTGATACACCCTGGGGTCTGTCAAAAAGTTGCCTTGGTGGGTGCTGTTCATTGTGGTAGACACCCTCAGCATTCCCTCAGGAGAATCCAGGCTTTTGAGGACTGAGATATAATGACTGGGTGTAGCAGCCAGCACTGACCTGGAGTATTGCAGCATCAGCAGGCTGGGCCAGACAACAGTCCCTCCAAGAAGAATGAAGTTAATTTTGTTATTGGACTAAGCCCTTCCCAGAGGAGGTATTACCTGCTTTCTGGGTGGTCATGAACAGTGTCTCCACAGGGAGGACCCAACCCAAACCAACCCTAATTCTTCTGTTCTCACTTCTTGTGTAGTATCTGGGATTTATGGTGAGAGGCTTTGTCATGCCATCCTTCAAAAATTACATCCATACCTTTCTTGTTTCCAAGTGGTTTGGCAGCTCCTCCCAGACTCATCCCTCTCACCCCCACATTTGCTCCTCACACCTGTTTGCTGTATAGTTACAGCTTTGCTTCTTCCTCAGCAAGTGAAGCACCTCAGTGCCCATTGTCTGGATCTCCAAGACCCTGCATGACTGCAGAGATGTCCTCTTCTCCTGCCTCACAGTTCAGCCTCGGGGGGACTGACTTGCCTCCATCCTATGAGGATATTATGAAGGAAAACAAGCTCTAGACACCACATGTTGGCTTTCTGCAATTCCACTTGATTCATCGGAGATCTTCTGTTATGCGACAGTAGTGTAAGGGCAAATCAACCCTTTCCACAGGTTGGCCGAGAGACTGAAAAGCAGAACGTATTTCATCTGAACCTAAAAGGGAAGACAGATCCAACAGAATAAATGCCGAAAGTACGTGTTGAATCTGTCACAGGAGCTCAGCCTGACATTTTGATAGGGCTCTGGATTTCAAGAAGCTCCCTCAAAGATTTGTCTGTATTCGGGGTTTCTGGCTCAGTCTCCAGATTTATCTCTTCAGGCTGCTCAAGATGGTGCAACCCAGTGTGTTTTAGGACTGAATGTTGATAAATTATTTGATAGTTACTTCTCAAACTTAGGCTGCCTCCTTCACTCGGCACAGTGCCAACAAACACCCTCTGGCAAAGTCATGTTGTTCTAATTCATTGTAATGCAATCATGCCACTCTGCGATGAAGGATCGTTTGCCACATTTGAAATATTTAGCACAGTATATCAGATTTGTCTAGTGCAAAAGGCAGCAAATTTATGACCAGGGAAGGGAAAGCAAGAGATGGGGATTATATAGGGAGTAGCAGCAGAAGCTGGTTAACAGCACAAAAAAGTGAGTTTGTTTATCTGAGCTGTTCTTAGTTTCATAGTGACTATCCCCAGGTATGCTGGCCCTAACCCTGCAGACCTGTGGGCTCCAAATGGCCCAGGACCCATATGACATGAATTAGGGAGCTAGGGATTTGGTGCTTAGCTACAGAAATTTGTTAGGATAAAGGATGTAATTTTCTTTCATGTAACCACTGCAGAGAGATGGAAAGATACTTCAAGAAACCATCCAGTCTGCTGCATACCCAAGCAGGACCAGCTCTACCTAAGGCTGTTCCTAGGAGTTATTAGCCTGTGTAGCTCTCAGATTTCTGAGGAAAGATGCCAGATTTCCCCCATAGCTGGATTGCAAGTGAAAGCAAATATTTCCTTTGTCTGTCAGGTCACTGAAGGTGGGATTAATCCTGCCTGACCTGTCTACTGCTGATCTTTCAGAGGCAAGGGCTGGGGCCTGCAGAAGGAAGATGTCACACCTAGTACTTGGCACCACATGCCCGTGGAGCCACCAGCTCCCAAAGTGGGTAGCTGGGTCCATCTTAAGTACCCTAAAAGATTAATGGAAGCCCACAGCCTGCCTCATGGAGCAGCTTCCCACCTGCAGATTGGGGTTACTGCCAGCTCCCCTGATCAGGAAGGAAACTTGGAAGATAAATTCACTAAAGGTTATGAAGTGTTCACATATTCTCATAATGAGGCTATACAAGTACCTTTGCTAGGTAAAGAATTATAGCATATTTTGAGAGACAAATTCTCTGCCAGCACCACTACAAATTATCTCCATAAAATCTTATTTTAGAAGCAGCTTTAATGTTTGACTCTTGTGTGAAAGGAAATAAATGTTACTGTTGCAAAATGAATGTTTGTGACAGCAGGCTAAAGTATTACAGGGTTTATTAATAGGGAAAATTAGCAAGTACAGACTCAGCCAGTGGAGAAATTGAGCAATTCCTGAGTGTCCTTATACTGGCTGAACTTAGTAACAATTGCAGGTAATCAACACCTCTCAGGGTCAGACCTCTTATATACATAACTGCTTCCACTACTCAACCCCTTCAGTTTATGCCCTGAAGCATGAGATTTGATTATGTTTGTCACTTCAGCTTGTGTAGCCTGCTAGTGGGCATTAAATCAGCCATTGCTTCCTTCCCACCTACACACTGCCTTTGCTTTAGCGACCCCTTCGTGGAAGTGAACTCCACAGGTTGTCTGCATTATATGCTGCATAAAACATTACCATCTCCTGCTTATTAATTGCTTGTCTCTGAATAAATTGCTGCCTTTAATTTCATTGAATGTCACCTTCTAATCAGATGGCTGGAGAGGCTAACAAACAAGGACTGCTCTGGTTTCAGTGCCTCCATCACTCTACATCCCTATTTCACAAGGTCCAGTAAGCAGAATTCATTATCAAGGTGGTAAATCCTTCCCCAGCCACCCAACAGAGGGCAAGCAAGGCTTTCGGCAACACGCCCAGGAGGCTGCTGCTCCTGCAAAAACATTTGTGGGAAAAGGTTTGTGTTGCTGTACTACCAGTACGCATTCAGCTTGATGTGTGAAGTGCTTTAATAATTCACAAAAGGAATAGAATTATTCCATCAAAATTGCACCAACTACTTTATACTAAAGCAAGCTAGGGGCTATCACAAAATGAGGCTCCAGCCAGAGTACCAGCGTGGGATAACCTGTGTCCTGTGTTACTTGTGCCACATAACAGGAGCCACAGGTGCTTCCAAAAAATTTCAGGGTTGCTTGGGGCTGGGGTGGGCATAGACTAACCTTGCTGCTGGTTTGGGGTGGGGAAGGAGAGCAGCCTGAGAGGGGGATCAGCCATCATTGCCCTGGTCTTTTGCTTCCTGATCATCAAAATGGAGAAAAAAGATCAGTTGCTTCTACAGATATATTTGGGATGACGCCACTGACCTACCTTTGCCCACAAAAGCTGCTTCTCCCAGCCTGCCCCTTTACTCCCAGGTGCTCCAGCCAAACTGGCAAGATTTCTCCAGACCTGTGTTTGATTCCTACAAAAGCAGAGATTTTACCTGGTATCTGATGCTTTTGTAAGCACTCAGCCTTTAATGAGGGCAGTTAATGCAGTTTGGGTGATGTTCCCAGAGTTACAAGGAAAGATGAGCCATTCCTATATGGTTCTGTCACTTTAGGAACTGGGTCTGCTTTGGAAAAGCACTCGTTCTGTTGTGACTTTCCGGCTGCCGCATCCTCTGGCTTCTGACTTTAAGAAGAAATGGCAAACTGCTCTAGAAAAACACAGAAAACACTAGAAGGCAGATGTATTTCTGAGAGAACTTGTTTTCAGTAAGCCTTGAGAGGGAGAAATGGGAGCAGTGCAGAGGAGCTAATTGCTTGGTGACCATCTGTGAGTGAAAAACAAAGGGGACCTGGTGAGGCACACGGCTGGACTTTCACCTCTGCAAATCAAGAGCTGAATAATAAAGTCATAAACTGGCTCTCAGGCAAAACAGAGCAAAACCAAAGGCAGCTGAGTCATAAAAGGGCTACCAGGAGGGCTGCACACAAAGATGTGAAAATAACAGAAATGCTCATTAATCTGTTGGGGTTTTTTTAATAGTCATCTGAAGACTCTGGATTATGGGTTAAAGGCTTTTGTGCAGGGTCGAGGATGGGGCCAGGGACAGATGCTCGTTCTCTTCGGGTCACTAGATGGCACAAGTCTGGCTCTTTCCTTTCTCACTCAAAGACAACTTACAGCAGGGACCCAATAGCTACAGGGAGAAAACTGTCCTCTACATCCTGTAACAGTGCTTGGACAGAATATTTTGGTCATTAATTTCTTGCCCACAATATTTAACAGATGTGGAAGAGGAAACCGTGGGTGTCCAACCCCAGCTGAGAGAGAAAAGCTCAGTTTCTTGGTGGAGTTTTGTTTTTCTCTCTTTGGAAGTTTACAAAATGACCAGAAGTCAAGTGTCTGAACTGGGGATAAAGTCTGCCTTCGCAAGGGCTGGTGTGTGTTCTTCCAGGAGAGCAGTGATTCCCTTCAGGAGAGTCAGAGCAGAACTGGCAAAGCACCTTTCTGGGCAAATCTTGGCTGAGGGTTAGAGAAACACGATGCTGAAAGGCAACTGCATTTATTATATCTCACAAATGTTACAATATGTAAGGAAAACAGAATTCTGAAGTAACATTCTTATCTACTAAAAAGAATTGTTCAGATCTACTGAATTCACACAAAAATCACATTACAACATGTGAAAAGGAGGGAAACCCATATTTTGGAAAATATTCATGCAGCTGCAGTAGGAGATAATCTAGTTCACAAGGTCACAGTAAGAGTGCATCCTAATTAGAGCCGAAGTTACCAAGAGTCCTTATAAACAAGGCTGACTGAAGTAGTGAGAGGACAAAACATTGCACACAGAAAAGGACAGCCACTGCAGATGTTCTTGTTTTATTCTCTTTCTCACTTGCGCATATCAAAATGGGAAATCAATACCTATCTGTAAGGCATGAAATCAACTTAGCAAAGAGCTTACCAACAAGACGTTGTTATTTTTCACAACCTATAACCAGCCAGAGCCCTGACAGGCTGCACCGAGATGTGTGCTGTCAGTGGAGAGGGCAATGAGGAGCCCCAAGTTCAAGGTGACACCACGGGACAGGCACAGCAGGGAGGAAACCTGGGAGTCGACGGTCTCAGGTAAGTCCCCAATTCTGCCTGTACCCTGGGAAATGAAACAATAAGACTCAGGTGCCCAAACATACAAAAATATTCCTTGGAAGCTGGTGAAAGTCTGGAGAAGGCTAAAAAGCTGTTGGCATTGGAGGATTAAATGTTGGGCCTCTGCTGGAAATTGCATTTGAGCAAGGAGCCTTGATAAGCCATTAATGGCCATCAGGAAGGTAGAGTCAGTTTACTGTCATATCCAGCAAGATGCTGCTGAATGGCATGTAGTTAGGTATTAAGGAAATACCTTATTATCTGAGCTCACCTACAATGTCTTTAGCCTTAGGGGCTGGTGGTGATTTTGGAAGAAAAAATAAGTCCTGTGTACTTTCTGGGAGGTTTCTCGCTAATGAATAAACAAACTACGATCTGCATCGAGACATGGTAATGAGTTAATGAGGAGTAAATACTATAGTCATGAAATGAAAGTCAGAATTAAATCAAACAATGATTTAACAATTAAATATTAACAACTGATCAAAGCATCAGATAGACTGTCAGCAGGATTTGAATAATGAAGCAATGCAGCATTGGACTGGTTGTTACAAAACATTAACCCAGCAAACCTGGCTGTGACCTTTTCCTAGTCCTCTTGTGCAGGAAATGGATAGATTCTTAAAAGCTATAGTAGAGTGTGGCTAAAACAGAAACATGGTTAAAGAATTAACCCTTATCCTACAGAGATACTGAAGAAAAGAAAGGCTCTCAAGTGTTCGTGCAGCATTCTTTGTATACGTGTACATTTAAGGATGATGAGTTAAGGTAGTATTTGGGGTATGTGTGTGCTTTATTTGTGTATCTCCAGGGGGAACATGGGGCTGGAGGGACTAATGAGAGCAGTCCTCTATATTCACGCCTCACCAGGGCATACATGTTTAATCCCAAAGTCTCCACTGAGCTGCTGCTTGGCGTGATCCAAGAGTTGCAAGTCACAAAACAACTCCCACCATCTCAAAACAAGCTGAAGACCATGGGGACAAAGGCCCAGAAGCCTACTCAAATACAGCACACTCCAGAAAAATGAGAAATCAGTGGTCTGAGATCTGCAATGGCACCCGCATTAGCAGATGACCCCAGACTATTTCTCCTCAGCTAAACAAGAAATAAATCTTCCCAGCCAGAGATAATCTTCGTGGCTCTGAAAAAGCTATAGAAAACTGCAACAAGAGGCTGGTGGGTGTTCCTGAGTGTTAGTGGAGCGGGTTAATGCATTGCCTGCATAGTCTGGGAAGGATTTGATTCAGGATTTTGGCCCAAGTGATGACGTCTTTGCTCAGTACCTCCTCCCGAGCGTCTCTGAACTGGGTGAATTGGGCTGGGGCAGCCTGTGGCACTGGGGGTCCTTTCTCCCTCGGGGAGGTTGTGAGAGCATTTGCCTCTCCGAGGAGGAGCAGGGATGTGAGCACTAGAGCAGGTGCTGAGCACAGCTCTGCCTCTGCAGTGGGTTCACCCTCCCTCATGTCCCTGCATGTCCCAGCATGTCCCTGAAGGAGCAGAGGCACAGCCCGGGAACCAGACCCAAAACTGAAACGTCCTCAGAGCTTCTCTGCCCAGGCGCAGCATGTCAGTGCCAGCTCTTCTGCCCCAAAAGCCCCACAGCAAATACATGTTTCTGAGGGGACTGTGAAAAAGTTTAAAAAAAACACAAACAAACAAACAAACACAAAGTAAAAACAAACAAACAAAAAACCAACCAAATAAAACAACAACAAAAGCCACTGGATGCAGCTTCCTGCAGTAACAGGCAGAAATTCCTGTCACCTCCAGATCTCTTTGTGCATTCTTGGAATTATCCATGAATTCATCACATCGCTCATAACTCTTGTACTCCTTGTCTCTCAGGACTTAGCAAAAAAGCCTCCGTCACTTCTCCTACTGTGTTTACATCTGTTCATTATAGCTCATCTGCTGGCAATAAGTTGATTTCAGTTTGGCTAACATAAATGCTTGTCAAACAAAGCAGCATGAAGCCTGCAGGCATGAAACCTCCCTCTCCTGGGCAGCAGCGCTGCCATGAAGGCTCTTGCTGAGACGGTTGTGTTGTGGTCTGAGCCTTGTGGAGGTGCTTGAGCCTGCAGCAAAGCCATATGGACCCGCTGTTGTCCCGTCTGTCCCAGGGCCTGAGTGTTATTTGATTAGGAGCCATGGCAGGATTTGGGTTATGTTTTAGCACTGCTGGTCAGTTCTGTACTGGAGAACAAGATGCTCCTTCCAGGATAATCCGTTAGAGGACTTAGGCCCTCATCTTCCATCATAGGGGCTATCAGAAGTGCTCTTTGGGACACAACCCACTCCATTCACAGTCATCCCACCTCCCTCTTGCCCTCGTAACAGAAGGCTTCACTTCATGTTGCCTGGAAGGAGAAAGAGAGTTTCTCTATCCAGTCTCCTCAGCAAGCAGTCAGCGGAGGAAGCCAATCTCTGGTGTGCCTCAGTACCCACGGCTGTGCACAGCCTCCCGAGACTCCTCTGTTGTTTCTCCACTGTCCCTGAGCAAGTATATGTCTGTGCTGAGAGCCTTTTCTCAGCCCCTGATGCCCATGATGTGGTGCTCATGGTAGAAAGGACTGGATTTGGGCAGCTCCTACCAATCCTCAGAAAACTGTTGTCTCAGCTTCTCTTCCCATTAAGAACATGGAAGAGCTTTTGCATCCATCCTAAGGGAATATGTTAAACCACACTGGTTGTTTTTTTCACCCACTCTAGACATGGCTGATGTTTTAGCCTCATCCAACCTATGGCAGCCTGGATTGCAGCAGAGGACAGCAGTCCTGAACTGGATTTAAATATCTTTTGGTAGAAAGGGATTTTACTATTTTACAATAGATTTTACTATCATTTTTCCTAGTTTCTAGTTGGCATAGACAAGTTGTCATGCCAAAGATCAGACCTTGGATCCTCACTCACTTTGTCCAGGCAAAATTTTTACTAAGCAGAAAAAAGCTGGCAATTTCCAGCCATCAGTGAGTCTAGGGTATCTGTAATGTACCTTTTACCACTTACTGAGACGACTGCATTTTGCAGGGAAGACTGTGTCTGAATTTGCAGTGTTTTCTCAGTGCAGAGGCTGGTGGGCCAAAGAGAGGGCCAGGCATTTAACACAGCTCTTTATCTTCTGCTGAATTCTCCAGCAGCCTGTAAGAGGAGCAGACTCCCATGCTGAGTGCACAGGGTCCAGGTGTTGGCCTGATGATCAGTCCTTCTCTCTGCCTGTATTTTCTGCGTCATGCATTCTGTCGACACATTGCCAGACACAGAACAAATCCATCTTACAGTTTGCAAATCTTCATGCAGAACACTGAGGTCTGGTCCAGGAGCAGCTGATTTATCTCACTCATACTGATAGTGTTGAACCAAATGTTGAAAGAGTTCATGTTGGTTATTTCAGTCCGTGCTTACACAAGCAGCCTCAGTGCTCAAGACAGCAGGAATCCCTAAAGCAAGATCTCAGAGATTACTTTCATGAAGGAAGTTTTTCTTCTTTTTTTTTTTTTTTTTTATACTCTAGTAGTACAAACGTAGCATAATGTACATCCTTGAAATTTAACTTTGCATCTGTACTACAACCACAGGATGTTGTGTCTCTGCAATCCACTACAAATAGAAGCAGAATTATTTCTGGAGCACTCACTTCCTTCTCACACTCTTGTGTCCACTGCATACATTTTGGCAGTAGCTGTTTGAGAAGATGGCAAATGCACATTTGTTACGATTGTCTCAGCTGAGGAATAGCCTTTCCTCAAGGAGTAGGCAGAGTGGAATCTTCCAGAGCTGGTCTCTGTGAGACACAGGGAGAGAAACAGGATCTACTAATGAGTGCTTGGTGACTTACAGCTGCAAAGCCTTGAAATGCAAAGAAAGCAGCACTCCAAGGTATGACATAACACATTTTATGTCACACTTATACCTCAGCTCCCACCTGAAGACCTTGATGTGCTTTTTAGAGCTGCTGAAATAACACTAAAGATATTGCTACTGCGGATGTGCAACCATCCTGAAGGATGTCCCTGAAGGACGTTCCCCACCCTGCATGCCCGAAGCACACCTCAATCAATGGCTCTGTCTCTGAACTGTGTTTCAACCCCACCACAGTTCCTCACCTCTGAAGAGACGCATGCAGCAGGTGAGCAGGGCCCCAGATAAGAAACAGCCGAGTGACCCCGCCATGCCGAGCCAGCACGACCAGCCAAACTTGTACTGGATGCCCAGGAACACGTTGTGGAAGACCAGAGAGGAGCGCTCCACATAGACGTCAATGGCGTACCACACCGAGCCGGTAATGCCCGGGAGACCTGCAGGGCAGGAGGGAGGTTCCACAGAGTTCCCAGATGGGTCACGAGGAGATCACAAACATAAAATCTGGAGTTATAAACTGCTGGTTTGCCCCTGTTCATTCTCAGCCCAGTCACTTTGGTGCGTCCACCCTGGCTCTCACTAATACGAGCACTGTTGGGCAGAGGCTGTGCCCCATGGCTTGTCACTCGGGTTTCCGCATTAAAAGGCAGAAAGCTCTGCGCTTCTCAGCTCATTTATCAATTTATTGCAAAGTTACTTCAAGAATTTAACTTGACTTTCAGAACTTTGACAGCGTTTTTCAGATAAACTTTGGGTGGCGAATGGAGGATATTTAAAAGAACCTCTCAAATTCTGTTACATGTGCTCCCAGTAGCCGGGGTGAGCTACATGTTAAATCTGCTTGTGCTGAAGCAGAGGTAGATGCTCGATATTGGCATAAAGTCAAATGAAATTACTCAGTACCTAGTTAGCAGTCTATTTATTCTTGTATGTAAAATTCTCCCGGTGGCTGTAACAGCAAAGCACCTCAGTCAGCTGGTTATTTATCACCTAGGAGGTACATTTGTGTTATTATCCTTTTATTAGAGATCAGCTGCAGAGATTTCAGACTAAGTGACTTGCCTAAGGTCACATAATCTGTGGCAGAGCCAGGAACCAAACTAGAATGCCAGGACTTTCTAGTCCTTCAGCAATTAGGTCTCTTTGCCCTATCAATAACACTGACTTCTTCACAGTAAAATAGCAGTAAATGGAAGTCAGTCAACTCAGAGTAAAGTCACCTGGCCAACACATGAAATGGAAACAGATAAACTCAGCTATGTGCTGTTACGGGAAGGCAGTAAATAGAGAAAGCTATATTGCACAAATAAACCAAGTAAAGATCCTTCCCCCATGTTTACCCTCTGGAAAATCACCAATTCCTCTCCCCAAAATAAGAGAAGGTTTTAAAGCTTTCCCTCATTTGCTGAAGGGTGTCCTGCAGGATGGGGACACAGCAGAGAAATACCTGCGATGAGCAACATAACTCCAGACACCAGGCAGATGCGCAGCTTGATGAGCGGCTCATCAGGAAGGAATTTCACACAGTCCAGCCCCAGGATGAGGAAGAGAAATCCAAATCCTGCCAGGATATCTGCTGTGATCATCATGGCTCGGGTCAGCACCAGCTTCACTGCAGGACAAAAGCAGATCGCTCTAGTGCACAAGGAATGGAAATGTGGGTGGGTAATGGGGTCAGATCCCATGGGAACATTTTATTTCTGGGATGAAGCTCTCTCCAGCTTCCCCTGGGAGTAATACCTCACTGAGAAAAGAAACATGGCTCTAACATGTATGTGCACCAAATTCTCTGTCATGGGGTAGGAATTCTGCTTTTCTTGTCTATGCTCAGGTGTCCCCACCACTTGGAGAAACATCCTTGATTGTTACATACCAGGGTGCTCGGCGTAGATGGAGTCGTACTCATCACAAGTTTGGATCCCATCAAAAACGTTTGTGACACATTCCCACCACAGTCCACGGCATTTTGTACTCACCTGTGGGTTGAGAAGAGAAAAAAAGACTGTAAGTTAATATCTCCATCAACATAGTGGATGGTCAACTAGACCCTTCAACAGAAATCCTGATCCAGTTATGTCTATGGAAAACTGGAGCTTATTAGCTTGAAGAAGAAAAAAAGCAGCCAGATGGAGAAAAAGGACAATGTTTTCTGTGTCCCTTCTAATGGTTTTAAAATAGAGCCAAAGAAATTCAGACTAGACATTAGGAAAAATCCCTTCTTTGAAATTTAACTTTGCATCTGTACTACAACCACAGGATGTTGCGTCTCTGCAATCCACTACAAATAGAAGCAGAATTATTTCTGGAGCACTCACTTCCTTCTCACACTCTTGTGTCCACTGCATACATTTTCGCAGAAGCATAAACTTCTCGGGGAAAATTTCTGGAAGGACCTGAGGCATGGCTGAGGGAAAGATCGAAGAGCAGGTTTGATCACTCCTTGCCAAATGCTTGTCTAGGCTGAGCTGGGCAGGGCCATGGACCAGATGACCTGAAACTTTGATGTCCATGCTCCCTTTACACCATCTGAGAAGGAGCAGCTCAGAGGGGAGCGTGACTGATGGGGCAGGCATTACACAGGAGCCAGGCACCCGCATGGGAGGTGTCCGCGGCGTGGTAGAGGAGTCCTTTGCTGCGGAGCAGAGGTGTGGATGTGAGCCCCTCTCCAGACGCGTGTGGGAGCTGCCCCCAAATGACTCAGCTGTAAACACTGGCTGGAAAATGAGAGGCAGCTGGTGCTGATCCTGGCCCCGGGGCTCCCGGTGCCCTCCCAGCTATGGGACCGCGCGTGCCTGAGCCACAGTCATCACTGAGACATCCAGGCTCGGACAGACCTTGCAGTAGCATCATGGCTAATTGCCTTCCTTGTCCTGAAGGTGTAGATACCATTCCCAGCCCAGCCATCCATAAATCACTTTAATATGGGAGGTATTTTCATTACTGATGCAAATATGGCAACAAGCACCTCTAAAATATTCCTGGAATTGCTCATACAAGGAGTGGAGTTAATGTCAGTGCAGCTTTGGACTCCAGCTGGCCCCACTGCTGTCAGCAACACCCACTGCATCTAATTGAAGGAGAAACTCTCATGGGGAATGGGTTTCACACAGGGGAAGGGGACCGAGCTTGCTTGAATGACACAACAAATTGATATTTCTTGCACTGTGTAAACCACAAAGCAGATAATAACATATCTCAGCCTCTTAATAAAGTCTCACTCAGGATGTATTGAAGTCGGTAGCCAACTGCAATATTGCCTCCACAATACAATGTCTAAGGCAAACTGTACGGCTTCTCTGTGATACTGTACTGTGGATTAAAAGTGAGTAAAAATGACTTGCTACTTTAGACTGGCAAAAACTATATTATTTATGTTTAAATGAAAACAGTCTTCTGTTTTGTGAAAATGAAAACTACTTATAATTTGTCAGAATTTTGTGGCAGGTTCAATGAAAAATATGACCAAAAAATTAGAAGCAATGCTGGAAAAACCTGATTTCACTGTTTCTGTGTTTTTCAAGAGAACAATGTCAAGTGAAACAATTTGCCATGTTTATATTGGACAAAAGCTTTTACCATGGCCCTCTTAATCCAGCTGCGACTCCTGTCTTAACTCACCACTGTTTAGGCTGTGCTTAAAATCAGCATATTTTTATTAGATTACATTTTATTCTTCTTGTATTTATATCATTTCATGCTCCTCTCAAACCACCGTAGGCTTATTCATACTACCCTGTATTCAGCTAACACTCTCAGTTAATTCCTCGTTTGCTCTCATTAGTATTGTTTTTCAATCTTACAAGCAGCATTTTCATCTAAATTAATTATAAAGAGACTAACAGGATTCCAGGCTTTGTTAGCCTACAAGCAAAACAGAGGTCTTAAGGTGCCACAGTTGTGATCACAGTCTAGCTCATGAAACAACTCCCTTCCCAGACTAGAATAAGACTTAATAAATGTTTTGTGTTTCTTGGGATGTTTCAGTTGTCACCTACTCGTGCTAGCACTGAACACAGGCAGGAGCAGGGATCAACCCATCTCTGTGCAGCACGTGCTCATGCAGGAATAAATTTATCACTGCCTGGTGCTGGAAGGATGGGAATAGATGTCGGAGGGGGAACCTGTGGCTGGCCTGAGCCACTGCTGAGTGATTCTGTTATCTGCCTCTTAACCTTCTTGGCCACCCCTTGCTGCCCACTGCTCTGTGCACTGTTTGTCCTTCTGGTTGTTAATCTGCTCCCAAACTACACTTGGACATCTGCCCTTGTACAGACAGCACAGACCCCCAGGCACACAGGAACTCTCTGCTGTAAACAGGAGTGGGGTCAGGGCTGAGGCATCTTGTGGACATGGAGGGGGCATGGATTTCTCCATCCCATGGCAGGACCCATGCACCATGTTGGTAGCACTAACGCCCTATTGCCTCTTTTCCCCTATAGCAAGTCTGCTCCAGCTTCCCTGGGCCCAAGGACTCCTCCCAGGAGCTAAAGAGCCACGGCCAAACTCCTCATCTCCCACTTTTGTTACGAAACACATTGCGAAGACCTGCTTTCCCTAACACAAGTATGCATGTAAAACGCAAACTGTGTAATGACTGTAATATGCATAATTATATCCTACGCATAATGTATAATTAATATTTAAATAATTCTAATACAAAAAATGACAGAACAAGCATACACATCCTCTTCTGTGAAAAGCACAGAAGACAAACATGTGAGAGATGTTAGTCACAGTGTTTTACTGCACTGTATAAAGGTGACAACACACAATGATTACAAGCCCAGCACAAGAGTAAAACAGGCAGCGTTTAACAGTAGTGGTAATTTTCTAATCTGCCTGCAACAGGAAGGGACTGTGTACACAATACAGTGCTTGATGAGAAGCAGATTATGGGCTTTCTTCCAGCACAAACTACTGCAAAAATTGACCCAGGCTTATCTTGATGCTCACACAGAGTGCACCAGCTTAGACCACTTTCTGTGTTGCTGTAACCTTGCTGTTTCTGAATGCTGGCTGGGACCCTGCAGCCCCTCTGGAGGCGGCTGCCCCCGAAACTCCCTGACCTCTTTCTCCTGGGCTGCTCCTTTGCAGCAAGACCACAGTGACCGCTTCATCCTCCCCAGCTGCTGGGGGCCAGGGTCAAAGCTGGGTGGTTTCTATGCTGAAGGATTGGAGTTCCTTTCTCCTGAAGTCAAAGTTGCCTGAATTACCCTTTTTCCAGCTGAAAACAGAAGTCATTGTGGACTCCACACTTTTCTAGCCATGGATAATTCACCTGCATTCCCCTATTTAGAGAGGCAGTGAGTCATTAGGACCATTAAGGAGATCAGTCCGTCAGGTATTAAGGCTGGGGGCATTTTTCTCCATTATTTAGTATTCACACTCAGACCAGGAATGTGAGAATAGTGGCAACTAATAACCAGCCTGGGTGTTAATGGAGCATTTTGTGACAGCCCAGCACAGGTGCCTTTCTGCCAAGAAGACAAGGTTACATGGCCTCAGGGTAAAGAACTGGATCTCTCCTGGACTCACTTTCCTCAGGATTTGGGTTCCTCTCTTCTGTTTTTCTTGGAAATAATGCCACAATCTGGGATCCATTTGGCTTTTCTTAGTATACTGATATCTTCAGCTGACTACAGACAATTCACATCCTCCTGAAATTAATCTGAAATATCTCCTAAATTAATCTGATAAATGAAGAGTGATATCCCAGCCAGCAGCAGTGGGTGCACACTCTTTTCTCTGCCCAGAGGCTCACGGAACAGACACACTGACCATCAGCAACCTCACCACATTGGATCTATGACCACCTTGGCATCTCCAACCAACTTCCAGTGTGGGACCTGCAATCAGATTGTCAGGATTTCTTTTGGCATAGGGAAAAAAGGTCTTTTTCTGGTAATCAGTTTAATCTTTCTTTTCTCAGATAATTAATCACTTGATGTGATGTTGCTAAATGTTGCATTGCCATCACTGAGTACAGAAGAGCTCTTCAGGTTTCCTATGCTGGATAGCAGACAGAAAGTTTTCTGCTGATATATTCAGACAAACTCTGTCTTGCAAGCTGTTTCACCTTCACTGCATAAAGTATCCAGTTTGCCGGGAAACAGATTCCTACACTATGGACCTGCAGCCCTTAAATGTACAGAAAGTGCTTATTGCTCTGGGGAAAAAAAAAATACAAACTTGCAGGAGAAATAGCGATGGTTTGGGGTCTGGCATCTCTGGGGCACACCCTGCGTGTAAGGGGCATTTGTCTCCCTTGTTTCCAATTTACTTTTGCCGATACCTTTCTCTAACATGAGGGTGCTATTGTCTGCACAAGTTCAAGAACATATTTTTGAGTGCTGGATCTGAGGCCAGTCCCCTTGCTCCCCATAACTTTCTGCTAGCCCTATAGTTCAATGGCTGTTAAGAAAAATACTTGAAAGGCACAAGCGTACATGTGGGACTTTTCCACCAAGAAGTCTGATCTACAGAATTAGAAACATCCGCAAAATATCCACGAAACATGGAGATGCAGGATAACAATACTCAAGTTTGTGCATATTTAAATCTAGAGCCTGTAGACCTTTCTTGAACTTACTAAATGAGAGCAAAGTCTGGATAATAGTCTGGCAGAGAATTGCACAAAATACTACTTTTTCCCTTCACTTGCCAGAGGAATTAATTTCATTTTCATTCACTTTTGTCCAGCAAAACAGGGAAAAAGTCCATGAGAGTGGAGCAATGATATCAGGAACCAAAACTCTCTCTAGCACACATTCGTTTTGGTGATCAAGCTCTCCTCACCCCAGCCTTACCTCCAGGGAATCATCAGCGTTCACCATCCAGCAGTCTGTCCAGGTAGATACTATCAAAAACCCAGTAGAGAGAAAAGCGAAAAAGCAGCCCACATACTGGAGGAAAAACCTCATGCCAGCAGATGCTCAGTACATCCAGGGGGGTGAGAAAATCAGTGCCCAGCCCTTGTTCTTAAAGCTGGGTTGGAGGCAGAGCCTCAGTGTCCCAGGTCACCACCACCCTCTTCCTGTGGCCATGAACAGTGGGACCTTCTCACTTCTGCAGATGCCACCCGTTAATGATGGTCACAGGGGCAGCGCTCACCTGTGATGGGGACAGGAGGAGGGTGAGCGCCCACAGGAGCTGCTGCAGCCAATCCGCCTGGCACAGTTAAAGTTCTTGTCATGCCTGGCTGAAGAGAAATGGAGCTGTGCAGAAGTGGCGTGCAGGTAAGTCCTGGATTTGCAAGGAAATCAGATATCATTGCAGGTTTTGGCAAAGTAGGAATTTAAAAAACAGAATCAAAACTTGTTCTTTGGGGCTGAAGTTTTGAGCATTGCTAAGGGACACACAGAAGAGATCTCATGCACACAAAAGTTTATTCCTTTACATTGGTTCATGCTTTAGCAGTGAGCAACCATAAACTGTCTTGGTGTAGATCCCAAGTTCTTTGGTTACCCTGCTGGTCTCTGGTCTGATTCAGTGTAGGAAAGTCACTAGAAAGTGAAGGGCAGCAGTCCTAGGACTTCAGAGCCAACACCAACAACCATCCCAGCTCAGATATGGAACTCTGTATTCTGCATTTAAGCCAAACCTAGATAGTTGTCATGCCCTGGAGTTCAATGTGTTCATGGCCTGAGTCCAACTCTCACGTGGGAATCTTGAACTTTTCAAGCCACTGCCAGTTTGGGGGATTTTGTTTGGTTGAATTTTGCCTTTTCACTGAACACCATTGCAACCTCCCTGTTTTCCTGCAGGACTCCTGGGGTGAGCAGGGGTCACACAGGCTGCTGGGGACTCAGCACTTCCTCTCACACAGCACCGAGAAACCCAGCAGAGCTCCAGAGCCCCTTCCAGGAAAATCAAGGAGGAGCGGGACTAGAAATTCCTCCCATCCCAAAGGTACGAATGCACAGAAAGCATCACATTCTCGGTGATCTTTATTTTTGAAAAGAGAAGCCATAAAAGACTGGAGACCTGCCTTTAGTTGGCAAGTCTTCAACATAGGGCTGAGGAGCAGATTCTTTGCTTTCAGCTCTGCTTGCAACCGGCTTTCCCGTCCTGATGGTGCCTGTCATCTCAGCTGCCACCTCCAGATGGAGCCAGTCGGTATTTTTACAGAACTGCTCAACGCTTGCTTTGGCTTCTCCGAGCTTTCCTTCCAAGTGCAACGGCAATAACGAGTTTATTGCTCTTACAATGTATAACCCGCATAACTCCTACCGTAACTTCATGAGGCAGTTTTACTGTCAGAGTTAACAATCTTCTGCCCTGGTCCCTCTGATCCCCTGGTCACTCTGTTCCTCGGGGGTCACACTGCAGAATGTGTCCTCAGCACACGCTTTGGGACACACTGGGTAGAGAACAAAAGTCCCAGAACAAAAAGGCAGGGTCTGCAGGACTCTATGCTGCTTTAGCTTTTCTTCTGTCTGTTTTCTAATTCCATCCTGAGAAGGTGACAAGTGAGGAACTTTTCTACTTCCTTCTCTGTCAGATTCATGTCTTGATATGGTTATGCAGGTACGATGCTTTCTGATGAGTTTTCTGGCATGCAAGTGTCTATATAAGGCAAAACCACCAATGATTCTCACTCCATGGCATTCTTTGAAAAGCGTAGAGTTGTGTTTCCAACAGTTCTGACCCATAGGGACAGGGCATCAGCCACGCAGGTCTCACAAAGTGTAACGACTTTCATTAGCCACATATAGATTGCATTGATATGAGACAGGTACCGATAATATCCATCATCTTCCTATGCTTGTCTTGCACTGTGTTAATTAACCTGTGGCTGCACCAGCTTTCAAAGCAAGGTACCTTGGCTAGTTGTTATTAGTAGTAACTCAGAAAAAGTGGTGTGGTAAGCTCAGAAAAAGCCTGGAAAATCTGAGAGCGTCTTGCACAAACAGAATTAAGTCATTAGAGGCAGCAAGAGCAGAGTTTTACAATAGCAGAGAATTAGCCAGGAAATGTATTATATCCATATGGATCTCCCTGTCTTCTCATTCTGTCCTGCACCCAAATACAAGCCTCTTTCAGAGACAGTAAGCCCAGCTGGAGAGAAAGGGGCTACTCATTCGATGCATGGTAAATGTGTGCTCAATAGAAGCACGACCAAGGTGGAAAGTGAAGAGCTCCCAGAGTAACAACAGACCTGTAGCAATAGCCAGGGTGGTGCTTCCAAGCTTTTCTGATGGGCATATCATACTCTCTTCTTCCAGCTTAGCACATCATATGTTCATGCATGTCAGCCCAAGGAGAAAACTCCACTAACGGATGATGGCAGCACGTCCTGATGCCAGTACTGCCTGCACTTTGCTCCATCTCTCCATAGCTGTCACTGCTGTCCTGGAACAATCTTGTGTATTTTAGCGTGCCCAGCAGTTGGTGTTGCTGTCCCAGCTCCATCCACCTCCCTGTGTTCACCCTCCCTGCAGGGCAGGGCAGGTGAGTGACCCTTCCTAGAGCAGGATGCCGGCACTTCCCTGGCCGTGAGTCACTGGAAGATGGGAAGTGGCTTCACACCAGCCATTTCCATCTAACTCAGGGCTCAGGAGTATCCTGGCCTCAACAGAAACAGGTCAGGATCCTCCAGTTTTCCCTGGTGTAAGACTGCTCCAGAGCATGCAACACGATGAAGATGTTACATGATTTTCACCTAACAGAGAGGCCAATCCAATATGTGATCCTTGTTTTGGTCCATGTGTCCAAACAGTTTCATGTAAACTGCAGGAGTTATTAGAAAGAATCCAATATTCTTATTCAGTGGAAAGTGGTGAGGTACATATTTAATACTCTTTACTTAAAATAAGTCAGCATCTTTGTGAAGCAAAGTCTGTAGCCATTTCTCATCATACTCTGCTTTCCCGGCTTAGCACAACAGATGTCCACTCAGCTTCAAAAAACAGTTCTCCCAAAATAATCTGTCAATGTGTTCTTGTATAGCCTAAAACCTGGCTGATGTGACTTAGCGTAGCTTTCAAATGGATCTGTAAGCCATACTACATATGCTAACTGCGTCTTGTTCTCTTGGCTAACTTAACACTTCCAGTACTTTGACACTAACAAAAGCCTTAGGGTATCCTAATACTTAATCGTCAGAGTTCGGCCATGTAGGGCTCTTAAACTGTATGAGATCAATGCAGCATAAGTTCACTAATGTTCGCCTTATCACCTTGACTACATACACTCCCAGCTAGGAGACGAATGTACTACAGATCGATTGCTTTTATTACTTATTAACACAAGGTGCTCTGTGTTCTACATTAAAGGCAAGCTATTTTATTGCGGAGAGTGATAGAAACTCATAGCTGGTTTTCATATGTCTACAAAACCATTCTTGTAGCAACACCGCCATGAAGTCACAGTCCATTGAGCAGGGAACAGTTGTGTCCTCCCTTTACTTCCACACTGTCTAATATATGGTGTAACAGAGAGCCTTGAGCAAGAGGGAAGTGGTGATGCTGTGCATTAATGGATGACATATGTACCCAACAGCAAGCAGGCAAGTAGTCAGTGAGGTGACTGTCATGTTCGGGGACAGGGGCTTGTCCAACAAGCAGGGCTCAAGAGCCAGATGTGATGGAGAGCTTCAGGAGAGATTTCTCTAAGAGTTCTTCTGCTGCCATGGGAGACTCCACAGGCTTGTCTGACCAACTTTTCCCACTCCTCCCTCCTGGCTGTACCCCCTCAATTTTCCTGCTTTATACACCACTGTCCATAGCCTCTGAGTGTCCTTATCTTCAGAGAAGTGCTCCCCAGCCCTGAGATGCATGAAATACAGGGCAGTGCATGTCAGCTGTAACGTACCCCTCCAGTTGTGCTCATATGGTCACAAAACCCTAGGACTTAGCTTGGAAATCCCAAGGAAAACGGTAAGACTTCCACACAACCTGTAACTTTTCCAGCAGGCAATATACAGGATTAAAAGAAAACAGGAAAGCAAAGGCATTTGCTATTAGAGGTGAGCTTAAAGGATTGGTAAGTAAAAATTGTGTGCGTGTGTTTCTGTATGTGTATATGGATACTATACACACAGGTATGATGCTTGCATACACTCCTTTAAAACAGTTTTCACAATCACTCCAATGCTATAGGTAATAAAATAAGCTTTTCAATACAGCTTTTTCAGGCTCTCAAAGTACCCTGCAACCTCTGTTTAGTACAATAAATTTTGTTTTATAGCTGCCTACGAAATCCCACACCTGAGAAGCACACAATCTCAATGATGTATTACTAACCCCATTTTAGAGCTGGGGAAATTGAGGCACTGACTAAGTGACTTAGATCGAGAGTAAGGAGTCACAGCCCCGCTCCTCTCTAGCACCGGGGTAGCAAAGCAATCTCTGCGTGGGTGTGGTAAGATCCTTATCAGAGAAAACATGTGTGACCACTTGGGTTTCCTGAAAGCAGCCACTGAGAACACACAGTGCCGTCGCTGCATACCAGCTTCATGCAGGCGTGTACAGGCAGAGGAGCTGGGCAGTGGATTAGACACACCTTTTCTCGGCATGTCACTAGTCTCAGTGAATAGTCCTCGTCCCCAAGCACCCCGAGGGCTGTTGATGCCCTGCCACATCCCGGCGGCGTCATCCTCATCCAAGCGTGCGTTTCCCAGCGTGAGCCTGGACTTTCCTGTGCCCTGATGCAAAGGTGATAAAAATGTGAGTGAAGCACAAGGTCTGTGCCACTAACAACCATCGTGCTGGGAGGAGAGGGACAGCAGGATGAATATTTAACTCTTTCCACAGTACCAGAGAAAAGCAAAGGAAGAAAGTTCTCACGGTGGAAGGGGTTTGCATTGTGTCCGTGCTCCAGTGGCTGCTTCTCAGAAACTCAGCTCACCTGAGCCCAAGCGTTGTACGTGCGCTTCACCCTGCAGCCTCTCCTGGCTGAAATCCAGCCCCTCCTGTGACTCACTTCATAAGAAACATCCGCTTCAGGCCTCTGTGCCCCTTGCTCCTTTTCACCAACCTGCTTGTAAGAGAGTGATTAAAGGACCCTCTAGGAGAATCATTGAGGGGGGACTGAGGTAACCACTGGGTTAGAAATGCATGGTTTAGTAAAAGGATGTTTGATCTGATATGAAAAGGCAAGGAGGGCACGACTTGAGGCTCAGAGAAAACAGTTGCTGCTGTGATTCACAGCCCATGAGCACGGGACAGTTTTGGGACCTGCTTAGGCATGTGTGGGTCAGGTTTTGGTACAGGATCTGCAAGGAGTTTCCCTGCAGAGCTCTGGGGCTGTGACCCTTAAAATCAGTGTCTGCCTACCTGCCCATCACCACACACTCACTGTCTCCTTCTATTTAGTACATCCAGTGCATTAAACACTGCCTAGAGTGGATGCGTAGTGACCCCCAAGTCTGTTCCCCCAAAGGCACTGGACCTCCTGTGCACAGCCAGGCTCTGGGAAGGGGTAGAAGCCAACTTCAAACATCCCAAAGACTCCCACGAGGCCACCTCCTCGCTCCATCCGCCTCCCAGCATGGGTAGGGACAGAGCAGGGATGCATCTGTCCCTGCCATTGAGCAAATGAGTCTGAGCAGAGCCCCTCATGGCTCACATACAGCCCATCACCCTCTGCCTTCACCTTGCAGCCAAGCTGTGCTGTAGGCTGGAGGGCAAAACCATGGGGGAAGAGGAGGGAGGAAGGGGAAGGACAGCTCCCTGAGGAATGGGAAGACATGGACAGAACTGTAGTCCCAGTCCTGGGACAGGAGACAACCATGGGGTACTCCAGCCTCCAGTGCTTATCTCACCCAAGGCAAAATATAGGTAGTGGTTTCAGAGGCTTCCACTCCTCTTCTCTCTCCTGCCCTGTCCTCTCCCCCACATCAGAGTCTTTCTGTTCACTAGGAGAGGACAGCACAGTATGACTTTTCCCTTTTTCTCATATTGTATTCCTATTCTGCCCTGGCAGCTGTGGTTCATGCAGGGTTTGGTTTCCCTTACTGTTCTTTATGGAGATGTACTGTTCCTCATCTGAGATCTCCCAAAGGACACCAACCCCTGCTTCTGGCTTAGGCTTTGTTTACGCCTTCTTTGTCGACAGCACAGGGTGTGGGCTCACCCAAATGCTCCCACATCACCGATCAGCAAAGCCTCTGTGTACATCAGGCTCAAAGAAGAGTTTTCATGAGCAGAGAGACATGGCTGTGAGAGAAACACCTCCAATCTCTGGTCTCCAGCCAGATAACTGGAGTTTAAACTTCCTGTAGTCATTGAAATATGACCTTGGGTTGCCAATGTGTTCTCCTAGTCCCAACGATAAGGGGTGTGTTAGCAAGTCCAGGGGAGAAGTTCCTTCCCTCCTCCTCTGCCTTGCACATGCGTGCACAAGCTCTGCACTTAGGAAAGGGTTTTCAAGAGTTTCATTCCCATGTAGGCACTAGAATAACTGGTCACATTTAAAGACTTCTTCAAATGTTTGACCCTGCTCCCCACTGGAAAATCCAGCCACGTGTGTCACAGCAGCAGCTACAGAGTGCTTCAGAAATACTTGGCTCTGATTTCACTGTCTTAAAGGGGACTGATGCACATTGACTATCGATACTTACAAATCACATTCTACTGCTCCTCTGACTTTCTAGAGACAACTACTTGTTGAAAGATGGTTGTATGGGATCAGAATATCTGTGAGGATCCAAGTACATCCTAAATAGGTTATGTCTTATGGATCCCCAGAGGAATTCCTAGCAATATATAAAAAGGACTAAGTTCAGCAACCCCAAAAAAAGACCTGAAATTTAACCTCCTATCCTTTGCATTGCCCCCAAACAGTCTGATCTACATATCTTATAGCAGTTTATGGCAGAGCCTTTCTAGGAAGGATCCTAGGTCTCTTTATTTTCCCAGTACTGATTATCTGACAAGTCAGAAGGGCTGAGGAAATTGATGGAGGTTGTGGTCCAGGCACAAAAATGTGAGACATCACCATACCCTGGGATGGGAATCTCTGAGTAATCTCTGAAATGCTGAATGCAGCTTGGGCTCTTCCTTGACATAAAGATTGCCCTAAAACCACACTCATGGGTAATTAAAATTGATAGCTTAGATGCTCAATGAGTGAGCAACATAAATAGTGGTAACTCTGGCTTCTTGGAGGTAACTGTCTTCAGCATTGGCTTAACAGCCATTTCTGTGGAGGACCTCAGTCATGAGGCATCTTCTCTTCTTCCTCCTTCTACCTGTTTATTATATCGTTGCAGTACCCCCACCTTCCTTCATCTGATTTCAGGAAGAACAACCTGAGGTTCTCCCAAAGAGGAAAATTTTTCTGTGGTGATCCTGAAGGTCATTGGATTCTTACCAGTCTCAGGAAATTAATTTCCTAACTAGGCCATCCAGTTCACACATGAGCACAGACTTCACCCATCACCGTGTCCTTTGCAGAGACTGGGTAAGACATTAGTAGAAATGTGATCTCTGCTATAAGTGGTCAGTGCAGGATGGGGACCAAGACCTCGAAGGCATTAGGAACATTGTGAGAGCAAACAGGGTGGCTGGATGCCAAAGATTAGGGGTTCACAGAGCCTATTTCCCAAAGGATTTGAGATATGTTTTCCTAACTGCACTTTGAAAACTCTTCCGTGGATGGTAACAGGGATGAATTTTATCTGATCAGGACCTTGGTGTACATCTCTCATGATTCATGCACTGAGTACCACAGACACACACACACATTGATCTGCCTCCCTGGCCCTCTCAGTCAAGCCTGGGTCTCATTTCGTCTCATTGCTTCTCTCCTGCCCTGGGACTCCAACACCAGAAGCTGCTGTGCTCCACCTGGCCCTAGTGGTACATGGTGAGGAAAGTGGCCACACTTTGTGGTTGACCCTTCCAACAAAGCACACTCTCCACCTGTGACTTCACAGTTGAGCTTCTTCCCTATATGCCCCACCACACCTGTCCTATGACACCACAACTCATTTAATACCTGTTGAGAAAAACATTTGTTGATGCTATGGCATACGGCTACCTTCTATCAACAGCATGCAGAAGCAAGTGTAGTAACTCCCTGCTTTTCCCATCATTACCTCTCTAGTACTGTGAAACCCATTGTTTCCATTAATTTGATTGTGTCTGACTTGTGTTTTCTATCTGGCCTCTAGTACAGAATGTCCAGTGAAAGAACAATCCCAAAATAGAAAAATCGGAAACAAAATAAATCCTATCACACGGGTCAAAACTCTTGGCCCTCATGGGATGGGTTTCGTGCCATGAAATCTCTATCCGAGCTTCCAGTATCACTTTAGAAAACAACACGTGAGCAGCCAAATGCAGGACAACCTTTATTCCTCAGCAGTTTGCTTTCTTGCGTAGGCAAGCCCTGCAATCTGAGAGCTGTGGGTAATGACACACACGGTGCAGCTTTATACCTGCCAAAACCACTTGTTTACAGATGGAAATTATTTCAGTGTTTTGGGGCATTCTGTGAGACAGTCTCAGGCCTTGTGGTCATTAGTGGGTTGCTGATTCAGGAGGAGAGGAAAAACAAAGGCAACAGGTGAAAACTGAGAAGCCACGGAGGAGACAGGATCCCTTCAAGAGTTCTCATCAGAGGATGGTTTGGAGGAGAAGCCAGGAGTTTGGCCATCCTCCAGCCTCGTGCAACTTCACTGTGCTACATACAAGCACATTTTAACTAGAGCCATATGAAATCCAACATGTGAAGCGTAGAGTGAAACTACTCCCAAAACTGTAGCTTTATTACAGCCAGTGAGGAAACATAAATGTTTGAATGACTGCAAGAAAAGGGTTGATTATTAGCTTGGTTTATCTCCAATAGATTAGGAATTCCAGGTCAAGTCTGCTGACCAAACACAGGGAGGTTTATGGTGTTTCTGACCCCCAACATCTGAAAATGAATGATTCATACAGCCCATTTTAAATCAAATTTTCACAATATATTCCCTGTGTGTAGTCAGTATCAAATAAGCCAAGTCAGTCCCTCTAAGTGGTGCTGCCTCCATTAATCACAAATTCCGATTCCAAAGAGAAAATCTGAGCTTCCCTCCTGGAAATGGAGATTGCAGTTTGGGTATGCAGGGAAAAGCTCTGATTTTGGTGCTATTCACTATCCTGTTACCTTTTAGGCAATAAGAGTCATTTGGAGGCAGCCTTTTCCAACAATCTTTTTTAAAACTTTGTGGTGAATGGGAGTCTTGCAACAGTGAGCAGGTGATGAAGGGTTAAGCTTCCTGTGTGGCTGTTGTTCTCTGCAGCCCTGCAAACTGTGATCTTTGCCTGCTTCAGCTGTTACCATGGTCAAACACAACATCCACCCCTTACTGCAGACTGGGTTGTACACAATTCTGACTAATCCCAGGAAAGATTCGCGGCCATCTCAGATCCTCCTGACATCTAGGAAAGACATCTGGGAGCTGCCTGCAAAGCAGTGCTTGGAGCTAAGGTTCAGCAAGGGTGTTTCTCCTGGATGGATGAGGGAAGAGAGAGAAGAAAATGCAGCCTTCAGTAAAACAAAAAAATAATTCTTAGGTTTTTCTAGACAATGTAAGCCAGAGCTAAGTGCATGGTCCCACTGGTCTTCCCTTTTTCCCAGAACCTTGGGGACATCAAATGAAGCAGCAAGCCATAGGGTTCAAAAGAAAACAGAGTAAACCTGCAAAACTCATTGCTGAAGGATGCTGCAGGTGACAGAAGTTTCAAAAAACAAACTGCCAAATTTATAGAGGAAAAACCAAGTGAACAAAATCAAAGTTAAAAGTACAGGCACTGGTTCAGGATATATTCAGACATGGATCAGAGTGGGATGTAACCCATTTTGGGGTAGTGTCACTATGGTCTTGTTTTATTCTCTGGCTCTGCAACTGCCTGCCACCAGTGGGCTCAGCTGGTGGTGTGTGGCCATACTCGTTTTCTGGTCCAGGTGTGGAGATTGTGTTTTTGCCCTGAAACCAGAATCATACAGCTGTGCACCTGCCGATACTTATAAAGGGAATGAGATGTTTCTCCCAATACATCAGTTTTAGGTCAAGGATTAATTCAGGGCAGGCTGGGGGCCAGCTTTAGGGAACGCCAGGACAGAAGATCACACGCGACCTCATACTCTCCAAATGCAAGCATTGCACAGTGAGACCTGTGAGAAACACCTGAGAGGTGAAGAAACCAGGCTGCTCGCTTGCAAGTCCTGACAAGCATTAAAGCTTGTTTTTGCCAGAAAAGGAAACGTATCGTTTACTACCCACAGAGCACAAATCTCTGCTGAGTATGGAGCTGAGGCTGCTTGCTGACTAACAACATTCAAAGGAGTGATATGACCAAGGTGTTAAGCATTTGCTCAGTGCAGGAAGGACTGTTGCGTATGAGGACAATCTCTATGCACAATTAGAGGAGTCTGTGTACCTGCAGACTAAAACAATCCCAGTTTGATTTCAGTAACTGTCTACAGACATGTCTCTTCTCACATGATCTTGCGTTTGTAAATGGCAAAAAATGAAGACTCACATGTTTATTAAGTCACTAAGGACTGTCAGTACTGGAGTACCTTTAGCCTGGAGAATACAGAGGAGATTGCGACACCTTGGATAAACCCAGGTCTTTCAGCTGAGTTTAAGGATCTGAAGGAATGGTATTTCCCCAAAAGTCATGTAGAAAGAAAGGTGAAAATAGAGTGAAAACTCTTTGGGACTTCCAGTGAAAAAAGTACCTTGGGCAAAGGAGGAAAACCAGTGATTATTGAGTAGAAAAAGGATTTATTTTGCCCATTGAAGCAGCGCAGAAAATCATTTAAAGAAAAGAAAGAAGATACTTCACATCTCAACAACAGGAAGGAAGTCCAGAAGAGGAGATTTGATGCTCTCAGGGATGGTGTAAAATTCTCAGTAAATTCCAGGGGGCTGAGAACACTGGTGAGTGATGAAGGGGAAAAGCAGAGTTTCAGTGTTTATCTTGCTCTGTAAATTCCTTGTGATGTCCACAGAAAGAGTTGCTAGGTTTTGAAATATTTCGTGAAACGTGAGTAATAAGTATCAACTTCAAATTGACCCTGGAAAGCCAAATGTAAATTAGGTGTTCATGAAGCTGGGACTCTGCACACAAGGTGTTCACATGGGTTGTGAGGGTGGTTCAATGGTCAGGGAGGCACAAGCAACTCATCTTCAAGCTCTCACTTCCACAAAGCAAGATGCAGGCACAGAACTTGTGCCTGGAAAGTGTGCAGAAAGGCACAGGGAAGATCCTGTGCTGCAGCCTACGTGGACTGTGGAAGGTCAAAGAGCACATGGGTCTAGTTCAGTATTGCCTTTCACCAGCTTTGTTTGACCCAAGGCCACTCTGTCATGCATTCATCCAGTAACACTGCCCAGTACAGCACCCAGCAGGGTCAGAGGAGCACTGGGATGGCTGTACAGCCCCTGAGGAGCACAGGACCCATCTCCAGGCACCTGGAGACTGTGATCTCACAGCTCCCTCACAGAGTAAGACTGTATTTAGTCTAAATTACATGGCCTTCTGGAAGGGGGATAAACTGAGGACACAGGGTGTCCTACTGTATGTCCAACTGTATGTCCTACTGCAGTCACATTCACAGTATGGACAGATTTGGCACAAACTGGACCAAAGGTGCCACCAGGACACACGATAAGCTCAGCTTTTCCCAAGTACAGGCTGGGCATGGATTGCAGTCCTTCCAAGAGCCAGCAGCATGGTCAGAGCGCTACACCACACAGCATGTCTGCTACATGCATCTCCTCAAGACCACACTTGATGTCCCTCTCAGTGCAAGTGCAGTTGGATCATTGCCACCCAGGACTCCTCCCTGTACTTTCCTAGAAGGTTCAGTAGAAAGCCCAGGCCTTTCCCACACAAAATATCTCTTTTCTCTGTCCTGGCTGCTCAGAGCCTTTAGCCAAAAGATCTAAACCTGCTAAAGTGTCTTTGGAACTTGTACCCCTGTCCAGAGGTGACCTCAGCTGCAGGAGTCAGCAAGGAGCTGCCTGCTTTGTCTGGGGGTGGCAGGAGGGTCAGGAGAGGGGTGAGTCAGTTCAGCACACTGAAGCACCTGAGAACACTGCACATTCCTTTGCAGATGTACATTATCAGACTGATATGACTACCCAGACATCAGTGATCAAATCCAGACACTCCTAACCCTGCTCTCTTCAGGTTTATGTGGGTTTGTCCTGCCTCTTTTATCAGGCAAGGAATTGTGCCTGCCAGGGACTAGCTCAAATAGCCAGCACCACGCTTATTTCTCTACTCCCTCTAGCAGAGTTCTTGATAAACATGCAGAGAGATGCATCTACTTTGTTGTCTCTGCATTGCCAAAGAAAACTTCGCTGCTTTCCTCTTCTTCACTCCTAAATTTGTAAAACCGGGGCCCACAGAGATCCAGAAAAACACCATTTCTTCATCTCTCAGATTGACAGATCCCTAGTTCCTTTGCAAGTGAAAAAGGACACGACTGGAAAAGTTTGCTGCCAGGTAACTAGGATGGATTTCGTCAGACCAGCGCTGCTGCCGGGACGTTGGGGACCAGCAGCCACAAGTGTTTTCAGAGCAAACCAGCCTTGCTTTGTCTCTGCCCAGTGTGGCGAGATTGCAGTTGCTTTTCTCCCCTTTGACCTCCCTCCCTGTCATTGCACAGGATGGATCAGGTAATCACGAGCCTGTTTGTTTATCTGTTTGCAAATCTCAGGAAGCAGCTCCAGCAAAATCTCCTAAATCATCAGAATGCAGCAAACCACAGTGTCAAAACAATACAATCCTATCCCTACCTCCAGCAGGACGTTTATCAGTAATTATCACCTGTTTATCTCAGAGCCTGGGATTACAGCAGGTCCGGGCTGAACGCCCTCTCCATGCAGCCCATGGGGAAGGCAGGTGGCACCACCCAGATCATGCCCTGTGCTCCCCGGGCCCTCTGAAGGAGACAGTATTTCCTCACTCCGCCTATTCTGAGTCCGGATCTGTTAATATTCAAATATACACACAGGAGAAAGGGAAACTGTACTAACTGAACAAATACACGCCCAAGAAATAGGACGCTCCTTCCTGGTCTGTAATCCTCTTGTTCAATAAGCCTTAGTAAATCACTGAAGCATTCAAAAATTGAAATTTACCCTTTAGTAATTTCTTTTTAGAAATTTCTCCTTTCTCCCAGCAATGCGAAAATGTACAGCACATCACCCTTATTAAAATAGTAGATTTAAAAGTTTGGATTTAGGGTCCTGGCAGCATTTGTACATGGATGACAAGTATTTGCTCAGCTGCCTCTTTGAAAGCCTTTTGAAATCATAATACCCATCATTTTTATGACTTCTCTATTGCGTTCTCTGCATCAGTTTATTCCCGCGTGCGCTGCATGCCCGGGGAACCGGGCAGTGATTCCGCCAGGTGGGAAATGTCCCCCTGTCCCTGCCTTGCAGTGGTGGCACTGGGGTGGGCTGGGGAAGGTGGGTCACACAGGCACCAGCAGGACAGGTGGGACCGGCACAGCCCCATCTCCACCTTTCCCGTCCCATGCGCTGGCTCGGGGAGGTTGTCTTCACCGAAAAGGGACATTTATAACTCCGGCTGGTAAAGGACAGCAACAGGCAGCAAAATCCAGGGAAGGTGTGTGCGGGTTCATGCTCTCAGGGCCCTCAGCTCTAGAAGCGGGGAGACCCACAAGCACAAATAGAGCACGCTTTGGAGGTGCCAAAACCTCCGAGCTGCCAAAGCATCCCCTGGCACGCCCTTTGGGGGTACAGAAAGGACAGTCCCACCAGCCGTTTCTCCCGAGACAGTAAGAAGGGGCAGGGTGGGCCCCAGGGGCTTTGGGTCAGGGCGAAACCCTGAAGAAGGGGGCCACCCCCGGGGGGCGGCATTTTGCTCCCTCCCTCACCCCGGGGGTATCGACGTCCCCCCCGACACTGCGCCCCAGTGAGAAGCGGGTGGGTGGGGGCGAGAAGCGGCAGCAGCCAGGGCGGCTCCCCCGGTTTCACCGCGAGGGAAGGCGGGGCGGGGGGGCCGCGTCCCACCGCGGAAAACCCCGCGGGGCGGGGCCGCCAGGGGGCGCCCTTTGCGCGGCTTTAAAAGGTGCGCGGGGCGGCGCGCGGGCCGCAGTGGGGTGCGCGGAGCAGGTTGAGATCGCTCGCTCTCCTCGCAGCGACCCTCCGCCCGCGCGGAGCAGCCCTTCCCCCCGCGCTCCCCCCGCCCCGACTCTGCGCAGACATGGCCAGCGGGGGACTACAGCTCTTGGGCTTCGTGCTGGCCTTCCTGGGCTGGATCGGCATCATCATCAGCACCGCCTTGCCCCAGTGGAAGATGGCATCCTACGCGGGGGACAACATCGTCACGGCCCAGGCGCTCTACGAGGGGCTGTGGATGTCGTGCGCCATGCAGAGCACGGGGCAGATCCAGTGCAAGGTGTACGACTCGCTGCTCAAGCTGGAAAGTAAGTCGGGGGTGGGGGAGTGCGGCTTTTGGGGTGTATGTCCTGTTGGGGCTGGGGGTGTCCGTCCCGGGGCACCCTCTCTGACCCAGTGCTTCTTCGGTCGGGGCTGAGGGTACCGGTTCCGTAGAGTTACCACGCCCCACGCCCGTGCCGGTCGTGTCAGGGCTCTGACTGAAATGCTGGGAATAGGGATGCCAATCCTGTCGTCCACCCCCACCCAGTGCCCCGTCCCGTTGGGGGTGCCGGTGCTGTCGGGTGTCGAGGTCTCCGTCCCGTTGGAGCTACGCCGCCTGTCCATTCGGGGTTGAAGGTGCAGGGCTCGGGGTCACCCTGCTTTTTCGTGGCGCCTTATCCCGTCGGGACTCGCATGGGTGTCTCTTGGGGGTTTCCCCCCATGGCTCTCCCTGCCGCGGCTGAGGGTCACTCCATTCGTGACTGTCTTTCGGGGTAACCGGGTCTCTGCGGCGCCTGCTGAAGCGCATCCCGCGGCAGTGCTGCCTCCCCGGGCGGGGGGTGCTCGGCGGAACAGTACCCGGGGGAGGGAGGCGGAGCCGTCCCACAGCCCCCTGCCCTCATGCCGGCTGCCTGTTGCCTTCAAAAACACGTCCTGGGAGGGGAAGAGTCAGATCCTCCACGTGTGTTCGGGAAAACGCCGTGATTGCAAGAGCTTTTGGCTCTGGCTCAGCAGGAATCAAAGTTGATCAGCGGTGCTGAAGTGGTCTTTTCGAGCACTTTTCATTTTCGGTTTGACTGTTTTGGTCTTTTGTTCTCTGGGAAAGTCGCTGTAACTCCCGTGGGGGTTTTCAGCAAAGGGCTGGCAGGTGAGCTGGACTCCAGCCAAGGTAGCATTGCCTGTAGTTTTTAGGCAGACCAGTACATCAAGGTAGTCTCTAGGTCTATTATGTTGTCCTGGGGCGGCAAAGCCATCTCTCGCATGCAGGAACTGCAGCCTGGCTTGCTGGGGTGTCAGTCGGAGCGGTCATGCTGAGCTGGAGCTCAGTAAGGGCTGTTTTAGGGTGCTGGAGCATAAAACTTAGGCTGACACCCAAAGGGATAGATTAAAAAAAAAATCCTTCCTTTCCTCATCCAGAGTCCAGTAGTGTCCTGGAACACCTTCATCCCTCTCTAATTAATAAAATAATTATCACCTTGGTCACCTTCTCATTCCCAAAGGAACGGGCAGGCACCAGGGACCATTGGGAGTATCCTCAAGTTCGATTGCCGCCAACCCTTCCTGTGTGTCGCGCAGTGAAGCCGGACACCGCGGCCCCACCTTCGTTTCTATCAATCACTCCTGCTGTCTTGTCCCGAACACCCGTGGGCCCTGCAGCTCCCTTCAGGAGTGCGGTGCACGCAATTAGCACTAAGAGGGTGCAGGGCTGTGGATAATCGGGGCTGGGTTAAGCACACAGTCCGGGTGGTTTGCGTAGTAATTATGTGTAAACTCTGCTTCGAGCTTCTTATCTCGCCCTGGGGGTGGGGGCGAAGATGCCAGCAGGCCTGAGGAATCTCCAGCCACCCCCTGGATGGGTTGCGAAAGGTAAACTTGCCTCGGGGGCTGCGTGGTTGCGGCCCATTGTGCTGTAAATAAGATCTGCAGAATCAGATGCGGACCCTGGCTTAAGCAGACTCCAAAAAACCTGCCCGAGGACCTCCAGACCTGCTCTATTCATGGCTGAGTGCTGAAAACCAGCTGCTCCCCTCACCTTTGTCCTTCAAACAATAAAGGCTCTTCTCTTCCAGAGCTACGGGGGAGGGAGGTGTGAGGTGCCAGGGACCGAGGCTGAGCTATTAGTAGCCTTTTGTCCTCTTACTGAGCCCCTGGCCCTGCAGGGCATGCTCTCCTGAAAATTCCCAGGAAGCTCATGAAATATGGAAATCACAGGGGATTTTTTTCCTCGTTGGGGAAGTCAGTGAGGGCTGGCTAAAGGGAGTCCTTGTTCTTTTGTACCCCGGCTTGCTTAGGTTGCACCTTTCCCACTTGAAAGCAGATCATGCCTAGGGATATACATCTTATCTGCTGTTTTCCCTGCCTGATCTCCCTTCAAGGTCTTACAGCCACATAGGCTTGGGCAAGGACCAGCAGTGCTGTTTTGGGTGGAGGTGTGATAAAAAACCATTTATACCCAATTCAATGGCCGCACCCTGGGACAGGTGCAGTTTGTGTGCTAAGAGCTCCCTCACCGCATTCATTGATGTCATGGTGGAGGCGGTACAGCTCTGTGGGCAGAAAAACTTCTCTTGCCTGGCTACACTTTTCCTGCCAGAGCTTCACATGACCTGAATGCTCTGAGCCACACGTCAGAGCCTCATGCACTGATGGGATGGCTTTGTCCCCATAGAAAGGACTGAACTTCCTCACACCTGCAGTAATTCATGGTCGTGTGAATGCTGGACAGCTTAGCCAGGAAGCTTTTGTGTAGCTGGTGCCATTCCTCTAGATGTGTCAGTGTTTGGCTGCTTGAACTGATGCTGCATGTCAGATATGGGGTTGGCACAAGCTGATGACCACCATTAGCCAACTGAGGGGCCTCCAGCTTTCCGTGTGGCCGCGCTGCTGGAGTGCACCCATGCTGGCACTTCTCCCGCAGCTGTGTTCAGCTGAGGGCTTATGTCAGTGCTCCCATTCAGGCAACAGAAAGGCTGCCTTTTGACAGCTTACGTGAAAAGCAGTGCGTGGCCACATGCAGACATAGAGGCAACAAAAGCCACCCTTGCAACAAGGCTTTGTTGCACGGCCTCAGCATTGTTCTTGTAGCCCTCCAGCATCATCCATGGAGCTCAGCTGAGCTTTGTGCTCCTCCAGGGTCTCAGGGGGGTGGTCTTAGACAGGAGGAAGAAGGGTTCTTGGTACCTGTCTCTGGAAGCTTTCAGCCTCACCTAACCACATTCTCCTGTTCAGAGCAGAGGTTGTTCTGGGTACTGTCTAGACTGTTAGCTAAACATACTCAATGCCTTGTTTGGTTTTGGTGGGAGAGGTTCTGTACTTGAGACAAGCTGAGACTCATCTACCACCTCATTACCAAACCTACTACATGCACAATGAGCCTTTGTGCTCTAGCCTAGAAAATAAACAAGGGTTTGGATGCCCTCTGGTTCAAACAGCATCACTGAAATGTGAGATCTTCTCCTACAACTTTACCACCCTGGCTTGAGGAGCTGGGGAAGAGGATGGGTGGGGAGAAGGAAACGTTCATGCTCAAATTACTGCTGCTCTGTTGTGATGGTGGGTGAGTTGGGAGGGTGGCCCAGGAAAGGACAAAGCTATGGCATGAGGGACAAATGTGTCCAAATATTTTGTTGTCTCTTCATCTTTAGATCTGGAGTAAGCAGGTAGAACCTGCTGGTATCTGTACTTTCATGTGGGTTAAGGGTTAATTTACTCCCATGTTTCTCAATCCCTGGTCCTTCCTCATGAAAAATCATGATCAAGTGATAAAACAGTCTTGCTTGTTCTGCTCTTACAGAAGGTAGAGGGTTACTTGGAATGCCGCTGAGGCTGTTCCTGTGTGCTGGTGCCCTGTTGTGTCTGCAAGAGGGGATGGGAGTGTATTGCAACACACTGGCTTTATTGCTCTACAGGCAGCTTCTAAGTAGCTTTAGTAGCTAGTGTTACTATGTGTTACTAAATCTCTTGGTAAGGGAACTTCGAGGCTTTGTGGGAAAACAGGCTGCCCAGGTCTCTTCTGACCAGGAATCTGGAAAATGGTGGTTGTGTGTTGCCTGTCTTACCAGCAAGCTTTCTCTGCTGCTTGAGTAACTGCAGGAGGGAACTGAAGCTTATTTGCTTTGGGGTAGGCAGAGTACAAGGCCACTGTCACCTACTGAACTTGTCTCTTTTGCATTGGACATGCAGTGAGGACTTCCCAGCCTTCCTGTTCTGGCAAAAACCATGACACTGTTTGAGTCTGTGTCCTGCCTGGATTCCTCTGTACAGTCTTCCAGAGTTGTGGGGAGGTGCTTTGAAGGAGTCCAGACTGAAATATCTGACGGTGATGGGGGTGCAGGGTCCTTTCAGAGGATAGTAGGGGGGCTGAAAGCCTCCAAGCCATTAGCAGGCTTTTGGGGTCAGCCAGAATGACTGCGAAGTATGAGAGAAGTTTGCTGATTGTCTGTGATGCTGTTAGTGCTTGCTCACATCTTTATTACCTTGTCTACTGCACAAAAGTGACTTTCACGTGCAGGCAGGGCAGAACAGCAGCATCTCGGATCCTGTTCCTTCGAGGAGGTAGATTCAGCTTTCAGGGAAACCATGATGGGAAGGCTTTGAAGGCTTTAGAGGGTGTAACATGCTGCTTACACTACAGCGGTGTGTTTAACTCCTGGGCAACTTCCCTTGCAGACCTTAAAGGGAGGTGCACAGCATCTTTCACCTGTATTCTTTCACCACTTGGCTGCATGAACGCCCATGGGAAGGGAAGGAAAAGTCCATAGTTAATACAAACAAGGCAGTCAGTGAGTATCCCTATCAGAGGGAGCATCCACCCCTATCGGAAAATAATCTGCACACAGAGCCATTACAGCAATTTTGCATTACAAACAGGTATTATAAAAATCCCATGGCACTTTCCCAACAGCTCTTCTATAATGTAGATGACATAAACAGAATAAATAAGGAAATGTGATAACGGAATAAATAAGCAAATGTGATGACAGAAAAATAACCTCAAACATGCTGGTGACGTCTTTATTTTTATATCTAAGCAGTTGCCAGAAATTGCTTCTGTGTCAGGTAATGATAATTGTGGGAAGGAAAGTTTTAATGTAGGTTTCAGATAAAAATGGCATCATGTAGTTTGTGTCTAAACCCACTAACAACAAGAAGTTGGAACTGTTCATTAGCATGTTTTTAAAAACAGTGGGTTTCATTCTTTGAAACAGGTGTGAGCTGCTGTGTCACTTTTATGGACTTGCACAGTATTATGGCTTGCAGAATTCACATTTGTTATTAACCATCCTCAGTCGTTTTAAGCCTCTGTTCTTCAGTACTTCCTTCTTTCTTGCTTTAGGCTTTTCAGGCCAGGTCTCTCATTACTAACCAGCAATAAAAAGGCTTGGCTTCTGAGTCAATAGTGGTTTTTATTGACAAAATACTGTTGTCATCTGACAGCTGTTGTTGTGTTCCTGGCCAGTTTATCTTGCCTTGTATGGGACTGTTTTTTCCCCAAGGGCTCCTGAGACTGCCTGGGCTTTCCAACAGCCATGGTGCATCGCATGGGATGCTATAAGCGTTGCACTACCTGTTCCTCTCGGGAGATAGCTGTGGCAGCAAGGAGTGTGGGGGAAATCCTGTATCTCTCCAATATGATAGGAGTTATAAAGTTAAACTGCTGTAGAGCACTTCTGCTTGTTGTTGGTAGCCAGTCCTGTTTATCAGGTTGAGACAATATTGTATCGCTTTGGATTTTTTTAAAGCACCTGGAAAGGCCCATGTGAACAATAGAGCTAATATTAAGCTAGCTTTCTCAGCTTCTGGATGTGCAGCTTTCATTGACAAACGCAGTTGTTAATGTGTGCATAATAACTAATAGCTTCTGCGATGATTAACTGCACTCAGTGTACTGCAGGCGTTGCAAAAGTGGCAGGAAGACAATAGCTCTGTCTCCCAGTGTGTGTATGAGCCCAGGGCATCCAGGCTGGGTGGAGGCAAGAATCGTTGGCTAAGACAGTCATGTCACATTTGAACCTCTTGGGACAAAGGAACAATCTGTTCTGTGAATGTTCCAACCTGTTCTGTCCTACTGTGAGCTTCCTAAATGCTTCTGTCCTCTTATGCCATGAGCTGTGCCTAAGGGAGGGGTGAGGACACCAGGAGATGTTCCCCCAGGGTTTGCCCCTGAAAGGGGGTAGCCCTGGGAAATGCTCACAATGGTTCTTTTTGTTCATCTGTTTCTGCAAATCTGTTGTGGCCACGCATCCAGTTAATACTTGTACATATTGAGGCTTCAGCAGGTTTCATAGCTAGGTCTTCCGAGGTCGTGGATACTGACTGCTTCAAGCATCTTCCTCTGCTTGTAGTACTGCGTTTGAAGGTGAGAGGTCTCTTCCCACTCATATAATTAGTTTTCTAGTTGTTTGAGAACTTTTTCCTATTTTCACATTCACAAAAGAACTCTCTCAAAACCCTCTCCTATAAAGCAATTTCTTCTGCAGCAAAACGAAGCCAAACTTACTGTAGACTTGATGAAACAATTTGGTACTTCTGCAGAAAATGCTCTTGCCTGTGCAAAATATGAACTGGTGTTCAGCCATTGGCATCTCCAGAGCTGCTGCTGTAATGCACAATTTAGCCTTCAACGTGTGGCAGCTGAACTAGTTGCCTGGGTGGTAACTTGTCAGCTGAAGTAGTTCTGAAAGCTGGCATAACTGCTGTGAGCTAGAAACTATTTTTAGAGTGTGTCCTCCAATATTCGAGATTAATCTATTTTAAATGTTTCGATCCTGCTGTTGTGATTTATGCTAAAGCGATAAATCACTGTATAAATGGGTTTCTGTAATCAATGCAGCAGAGTGGTTTTGATTAATACCTGGGCAGTGTGGAGGTGTGTCACCTTTCCCCTTTGAAGGAAGTGAGGATTTACATTTAGCCAAGCTGATCTTGGGGGCTTTCCCAAGAAAGCAAAGACTGTTCTTACAAAAATGTCACTTCCTATTTCTCTGAATATCACCTTTTTATTGTATTGTTTTTAACTGGTTTCACAATCTATTTACAGAACAACAAGGTTGTGTGTAGAGACACATCCAGATCTGTGTTAAAGCAGAACTAGAGCCTGGTAGCCTGTTGTTGGTGTGGGTCTCAAGAATTTCCCTGTGCAAGCTGTGTCCTGTGGCAAAGTTCAGTAAAGAATCTCAGAGGATGGGTATGTGGCTGTGCTACCCCTGGGATGGTATGAGAGTGTGTTTTGTAGCACAGGCTCTGAGGGATTCACGCGACCAATGCTGCCTGAGGAGTTTGCAGGTGCCCTGTTGTAGGCTTAACTTAAATCTTGCAGCTGCAGTTGTCCAAGCTTGAAGTGCTTTGCAGAGCTCTAGCAGAATGCGGGCAGTGGGCTTTCTGAGCTCCAGACTTGGGAACAGATTCTGGTGACACTTTGTGAAAACTGTGTGTGTGTCACTGCTAGACAACCTTCTGTGTCAGGGGACACTCCTGCCTCGGTTACAGCATGCTCCAGGGAATCTGTTCCTTTGATTAAGCAGCCCTGTTTGTTCCCAGATCTTAACAGGACTGTGTAGGAAAATCAGTGTTGTTCAAACAAACCTGATTTACCAAGCAATAAAGCTCAGGCTCTTACTTCACTGATATTCAGGTGTTTTATCACCTTGAGGTTTTCTATCAGTAATGATTTAATTTATAACATAATTTCCTTTTCTCCTTTGATATCAAGAAAATATTAATTCAGTCACTCGTGTACATAGGGTTACTGTGATTGCCTTCAGATGAATCAGCAACATGAAGCCAAATCTTGGGTAAAGTATATTGTCCAGTCTTACAGAGAACACAGGCAAATACAACCATTGCCTGTGGGAGGCATCACCCCATGCTCCAATTCTCCAAAAGCACAAGAGATTCTTAAAACATTTGAATACCTTTGAGTCAAATAAGCTACCGATTGTAGGCAGGGGGAAAGAAAATGTTGTTTTCATTTGGCTGGGAAAATGCTGTTGCTGTTGTAACTGTATTTTTGTACCCTCTGGGACTCAAACTGAGGATTTAACTCAAATATCTGAGGTATTTGTATAAGAGACAGGTTTTCGAAGTGTTGAGCAATAAAAGGGGCCTTGCTGTCTGCTGTGGGACTATTCATATGTATGGTGCTATTCATATTAAAACATGTGCCTAAATGCTTTGTTAAGGTAGAGCCTAAATCTGAATACTTCTTTTGATAAACAGATGTACCCTTCCAATTGGGATTCAAATGATCAAGGAACAAAAGATGTCTGAGGCCAATTCCCAGGTCATTTCCTGCAAAGAGCTGCATGCCCTTGTTTGCTATGCATTTTAGAAGAGGCTGAGAGTCCTCTGATCCTGATACATGGCTGTGCTAGAGCTTAAAGCTAAAAAGGAATGTCTTGCTTGGTTGTATCCTGTGTAACACAGAGCACAATGTTTTGACATATGGTTATTGAGACCAGTAATTTGAATTTCTATTTGTATATGGAGTTTTCTTTGTGGTAACTCAAATCCTAATGTCTTCTAGGCACGCTGCAGGCTACTCGGGCTTTGATGGTGGCTGCAATCGTTGTGGGCCTGCTCGCTATATTTGTTGCTATGATTGGCATGAAATGCATGAAGTGCATGGAAGATGACCAGACGAAAAAGATGCGGATGGCTGTCTTTGGTGGGGTGATGTTCATCGTTGCAGGTTGGTAACATACAGATAAGTTTAATATTAAATGTGCAATTTCCTAAATGGCGTTTATCTTGCATAGGATGTGAGAGGCCAGGGGAGGTCTTACTGTCATTGCTCCAAGAGCATTTTGGGCTGGGAATTCCTTAGAGGACTTCCCTCAGACAGAAGCTACTGTGCCATCAAATAGGTTTCTTGGCACTAGGATTATGCTTTCTATAGGGATTGTGTGCCTTCCATCTGTTAGCAGAGCTGAGTGTGACCTGTAACCCTGCTTCAGTGAAAGGCTGTCAGCAGTCTTGCTTTTGGTGCAATGTAACTGTGGGTGACCTCAAATCCTTTCCTTATTTCTCTCCAAATGAGCACTAAATAACAGCTCAGATCTTCTCAGGGTAGCAGCATCTCAACATTACTGCAGATGCTGGTTCTGCTACACTTACTTTGCAGTGATTTTCATGTTTTTCTTAAGTCATGACCTTGTGTTCCCTTTATGTGCAGGTTTGGCAGCGCTGGTAGCCACATCATGGTATGGCAACAGAGTGGCTCGAGCCTTCTATGACCCTTACACCCCTGTCAACACCAGGTACTGACCCATTTGATGTAACACTATAGCATGACAATTGCTTGCAGGGCTTGGTTTTGAGCAGCTGGGGCTCAAAAGAAAGAAGGGAATTTCCTGAGCTAGCTGGGTTGGCTTCAAACTGCAGAAAAAGCTTTAGGACCATCATCCATGTAGCGCTTAAGTCTTGGCTTTGTTGTAAGGCAGCATCACTGTAGAGACCCAGCTGCTGTGACTTCTGTGTTTTAATTCCACTAAATGCCTATGGTTTGGTTTGCACAGAGCGTGGTCCTCCTGCAGCTGTGCAGGGTGAACTTAAAACCTGGACTAACCCAGTGTGCAAAGCTCTGAGCTTTGAGGGTCAGCAGAGTCTTAGATGTCCCAGACTGCTGCCTTGCAGGAAGCCAATTCCATCCCAGTTTCAGCTCCCTTCTGCTTTGTGTGGAAATTCTAACACTGTAATCCAGAAGCAGAACTTTTTGTATTCACTTTCTTCCTCCTTTTTCCTCAGATATGAGTTTGGATCAGCTCTCTTCATTGGATGGGCAGCTGCTTCTCTGACCCTGCTGGGGGGAGCCTTCCTCTGCTGCTCCTGTCCACGGAGAGAAACTTCATATCCACCCACCCGAGGCTATCCAAAAAATGCCTCCTCCACAGGGAAGGATTATGTATAATGAAACAACGAAGAGGAGCCACCGGCACTAGTAGTGAAAGCATTTTGGAGAGGACACTACAATACCACTGTCCTGACCAGAGTTCAGACTCTAGGTTCTGCCTTCCTCTTCTCCCAAAAATGTGTATATTTTTTTAATCCTCTTTGCTACTGGACATAACTTCTCCTTTCTCTCCCAGCCCATGGAGGAAGGCTAGCCTAGGTTCATAGGTATTGCCACTGGAAAGACAAAACCTCCAAGCTTGGGTTAAGTTTAGTGTTTGGGAGTAAAAGGGAAAAATGATACTGTTTTTTTTTTTTTTTTTTAGATGGATGTTGGTGCTTTTTTTTAGTTGTTTTTTTAAAAAAATAGGTTGTAACAATTCGGTCCCATATCCCATTAAGTTAGAGCCCAGTGTGGTGTGTGTAGAAATTAAAGGAACATATAGAATATACAAAGTGATGAAACCAATAGCTTAAGGGGAAACATAATTTTAGGGAAAAGACTTTACATGTAGGAATGCTTGAAGAGACCTAAAATGCTCTTGTACTGTCTTATTGGCATCTTCAGCACCCTACTTTCTGTGCAGATTGGCTTGGCAAAGGGTCAATCACAATCAAATTGCTGTTATTTAAACTGAAATCTGGAACTGTCCACTCACATGTGGTTGGCTGGCAGAAGATGCAGTGTAAGTTGGCTTGGCTTAGCTGTATGTTGTCACTGTTTGCCAAGACCTTGGAGGTTGATAGTGTCTGAGCCCAAGGCTGGAAAATTCTAGCTACAGAGGTTAGGAAACTCTCAAAGCAGCTGCAGGTTTCCCTGGTGCCAGGGAAGACCCAAGGAAAAATGATTGCCTTCTGGTTTTGCTGGGTGTCTGGTGGGGCTGTTGTTGCTGTTTCTTAGACACTGAGTGCTGCCAGTGATTTGTTTCTCCATGTTCCCACCCTTGTATCTAACTGAGCTTGAAGATTTATCCCGTTGTGTGTGCTACAGGCCACTTTTTAACAAAATCTCCTATTTCTTTGAGTCTTTCTCATCTGGGCTTAGTTACCAATCTGTTTGCCTCATGCAGATAAATGTGTTAAACCAAACTGAATGCACTGCTTCTCCCTGATGTTTCCCCAAGGATACCTCACATGCAGCCATTTGATCCTGTCTTTTTTCTTGTAAACACTTTCAGTGATGATATGAAGGCAAATTCCAAAGAAACTGACCCAAAGGCTATGGCATTTTCTTTTAATCCAAACTCAACAAAGAGGAAGAAACTAGCATTTTAAATATAAAGCCATCCTTGCATATTAAGTCATATCTTAAGCAAAAAAATAAAAGGGGAGGGGAATCATGCAGCTCAGAGGTTTCTGCCCTTTAATCTGAAACACCCAGTCAGTCACTTGATGTTTGACTAACACTAGCTGAGGTTGGCTGGAGTGGTCTCATAATTCCTAGAAGAATTGTACCAGTTCTCTGAAGATCAAGCTTGCTTTTCTACAGAAGGAAACTTGTTGCTTCTGACCAGGCTTTGTAAATGTGTATGTGTTCAGAGGCACCAGATTTTTTTTCTTCTGTAGAAAGGGAGAGGCTCTGGGGCTGAGCTATGTACAACCATGGCAATGGTGGCTTGTATAAGCATTGTACCTCTGTTTGACCCAACTCTTTGCGACATAAACCAAAGTTACTAAAAGAAACCGAGCAGAGCATTTGCTTCAGGCTTGAGCTGATGTTGGCCTGTACTTGCAGCTGGGTCATGTGGCTTCCATTTCTCCATGGGGAACTGCCCGTGAACAGCAGCTGCCTCATGAGACCTTGTCTTAGGAGGTGGTAGCTCAGGTCACATTAAAGAGCTACTGAAGTCTGTGCTTTTGTATTTGCATTAACCCTGAGCCAGGGAGCAGACACTTACATTGGGAACTTGTATAAAGTGTTAAAACAATTTCAATAAATGGACTTTTTTAAGGAAAATAAGACTGTATCATCACTTCATTTCTTGTGGTTTTGGTTTTTGTTTTTTTTTTGAGCAAAACTTGGAGAGTATGATAGGAAGACAGCACTGGGGCTTGGGCTTTTGGGAGCCTGCCTGCCAGGATGGAGCTTGTTTAGCTGTGTGTATCTACAGCCAACATAGGTGGGGACAGATCTTCAGCAGTGAGTCAGGCAGCTGTGGCCTCTGGCAGAAACTCACCCAGTAATCTGCTACGATTGCAGCCCGGGAACCAGAAGGTCTGCTCCTCGGCAAGGCTGCACCCTGGGTGGAGCAGGAAGGGGCAGGGGGAAAGCAAAGGGCTCCCTGGCAGGGGAGGGGAGCTGGAGGAATGGGGAAGGGATGGGGTGTGGAGCCAAGGCGCTCCCAGGAGAGATGCTTTGTGTTTTGGCAGTGCTTTGCACTCTGTAGCTTTATCTGGGGTAGGGTATGTGCAGGCTGTTCTGCCTCCAGAGGAGGAAGAGACCTGCCAGTCTATGTATCTCATAAAAACTCCTACATGCAATTCCTTGACATTCCTGGGTTAATAGAATCATGAAGAGGTGGGCTCTGGAAGAATCTGTCTTACTCTGAAGCCCCCACCAGGAGGATATTGTGCTTTTCCCAGCTGTGACAATGAGCACAACCAGTCAGGTGTACATTTTTCCAGGCCAGGTAGGAAATGGTTCCACCTGGGGATGGCTGCTTCTAACCTGTGCTTCTATCTCCCCAAGGGTAGCAAGGATCTGTTCCCCTTGCTTCTACCTGGCCTGGAAACCTCTTCCCATCCACTAGGGTTCAAGTACATCTGATGAGAGGCAAACTTGATTTAAAACATTTTCTTGAACTCCAAGAGCTGCCTCTTCTATTCCCTCTCTCTCTCCAAGGGCTGTTTGCTTTTGTAATTACAAACAAAAAGAATAGAGCTAATTAGGCCTTGTAAAGCTGGCAGAGCAAAACAGCCAGGCATGTGGCTGGCTGAGTGAGCTTGCAGTGCCTGGAGCAGACTGGTTGCCTTGGCATAGTTTGGGATCTATGGTCATTCTTATTCCAACCTGTCAATTAGTCAAGGATTTCCACTGAGATTAATTTTTTCCCATGTTTTCATGCTTACTCTCTCTCCAAGGATTTTTGCATGTGCCATTCTGAAGTTCCCTGGGCAGAGCAACAGGAAAACAAAGCGGTCTATAAAATAAACAGTAGGACTTCTGAGCTGCTGGCAAAAATAGGCTACTGCAGGGCACACAGGTTCATGTGAGACTGGCACAGAGGAGAGGGCCAGAGGCTACCTTGTTGATTTGCTATACTTTTAATGTGACAAAACTCACAGCCAAACTTACATTTGTAAATGGCTTTTTGGCAGTATGACTGCAAAACCAAGGATGAAGTTTGGGGGTAAATGTAATTTCATATGGCTTGTGATCCTCATTCCTGTCCAGTGTGACAAGAGAGAGAGAGTATCTCTTGGAGGGCTGATGTCTCAAGAGATGACCCGGACCCTGCTTGGGAAGGAGCTTTCTAACCCTTTTCCTCTGGTTTTCATGTATGATCATTCAATTCCATTTGGCCATGTTTTCTACAGCCCTTTGGCCACTTCTGCTGTAGATTGTATAGAAAAGGAGTAACATGAGTTGAACGTTGGGGGAGAATTTCCCACTGGATTTCAATCCTTGCATGTGACACATTCTGCTGTTAAAGCCATCTTGCAGTGAAATGATGGCATTTGTCTGTACAGACAATGGGAACTTTGACTGCTTCTTGGCATCTTCTTCCACACCATATTTATTATTCATATGGTGCCAGAGCTGTGTATACCGTGCAGGGAACTTCATTGTCAGTGGGAACTACATGCTCATTTATATTACTCAGAAATTTCAAGGAAATAAGAGAGCTCAAGATGTTTTGGGAATAGCATCAGCCTGTTGGATTTCTTGGCTTCTCCAACTCAATTTTAAGAAACTCTGTGATAATGCTTTTATCAGATTCGGCTTCTGATTTACACACGAACTTCTTAAAATAATTCTGCCTTTGTTTTCTGTACTGCTCTGAGCACACAGATATAGTGTAGAAGCACTGGAAACGCTCTGACAATGGAGATCCCAGAAATGACCAATAGAGCTGGTGACAAGGAATGTTTGAAATACTCATGCAAGCCCAGAATTATTTTATGTAAGGCAGAAGAAATAATGGCATTATCGTGGGAAAGAAAATGCAGCACTTCTGCTTAAGAGCAAACCCCAGAAATGCCAGTAACTTCCAGAAGTTGCTCAAATGTAGCAGATGTACAAATCTGGGTAAGTCAACCAGACTGAAAGAGCTCAAGCCTTTCTCCTGAGCGTGGAGACACATGGAATAACTCTGGGCCAGCCAGTCAATTGGCAGTGATGTAAAATTGTAGCAGTGTTTTTGCAAAGGATACCTAAATTATGCCACCGGTAGCAGCATCTTCTTCCAGGATCTTACACCAGTGTCCAGCTGGCATGCATCCTATAGGGTCAGCTCTGTTTGCAGTGGCAGGGTTGCAGTCAAATCTTGCAATGTACATGGTCAAACATAGTCCTGCCAGCAAGTAGCACCCAAGTGCGTGTGTATGCCACCAAGATTTCTCCCGCATGGTTTTTGCTCACCACCTTAGCACCCACCTTCTGGCAGAGGAGATGGCTGGTGTCACACAGAGCAGAGCTAGGATTGCTTGTCACAGACCTGATCCAGGTGCACCCATTTTTCAGAGGGTGCTGCAGTTTACTACGCCAGCCACAGACTCACAATAACCATGTGTTTCAGCACATTCTTTGCATCCAACTGGACAACTAACCTGGACTTTCTAAACTGACCCTTTGATTGCAACACAAATAGTGTTGCAAGGATTTCCTCATTGTCCTTCTTTATTAGACTTCATTCCTCCAATCCCACTGGCTCCTTAGTTGGCCTGGTTGACATTTCCCATCTTCCTGAAGCCCAGGCTATGTCAAGGAGCTTGCTCTTCTATGACACATTGCTTTTGATCCTGTCTGCAGTTCCTGCAGAAGTCCTGCGTGCTATGGCATCTGCATCACTGAGCAGAAAGGGAGAAACACTCCTTTGTTGAGCCTCATGTGCTTGACTGGAAAACATCCCAACTCCTACAGCTTTTCCAGAAAAGCCCTGCCTGGATTCCTAGCATACTGCATCAGGGACTTGGTGTTTCTAGGGTCTACATGTTCTATTCTGCCAGAAACATCAGCAGCCCCCAGCCATGAGAACCTCTGAGTGCTTCTGTTTCAGTGCTTCAGAGGCTGCAAGCAGCCAGCAGCTGATGGGTCCTTCCCAGGCTGGGGCTGAGCACAAGGCTGGGTTTGCCTTGAGGCACAGAAGCTGCCCTCCACTGCTGTCCAGTTCATCAGCCAGGCCCAGGGGCAGGTTTTGTGTCAGGAACCTGAATTTTGATGTTAAATTTCCCATATTTAGGCATTTTTGTGTTTGGCTTTTGCCTTGGGCTGAAATGGTGTTCTGTTCCTCATCTGCCCTTCTTCTCTACAGTTGTCCAGGTCCTCCTCCCTAAGGAAGGACTTTTCCAAAGTCCTTGCATCACTGGGTCCCTCTGACCATACCAGGCTGTTCTTGACCGGCACAGACAGGCTGGCTTAGATGAGCTAGTAGCACATTCTGTCTGGGACATTGCACAAGTCTTGTTCTTACCATAATATTTTTGTACTTCACCTACCACATCAAAAACCACCATACCTGAGAAAGGCACATCACTGGCTCTTGTCCAGGAAGCTGAAGGATGTGACTAACATAAGAAAATAATTGTATTTTCACATCAGGGCTGAGAACAAAACATTTTTTCATAGTTAATGACCTCCATCTACACTGCCAGCAAGAATCCTCAGGACTGAGGGGTATAAAACCAGCTTTTGCCAATGCCCTACAGTTTGCAGGTGGCTTTTAAGGGCGGGGGGGGGGGGGGGGTGGGCGGGGAAGGTGAAAAATACTCTGTCCTGCAGGAGGCAGGGAGGGAAGAACATGGACTAGATAGTGCCAAGTTCTCCTACCTCTGTCTTTGAGGAAAGACCCAGCTATGTGAGAGCTGCTCGGTGCTAGTACTGGTGCTCTCTCCTGCCATGGATTTGCATCCTGCTGCAGCCAAGGGCTTTGATTTTTAATTTGGGAACCACACAGCACCGTTCAGCAGGTGGGAGGGCTGGGATGCTGGTACTCCCAGCCCAGCACTCCCAGCTGCCTTCAGAGCCAGCTCCCCCAGCAGGAGAGCAGTGAGGGAGCCATGAAAACAAGTTCAGCCAAGGTAAAAAAAGCAAGAAATAGCATTCTTATTACAAGGTAAACAGCATTAACTCCATCTTGAGGGAGTAGAAACACCATGGCAGTAGTAGGCTTTTTCTGCCCACAAGCCGTGGAAGGGCGGTGGAACGTACTCCACCCTCCCCTTGTGTAACACTCCCCATGCAGCAGCTGTAAATAATCATTTACCTGTGTGTGCTCCTCTTTTGCTGCTTTTTTTAGGGCCTTTCTTCTTAAATGCAGCTCTCGGCAGGGTGGTTGCACTGAGGTGTGCGTGGCACACAGAGCTGGAGCTGTCAGAGCTCTGCCACACGCGATGTGCTGCCGGGTGGAAGCTGGAGCCAGTGGCCCCGGGTTACTCCTGCGAGCAAAGCTGCCAGCTGCGCTAAGGGGGATGGGAGAGTGTGGGCTGCATTTGTTGTTTTTCCAGTGAAAAGAGCTCAACAGTTCATTTTAATTATTGTTTTTCCCAGTCCTGCAATAGCTTTTCTCCACACTTTGCAGTTCTCTATAAAAGGTCTGGTAAAAACACATCGGCCGAAACACATCTGTCAGCGAGCCAGATCTCTTTGTTTCCCTGACTCCAGGATTTCAAAGTAGGTACTCTGGGGAACTGAACCTTTCCTGACTTCAGGTGCTCACAAACTGGGGACAACAAGGGGAAGCCAGTCCCTTCCTATGTGCATTTTTTTGTTTTAATGGGTAAAAATGCCCTACCACTGCCCAGACCCTTGGGTTGTCTTTTTTTGTGGAGGTTTGCTTGTCACTGGCATGGTCTAAAGTGGCAAAAGCATCCTTTGGGGAGTGTGCATGGGATGGAACAGAAATGTGACCATGCCCAAGCCCTGTGCAAGGAGCAGGGGAGACCAAGGAGTAAGTAAACCCTCTGATGCTGCCTTCCTTAAGGGAGGGATGTGGCTTTGGCCCAGCAAGCAGAGTCTGCACAAGAGGGAGTCTAATTTACAGTGCCCTGTAATTTGCTGATGCCGTAATATGTTTAACTTGGGGAAAAGGCTCTGTTGATATTAATGTGTTCACTCACATTGGAGCTGTGGTATGTTCCATCAACATGAAAAACAACACCACACTGGGCTGTGGCTGGACCATCCTTGTGAAAATAACGGAGAAGTAGCTCGGCTGGGTCTGAGACGTCGGGGCTTCCAGGAGGTGAGAGCAGCCCCCTGAACCCACCAGAGCCAACTAGGATGTGCCAGCCCAGCATCTGCTGCAATAATGCTAACTCTTCATTAAGAGTTATCACCCTGGTTAATTAAACTCAAAGTGTTAGCCCTGGATCAAACAATATTTCCCTAGAACTTTGGAATTGGCCCCAAATTGCTGATGAAAGTGTCAAAAAACAAAGCTCCATCACCCATTTACAACCTTTCCCCTAACTGCTGCTTTATGAATACAGATAAGAATGGTGAGGATATTGTTGTTAGTACCAGCAATGACAGCAGATATAACACAAATGGTCTCAAGGCACAGACTTGGGTGCCAGGGTGATATATCCTGCATGGATACTGGACAGACAGAATTGCACCAAGAGCAAATAATTACTGCTCTGTGATCTGGTCCTACTTTGAGATACAACATTCTCATGGCTCAAACATGTCTCCCTGTTTTCCTAGCAGATTTTTTATTAACAATTGCTTAGATCTATGCAGCACTTGAGCTCATGGGACTGCTCTGGGCTGTCTGCTTCATATTTTGGAGTAAGTCTGCAGGACTAAGCCCTGCAGATAGAGAACGTACTCGTCTGAAATTCAAGCCAGCTCCAAGGTGGTTTCTTATCTCCACAGGACTTACATGGCTCTTTACAGTTTTATCTGCACACCTAAACTCTTCATCATCTTGGCTTAGGACTATGTTCATTCTGCTTACTGATGGGCAGCAGGTGAGCTATGGCCCTCAACCTTAAGTCCTCGAAATCAAGGGAAGTGCCTACAGATCTATGAGGCTTTGAGCTTGAGTCTCCTGTCATCTGTGCTCTAACCGTCCATCTCCTCCTCCAGAAATCCACCATGTACTCAGGGAGCTCTGTGTCTGTTGGTTTGGGACTGACCAGCTGTGGTGAGTTATTTGGCTCTGGGTGCAGTCACAGGATAAAGATGGACCAGCTTGTCCTCAAGCTGCCCTGGAAAAGGGAAGGTCTCTCTTGCTCCATCCTTGCTCCCCATGTGCTCTTGCCTCCTTCTTTTTGCTATCTCTAGAGCACACCGAGCTAAGCAAATAGTTCTCTGCCAGGTTTGTCACGTCAGACCAGCAGAAGGCCAGGGGCAGGGCTGAGACCCCTCAGGTTGGAGGTGGGGGAGAAAAGCAGAGCAGCGGGGTAGGACTATGGTTTTGGCAGCAGTAAGGCCTGGGGCACAGCAGGCCAGCAAAGCTCCCAGGCTTTCTGCAGAATTTCTCAGAAACTGGAACATAAAATAAGTAAGACTTTGTCTGGTGTTTTATGCTGCGGAGAAATGACCAAGCTTCTCTTGCACACACCGAATTCTGCTAAAGGCATGAATTATTCCTGACACAGAGCAGCTCTTATCACCACAGCACCATGCTTTGATAGGAATTTCCTTACAATTTTTCACCAGAACCAGGCTCAAGCCAGCTTTGAAGGGTGATGACATCATTACCCAGGTTAGGAGCAGATGAACATTGCTCTTACAGAATCGCACTTTACATGAACCTTTTTCCAAATAAGACAGAGCAGGTGCTTCAGATCAAGTTAAAAACGTTAATTACAGCAATAGCAGTAGTTCAGAATGGGACAGGCTTTTTATAGCTTGTTTGTTACTGTAGATCACAATGTCAATATTGCAAAAGTGTAGCTTGTTTCCATCTTAATCATGTTGTCTAGCACTGAATAATGGACTAGTGGAGGCTGCCTCCCTTTATCTTGGCATACACGGAGCTCAGCAGTGTGCGTCAACACTGAGAACACTTGAAGGATTGCATTGCTTTGTCTGCTTGGACCCAAAACCACAAGGACTTTGGAGGGGATTCAAGCTGATTCGTAAAGTACCCACTCTAAGCCAGCTTACCCCCTCCTAAAACTGGCAAACTTGCTTATCTATGCCCTGGCTTTCAGCAGTTAGCCCTCCCTTTCCTCCTATTATTCACCTGGATAATGAAATCCATGCTGTGTGAAAGGGGCAGTGACACTGCACGTGAACTGGCAAAGATTTCCATTGGGGCTCTGCTAACCCCAGTTCTTTCAGTATTATACAAATAATATCATACCCCAGCCCCTCCAAGCAGTGGCTTCAGTTTAGCCATGTCAGGTGCCACATGAACAGCTCACAGCTTGAAAAAATAAGTAATGTATTAAGGGTGAGACAGAGCCAAATATATACCATTAAATCAACTTGCTCATGCATGACAGAAGTGCGGTAATAGCTCTGGCGAAGCAGGTGGTATTGAGTGGTGTCTCTGAGCCTGCACTGGGAATTGCAGCACCTGGACTTCTCTTTGGGATGCCACTTGGCTGTTCCTACTGATTTTAAAGAAGAGATACTATGGAAATGATGATAGGACAAGTAAAGCATAAAGGGTCCCAGGACTGACCACAGTCTCATCTCTGTTTCAGTCGGTTAAGGGTTTCTTACAGAACATCTGTGTATCACACATGAAGTGCAGGGCATGCTCTGTTCCCTTCCTGCTGGAGGAAGGGCCAGAAAAGCAGTGTATTTCTATGAAAAGGTTTAGAAAAAGGCTTGTTTGGGGTGATCGTGCACATCTGCACAAATGGGAGCTAGAAGTAGTGATTACAACATCCATGGCTTACCACTAGAGATTCTTCCAGCACATTTGAGTTTTCACCTTTTTGCAGAACTGAAAGTAGTTAAGAAGAAATGCTAATAAAAGCTAAACACACACTTTTCCTTCTCCCTCCTTGGAATTTATCTGCAAAACAACTCACGGTGTAACTGACTGAGACCGATAAGGCCCCTCTCAAGAGTTGTGCCTTTTCCTCTTAAGAGCAATTCAGGTGATTTCCTATGAAAGACTGTTTCTGCCCAGCATCTGTAATGGTGTTTTTCTTCTCAGGACCGGTGGCAGCATGTATTTGTGGAGAACACCAGTGCACTTGCTGATGATGGATGTGCCACAACCCCAGCCTGGGATGGGACCTGGTGTCCCTCCCCACAAGTGTGGCACACGGGTCTGCCCCTAACACCAGTAACTCAGCACCAGCTCCCGTCCTTCCTGCAGTCCTTGGAGCCCCCTTGGCTGTCCAACCTCTTCCATGTCAGAGATTTCTTTTTTCCTGGAGGATGTTTGTCATGTGGATTTTGTTCTGTCTGTGGAGGCTGCTGTGTGCACAGACAGAGGAACGGGGTGGGTGCAGCGTCAGCTTCCCACACGTTATCACTGGCTGACCAGGGCAGGTGGGAAAGGGAGGCTTTGGGCTCCATCCAGCCCAAAACCTGTGGGATGGCTAAGAGTGGTTACTATAATGATGATATCTCTTTCCAGATAAGACCAGAAGAATGCGGTGGGTGCAATCTGGGACACATTCCCACACCCGCCTCTGTATACTTACACTCATTCAGCTTGAACATCCAATTAAGTTTGATAATAGCAATTTAAAAAAAGCAGTAGTATCTGTTCTTACTCATCTGTGAAAACCAGTTAGTGAGATTCTGTTACAGATGATCAGTCAAATTTTAAGCTGACTGGTGAAGTTATGCTCTCAGGATAATTCTGTCTTTCGGAAATGCTGCGCATGTGTGTCAGTGTGACATAGCGCAGCCCAACCCAGGCAGCCTTCCAGCAGGGTGAAGTTTAACTACTCAGTAGAGCGGAGAATGGGTATCTGTTCTGGGACCTGGAGGAGTAAAAGTGTGTTTGAGTGAATATGCACGTGTGTAGGTGACTTGCACACAGGGTACTAACTTTGCAAGCGTGAATACCAGAATGTTAGAGAAGATCCCAGCACCTGCTTGAAAAAGGTTTCTAGTAGCAACATAAGAGTAATGAAAGCTTGTGACCGCTGCTGTTTGTGGGGAAATTTCTGTTATTTTTACATGGAATTTCCACCAGGAAAAAGGCTAAGTCCATTTGTTTGTTGTAACAACAGAGGAAGGGAAGAGGTTTTACTTTTATCCTGCTATTACAGCTACCTTTGTCATCATATCCATTTTCTCATCTGGTGGAGGTCTGTATTCAAACTAGCAAAGATCTGATCCATAGCTACCATTCAATAAACAGTAACAAGCTACAGCCAGCTTTTATCTAGATTGAATTAAGCAAGCAGCAGATCAAAGATGTAACGCATTTGCTTTTCCTTACACTAGTGCAGGAAGGGGTATGTTGGACCTCATTAGGAAAGGGTCTTGCTTGTTTTCTGATGATAGAAACTCATGGCTGCAGCTGATCGAATAGAAAGCTCTTGAGTTCTGGGATTAAAAAGTCTTAAATGTGGCTGATGAGCTTCTGACAAAATTAATGGTGAACCTCTGCTTCATTTGGGTGCTCATGTCAATTTAAATCCAGAAATGATCCCAATCTCTCCAGGCTGTTACTATTTGAAAATGCCATCAGATTTTCAGATCTGGAAGTGTCCCGAGGCAATCTTTGGCTACTGACTCTCAGCTCTCATCAGCCACCAAAACTTTGACTAACCCCTTTCTCCTTTTGGATAAACAAACCACCCTTTGCCTCCCTAATCCCCATCCAACAGAATAGTCACTCCCGAAAATGAAAGCAAGCTAATTTACTGATCTAAAGTGCTCATTTCCCAACATGATGTTCGGTGCTGTGAGTCATCCAGAAAGACTCTCCCCTTCTCCTTTGAGATTAGAGGCAGTTTCAGCAGGGAGCAGGCAGGACATTAAGCACAATGCCAGGCTGAGCTGGCAGCATGGGCAGCAGAGCCCAGGTGGAGGAAGGCTTCCCATGTCTGCCTCTGCCACAGCCCCGTGCTGGCTCCACCTGGAAAAATTATTCTTTGCATCGGTAAATATGATTATCAACTCATTTATACCATGGCATGACAGGAATAACTCAAACGTGTAAATAAGAGTGTAAATAAAATCCAAAACAGGACTGTAATCTTAAAGGTGAACAAGATCAGTAGCATTGCCTGAACCTTCTTTTTTAACGACTCTTTTCAGATGCAAATAACTCAGTTTAATAAAGGCAGGTGCTGCCCCAGGACTCAACTAAATTTGGGTGACAAATGAGGCACGGCTGAGAGGCAGGGAGCTTCACCTGACTTTAGAAACAGTTTTGTCTCTCTTTTAGAGCTTCAACAACGAGTACTTTTCTTTGTGTTTCAGTCCTCAGACAAACTTCCTTTGTTCTGGTGCAGTTTCTCCTCCCCTGGAATTTGCTGTCCCAACTGCCTGGCTCGGTCATGCTCAGGCTTGTTCTGACACCAGCATCTTAGAAGTCTGATGAAACCTCGATGATCCCCACTCCCCTCGCACGCCTGTACCCAGCCACCCATGGAGAAGCCACGGAGCCATTTTCCTGTGACAATGTTGGCCCAGCAGCACCATGCAGGTGCAGGAATGGAGGGATCGCACCTGCTGGAGCCAGGCCTTTGAGTGACTCAGATGTGACTCACCAGGAGCACGGGAGTCTCGTCTGAGTCCCATCCTTCCTGATAGGTGTTTTCACAGCCAGACACACCTTGAGCAGAGGACAGGGAGCCACCCAGGACAGCCACTGGCCCAAGGTTAGGGCACTCCCTTGGAAGGACATTTGTAGCCTCCAAACTGACCAGATCAGGAACGTAAATTAAATATTGCACCTCTCACATGGACACCCCAACCACCAGCACTTGCACAGAGTGACTGTGCTCAATCTGGCCTTATTTTTGGCTTTGAGCACACATGGGGCAGAGGCTGGGGAAATGCCCCTTTAGGGTATCCAGCCTGAGCTGCTCCTTTGCAGGGCTTCAGCTCTTGGGCACCTTAGTGAAAACTTGGGATCCTGCTGGGTGTGTGGACACCCTTCAGTGAAGAACTGTGGCCTAGGAGCCCAGCCCATTCTCACCGAGACCAGTCAATCAGCAGTCTCGGTGGCTGACTCAGCCCAACTCTCCCATCCGACTTTACTGACAAGCACCTCTTAAATTATGGTGTGACTTCAGACTCAGGTTAATCAAACACTCGATGAAGGAGTCACTCTAGGATTTATGGATTTGAGTACAAGCTAAACTGCTGCATTATGCTGCCGTCACTGTCTAAAGGGCAACACCAAAAGCAAAGTCTAAGGCAGCAAGATGCCTGCTGCAAGAACCCTCCTCCATTTCATTGCTGCTCGTGGAGCTGTGCAGCCATTTTTTCAGGAAGATTCAGAACAGTCTGAAATCTCCTGCATCCTTCTTAACCCTTAACATGTTCCTCTACACATAGAAGGTCATTTTGCAACAGGTAGGATCAAGCCTAGAGTCAAAAAGCAGCTCTGTTCAGTGAGGACATTCTCACTTCTAGTGTCAGAGCCATATTGCTCAAAGGGCTGGTGTGAGGCCAAGGTTTCCGCATTAGATAGAAACCGGTAGAATTGGAGAGAGCAAAGTTTCACCTGGAGAGATTGTTTCCATCAGTGATGCCTGCACCTGTCTGTGAGATACCTCTTTGAGTTACGAGGAGGGGGAGCAGGAAGGGACTGGGCTCTGCCTCTCGTTGAATCTCTGTCTACACCCTCACCTTAGCGTCTTTCTTTATTCTGGTTTGCATTTGCTCCTGTGCTTTGTGGGAGCAAAACTCAAATTTCAGGAAGCGTCTCATTAAATTTTCCGTATTTTGAAATAGAGTGACTCACTCTTACCAAGCCAGCTTCTGGTTTGTCCAAGCTCTGTGTGCTGAACTGAGCACACGACTCACCCCAGCCCCATGACTGGCCCTAGCAGTCCAGGGAGCTGGGGGTCCCATCAGCAGCCAGTGCTCATCGCTTTCCCCCTCAAAAAATGTCCCTTTGTCGCTTTTAGACACAAACATGAACGTACGTGAAAGGGCAGTGGGTGGGGGCTTGTGCTGAATAATAATAAGCAGCCAAACAAGTCGAACAGGTCTGCGGAAGCAATTCAAGGCGGGCAAGCCATAAAGATCGGAAAGGTGAGATGTAATTACAGTCCCTCTAAGCTGGGACAACAGGAGCTGAAGGATCCAAGACACAAACACCAGTGGTGCAGCCGTGTTACACCAAGGGGAATTAGGCCCTGAAGAACAACATGTTTACAATTTCACATTTGCCACAGCCGAGCCAGCTCCGTGAAGACGTAACTGTGAGCACGTCATACCTTGGCCAGGTCAAAATCTTTTGGGTGTAAGAAGAGATGGGGAAGAGGAACAGGGGTGAACAGAGCACTTTTTTGGTTTTGTTTTGTTTTGTTTTTTCCTTTCTTGTGTTCTATCCCCAAAACATTTAACTGGAGAGCAATTTATTCAGGATTTTTCCCCTGTTTTCTATTGTGTGTCATGTGTTCTGCTGATGTATCAGTGAAGAAGGGACTGCAGTGCAACAGCTCACATCCAATGAAAGTAAAATGAAGGTTCAGAGCCCAAGAAAATGGCCCCAAAACCTCTGCTACCCTGTTAGATATCAGAGGCTAAAAGGTACCTTGGTTTTCACCAGAAAATAGCCTATGGAAGCATCCTGCTCGTTAAGCTATCCCTCAGTTGTTTTATTTCTTTAGCTGTACAAAGCTTGCAGTCTTGACTGCACAGTGCCACAACATGAAATGACGGAAGGGTGGCCATCGTGAGGCAAGTGCCCAAACAAAAGCTAGAAGAAAACCCTAGGCTATAGCCAAAGACATAGCTTAGCCTAAATGAGCATCGTCATCAGAGTAAAATAGCAAAAGCGGGAGAGTTTTGAAGTGTCCAGTTGCTTCAGATAAGATCTGACTTTCTACAGCTATAAAAGGAAATAATATCAAAGGAAAAAAACCTAAACAAACCCAGAAGAAAAGCTGGGGAAATGCTGAAAGCTTTCAGGTTTTCTTCTTTCATCACAAGAAAGAAAAAAAGAGGAGCACGTTTGACCCTTTATAAATGTATTTAAGAGCTAGACCCTTCTTCATGTCAAGCCAAGGGAATTTTTGCTTTTGAGTTTGAAAAAAAGCAGAATCAGGGTCATGATTTTAAAAAAGCTTAAATCCCGGGCATGTTTTAGAAACAGATACAAAAGCACATGCTCACTGCAATTATCTACGCCTGCAGTGTTTTCGGACATGTGGACTTCAGGAAAACAATAGGCAGCCCTGTTATCAGCACAAAGGAGGATCAGTTTGGAATTATCATACCTGTAATGTCGGCAGCCCTCAGCTCTGAGGGTTTTCATTCCCACTGTTGTTCAGCTGTGGATTTACTTACAACATTCCTGAAATTAAAAAAAAAAAAAAAAAAAAAAAAAAAAAGAAAAAGAAAAGAAAAGAAAAAAAGCAGGGCATTCCTGACTGGAGTGTGGAGAGAACTGAGTGATCTGGCACCCTCTAAACAACAATCTTAACACAGGTCTTGTCTAAAACTATGGGGGGGCTATTCTGTCAGTGGAAACTGATGGCTTTTGAAGCAGTAAAAAAATCAGGTGAGTGGGGAGGGGGATTATCTGAGTGCTGGGGTGCTTCAGCTCGAATTCAGGCACTGCACAAGCCTAAAGAAGTGATGGATATGTCCCCAGCTGCAATATTGCCCTGTACAGGAGCCGAGACAGTTTTCATCCATTTAAAACAGGATCACAGTGAACCATTGCAGCCCCCAAAACTGTTTCAGTAGAAAAGTTTGGAGATGATGGCAAATATCCTGTTGTTACCTGGTGTGATCACTCAGAGGCATACACATCATGGGTAGCTGTGTTGGGCTGGTGAGGAAATATCTCTTGGAAGCCCTCAGCTCACTATTTAAGTTAACTACACATGACTTTCTTACGTATTAGCGTTTAACACTCCTAAGGATAATATTGTTGAATTTCAGAATGTTGGGTGGGATGCAGCTCATCATGGGCAGTCAAGCCTTATGGACTGAGCTGGAAAAAAAAAAAGGTGATGGTGGAAGTTGGGTGAGTTTTAGCAGGTTCTGGTTCCCCAGAGCAGAAGCTTCAGAGTATGAGGTCCCTCTGCACTGTTTGCCTTGCAAACTATACTGTGCAGATAGTGACGCTGCTTTACCGAGGTGTCAGAAATCTCTTATAAATCTTAGAGATGTTGGGTCTCTATCTCAAGGGCTGCAAATCTTGGAGCCCAGAGCAGCGAGAGAGGGGACTCATCTGTCAGCGCAGGTGCTGGTATCTGCAGCAGCCATCTCGTCTCCTTTTATAATCGATGAGGAGAAACTGGGAGGAAGGTGTGATTCACCCAACCTGCCTAACACCGCCTGGGTCACAGCACTTCTGCCTGGAAACTGCCCTGCCAGACCCTGCTGCCACTCCCCTGCCTGCACTGTGTGTCACCCGCACCCTGTGTTGCTATGTGTGTCCTCTGCTGATGTCCCCTGAAACTCAAATCCAGGGCAGAATACTGCAGCCTCCCTGCTGGCAGCTGGTGCTCTGAGTGCTGAATGGGGCAGCATCCCCAAACCATCACCCTGCCTCTTACATGGGTGATCCCTTGGCACCTTGAAGCAGGGAGAAGTTTGTGTCACCTGTATCCACACAATCTCAGCTGTGCATTCCATTTCTCCACCTGTCAGCGGAGGAGCTGAGATCTACAACAGGTGTGATCCATGAGACTGTAGCCTATTTGTGCCATTGCTATGGGTAAGCCCCATGGTGGCAATTAGCAATGACTTATATAAAACACCAGGTTCCCAGGGTATTGAGGATTTGTGAACTGAGGCAAGTTGTGGGTAGAGTGCCTAAGAGATCTTGAACCCACCTGGTCTCTGGCAGAGGTGCTAATGGGCTCTTCCCTGCCCCAGGATAACCAAAACTGTGACACAGCATGGCATGGAGCCAAGGTAACAGCCCTTCCAGAGGGCTTTCCCCTTTGTGGGAAGTGGATATTCTTACCTACCTGATGGGCTTATCTTGAGAGAGAACCAATACAGCAAGAAAGGATTTGGGGTGGGGAAGAGAGGAGGTAGAGAGGAATGATCTTGGAAGGAGGAGGCAGGAGAGGCTCCACTGAAGGGAGGATTTGGAGAGGGGGGAGTGCTTGAAGGCTTGGCTGGGGAGGAGAGGCTGCTGAAGGTGTAGGGTGCAAAGGTGACAGCAGAATATGGGGATGCTGGGAAGGAGGTGAAGGAAGAGCCAGTGGAGAAAGAGAAAAGTGGCAGATAATTTCCCATCTTTCTGCCACAAATGAACAGAGGTGGGAGAGACTCTGAGGACAGATACAGAGATTCAGCTAATCTCTTTAAAGTTAACCTTTCTCTAAAGACTGGCTGAACAGGTAGCTCATCCATGGGGCATGAGGAGCGAGCCCTGAAGCCTCATCCTTCTGTGCCTGGTGGAAATGCACCACTCACCACTAGCTCAGCATGCACAGAGACTGAGACCAGGCTGATGGCAGCAGGGTGAGAGTGCTGGGTGCCAGGTTCAAGCCCCCTGGGGCTCCTGGCAGGGACCACACTGGGCTGTGATGAAGCTGGATAACAGGGTCTGGGTGAACCGGTCCTGCAGGGAGCCTGGCAGAGTCCAACAGCCACCTTGTGCCCAGCTCTGCACAAGGTCATCTCTGTTCTCAGCCAGAAAAATCCTCTGCTAAATAAGTCAGCCAGCTGTATATTTAGCTTCCAACACAAGACAGCACTGATATGCTTTGCAGGGCCAGCTCCAGCGAGAGGGGGAGCACCTGGGAACACTGTGCTGAGGAAGTGGGACAATTTATAGCTGTTTGCAATGGGGGTTGGATGGGTCACCTGAGCTGAGGGGGCCTCCCAGCTCTTTTTTCTCCTTTGCCAAGGAAGGTTTTCCTTGTTTGGCCTCTTGGATAGTTGGATCCTGCAGCCCCCTCCCAGGGAGTGGGGTCATTTCAGAGCAGCTGAGCCTGAGAAATGAGCCCAGGGTAGGGCTCATATCTTGCAGGGAGCAGAATCCTGCTGAAAAGGACATGGGCCTGGGTGGCTGTAGGGAGCTCAGCAGAGTAACAAGCTGGGCTATATGTTCTGTATTGCTGAGCAATTGTCTCTGGCTAGCTGACCACTTCTTTGTACACCCCCACCCTTCCTGGCTGCTCTCACACTAAACAGCAGCAATAAAAAGACATTTTTCTGGTGAAATGAGGCCAATGCCTGACCCGGGAGGGGTCCACAGGGATAGGCTGTTTTCTGGGTGCAACGGCTTCGAGACAATAGATGTTTTGCCATCAGGGCACTCTGCAGAGCCTGTAGCACCCTGATGTTAACTTCCCCAGACTGACAAACTCACAGTTAAAGCTGAGCATCCCCGCATCTCTGTTCACACCACCATTTTCTCTGTTCACTTGCTGATATTTTTTTTTCTGTCTTTCTCTCCTTTGCCAAGAATGCAGGAACCTGCTGCTCCTGGATGGTTCTGAGATGAGTTTCCGCTTCAAGCACTCCCACTTCCAAAGCAGAGCTGAAGGTGCAGCCAGCCGAGTTGCTGGAGAACTTCAGTGTGCTGGGGAAGCACTTGGCAGAGGTTGCTGGAGCACCCCAAAGTGCCTGGAGCAGCTGGTCTGGCACAGGGAAGGGATGTGGGGCTGGAAGGGGGAGTGCATGGAGAACCCCACATCTTCCCTGGGGTGTATGTGCATTGCCCCAGCTGCTGCTCGGGGGGAGGCTCTGCAGGTGGAGGGATCAGGCTAACAAATTTTAAACTAGAAAACTTCAGAGACTGTTTCTTGGCAAGAAGTGACATTTAGGTTTTTGCCTTGGGAAATTCGCTGTGGTTTGGGAAGGAGTTTTTATAAGAAAAGACAGAAATCTGAGCAAGTCTAGCAGGATATCCTATAGCCAGACCTTAGGGACAGGGTCACTCTTTCTGGGTCAGTGAATATTGAGTATTTATGCTAATTGAAAGCCTGGCAAGGTGAAAGCTACCTCTACAGCTCCATGTGGTGGTAGCTTCACTTCCTGCCTTAAACTGCACAGAACATGAATTTCGGCCCTTTTTGTCTAAGCAAACACTATGACAATTGGGTCAGTGACTGCTGTTTTGGGTATTCGTGCTGTTGGCAGAGCCTTTTCTCCCCACTTCTGGAATTTCTCTCCTATCCCAGTTAGGAAGCCGCTTGCAAAACGCTGTCGGGTTCCTCCGAACACAGAGACCGATTCCCAGCCTCGAGAGCCCCGACCTCCCTGTGCCAAAGTCCGTGGGCAGGTGCGGGTCAATGTGCTCTGCCCCACCCCTGTCTCACCCCCCAGCACCCCCCTGCCCGTGCTCTGCAGGCGGGGCGGGCGCTGCCGGCAGCCGCTGCCCAGAGCCGCTCTCGCAGCTCCACCTGCAGGTGTCTGCGCAGGGCTCAGCCTGCATTTCCAACCCGGCTACATCGCTCCCATTGGGCTTGCACAGCCTGGGTGCTATCGGAGTCTTTCTGTCGGGTTCCTGCCCGCGGTTGCGACAGCGGGGTGCTGCTGCTCCTGTCTGTCCCACTGTCTGCACCACCACGCAGCGTGTTCTCACGCTTCACCCTCCAAACTCTTTGAACTATTCTGTAAGATCCTTCTTATCCTTCAGATCTTCCCTAGAGACAGGATTTCACTGGGAAACTGAGGAGAACTTCATCGTCTAGCTATGATGAGAGGAAGGGTGTGTGGTTGCATCTTTAGCTCCAGTCACTTCCCAGACATGGGCTGCAGGTGTGACGTAAACCATTTGCTGACATCTGTATTTTAAACTCTCCAGCAGTTCTGCTTGCTGCTGGGTTTCTTTGGAAAAACAGGACCACCATGCCATGGGCAGCAAGTCCTCAGAAGGTGGTTTGAGGAGTGTGCAGAAGCTCCTGTCCCCATCTGACCATGTTAACCCCTGCCCCTCCCCTGGGGCAGGAAGGTATATTTGGCTTCAGTGCGAAGTCCAGCAACAGTTAAGCCACCACCTATAACAGCATTTCATCATCCTGACATCCCTCTTCACTCGGTGCTCCTCAGCTGCTTATGCGATGCGTGTTGTTCCCGTTAACCTGAGAAAACTTGAGCATGGTCACTCTTCTCAGACACCTCTTGTGCCTATATGTAGTGCCCTTGTTCATCCATCCATCTGGATAAGATGGCAGCAGGGACAGTTACACTGACCACCAGTCCAGCATCTGTGAACGGCTGGCTCTGAAGTTTAGGCTTGGCGAAAGCCCACCACCTGTGACATATAAAATAGAGCATAATGATGCTTAAGCAAAAGTTGCTTAGACCTCTTATGGGGATTAACTAGTTAATCCCTGCAAAGTGCTGTAGACATCTGAAATGCAATGTTAATATTACTGCCTTCCATGAAGGCAAACAATGTTCACTTCGTTTGAGAACTTAAAGCAGACTACTCTCATTAAGACTCCCAGAAGAGTTTTTGCAACCTTTTGTGTATATGACCTTGTCAGGGCTGATGTGACCACTCTGTGTGAAATAAACTGCTGTGATCATGTTTTTTTTTTTTTATAAATAGTCAAGAATGGTTCTTTCATCAACTCATTTGTCTGATGGAGAGACCAATGCATGGGGTTTCAGGCTCCTGGACCAAACCTGGTGCCTTTCTTGGCACAGCTGGGCTGCTGTTGGCCTGGAAGGTTTGCAAGGTCTCCATACTGACTAAGCTGGCAATAAGCACATAAATAGCATCAATCCACTTACACTTTTGCACATGGCAAATCCAGGCAGTTCAGTCTGGAGCAGAGTGTGCCTTGACTCTTTCAAAACCAGAAGAGTGTAGTTAGGAAGGTACCAGGCAATGGGAAAACAGCTGTTGCACACAACTGGGGAAGCCGTCAAAGTAAAGAAGATCTCTGTATCTGAGAAACCCGAGGGATATGGGGCTCCTTACCAGCCCCGGGACAGCTTCACACAGTTGGTAGGGTGGTTTTCCGAGCAGTGCCGAGCAGCCAGGAGGCAGAGGCAGCTGGCGGGGCTGAGCACGGCTGTGTGGTGCGGAGAGGCCGGTAGGTGGTGGTATGATCTTGGCCCCTCTTCCTCACAGCGCTGATGCAGCTGCGATAGATCAATGTGAGGGGAGCAGAAACTATTGCTTCGGTTACCAGGCTCTCAGCACAAACTCCTGCCATGTGAAGCCCTGTGCCACAAGAATCCCTGAGTCCCCAAAGTCCATCGCGTCTCAAACAATCGTCGGTGTGCTGCTTACAGCTGCTCTTTGTTCTGCTGGGTCCCTGGCATTTGTTACACAGCCTCCAGCTGAGTGAACGTGCGGAGGAAGGAGGGAGGAATTCGTGTATGAACCAGCCAGTTCTGACCTTCCTACCCTTGCCCCTTCCCCCCTTGAATGCAGGGGCGGCTGCTTACCCGCCTTGTAGGGAATGAAAGTCCAGTGAGTGAATCAGAAGGAGACATTGTACCTTGCTAATCCCCTTGAGCCGACACTTGTCAATAAAAGGCGTGACTTTGTTCTCAAAGTGTGTTTTCTGCCTCCTCAGCCCAAGCCAGGAGGCTTTGTCACCAGAATGCTGACTGGTCCCTTGGAGAGGCTGCCAGCTATAGCTTTAGATGTCAAAACAGGACGGCTCAACCCCTATCTGCCTCACCCGTGATATCACTCCTCTTTTCCTGGGGTTTTGTTTGCTTTACACAGCATCTCTGTTATGTGTGAATTGTGTAAACTTAATCCTTATCCTTCCACCAAATTAATTTTCCTTTTTTATGTTTCCCCGTTTAAGTGAGACACTTCCCAGGCAGCAAGGAGTCATCTTAGTCCTCCAAGAGGGAATGAATTCAGTGCCAAGGAACTGCAGCATTTCTGAGGAACTGGATGAGATAGCAGAGGGCAAGGAGCTGTGAGGGGCAGTGACATTTCTCGTGGATGTGTTAGCACTGTGGCAGGACAGGGCAGTGATGGAATCACGTATGGGAAGGGAAAGGGAGGGGTTTCCTACCATGGCTGGTGTTTTTTGATCTCATGTTTTAGAGCTTTAAATTCTCCCAGGATGGGAGCCTGGGCAAGCACCTCACACATTTCATATAGCTGTACTTATTCTTGCAACGTGATGGTCTTGTTAGTAGTTGGAAGATTTCAGAAATGTGCCCGACAGATGCAGGTAATTTGGGGTTTCCAGTCTTGGGAATACTTGTGCCCATTGAAGTCAGTGGGAAAGCTACCACCGCTTCCAGTGGGTGCTGGAATGCCTCTGAGCTATTTGGCAGAATAAATTTGACTGTCTTAATGAGTAAAGGAAGACTTAGGTTTTCCATCAGATAAGATAATCAGCAGCAGTGAGCTCTGGACATGGTTGTGTCATGAATGAAAGACACCCAGGTGTCTTTCATTAAAAAACAAACAAAACACATACAAAAAAACACATACAAAAAACTGAAACAAACAGAAAAAAACCACAAAGTCCTGAATACAAGAAAAAGGGAACGTTATTTTCTTTAAAGCTCCAGGCATTCAGAGCACCATGAGTCACCTTAGAGCACTGACCAGTTTGGAGGTCAGGATGTTTCTTAACCTCGGGTTTGTTACAGGAACATGCAGCCTGGCCCAGACAAGTTGGTATTTCTGTCCTGAGCAAAGAGCTTATCCACCAAATGAGACAAACTACCCAAAAGGCCTGTGTTCATCCCAATCCTATGGCACAACATAGCCCAAGTCTCACTCCATGGATCCATACAGCTGTGCCTGCAGCAAAGCTCATTTCAGGAGGACCTTTAAGGTGAGAATTTCCAGATGTTCCACACTACCCATGACGTGCTTCTTTCCCACATCATGCATGTTTCCATGCCACCAGCTCACATGTTTGACTCACAGAGGATGTCTCTCCTCCTCAGTTACGCAGGAAAAGCTGCAACTTCAGAGTCAAAGGCCAAGATTCAAACCTTTGCTGCACCTCTTCTTCTTCTGATCTGTTGTGCCATGTCGTCCCTTCCTCTAGCAAGGAGGTTACTTTTTTTCCCTGTGAGAATGGGCTGAGAAGAGGGAAGAGGAGCCATCTTGCATGGTGTGAGGCCAGTTCAGTGCCTCCTCTTACATGGACAGGTAACAAGAGTGTCACCTGCGTGATGGGAATGATATTCCCAGGAGAACATAGGAATTTTGGACTAGATACAGAAATATCTTGGTATGGAAATTTTGTTCATTCATGAGTCATCAGGGGCTCTATAAAGAAGTCAATGAAAGAACCAGTCCTTTGAGCTTGTTGCTCAGGGAACTGCACGTTTTCCTAATGTGGGAGTAGGTGATGGAAAAGCCTCTTTCCATTATCAAGTCCTTATAGCTGCCAGGGGGGTGTGTTCCCTGGAGCATATTTTCCCTTTATATTGTGTTGTTTCATCACTTTAATGTACCTTGCTTGTATTTCTTCAGTTCATAACTACAGAAAGTAACTCCAGCTGTAGCTATCCTGTAGCCAAACTGATGTGCTCCACGTAGGAGGCAGTATCCCGTGGGTGACCTTACAATGACTTCATGTGGTGCCTCACAGTAACCTATAGATACTGATCTTGTAAAATGGTTATGTGAGAGGTATAAATACAAACACCATGAGATCACATATTCCAAACTATAACTGAATGCAGACTCTTGGAAGAAAATTGACTCAAAGCCCTCCTGGAAAAAGCTGTCCAGCACAGCACACTTCATAAATTTTTCTACAACCCCAAATGTACCATGCACCAAACAGGCTCCTTTTAGAAAGCAGTGCTGTGAACCCCATGATGCCTGAACATTAGTTAGATTACCTGTAATACATCCAGGATGGGAAAGGAGAAGGGCTATCTCAAGTCCTCTGTGCTCACGGTGTCTTGAGATGTTTGTCCTCAGGGACCTCCATGGGAACCATTGTGCAAGACCATCAGGAAGCAGTCAAGTGTTTTCTCTGCAAGTAAACCTGATGGCTTCATTCTTGTGTCACACAGCAGCTCCTCTTGCCCAGGCAATAATAACCAACCTGCCTACTTGAGGGCAGTCCCAGCAGTAAAGCTGGTGACTGAACGGATCATGAGGTAGGCCCACCCAACCCAACATTGATCCTGGGTAAATGAAGATGTATACTGTGCAGGAAGCTGTACGGAAGCTCTGTCTTTCTGGATTCAAGAACCATGAATGGATCAAAGATTCAAACACACACTTACCTCCCAGTTTAATTTTTGCTCTCTTTTCTCTGTACTTCTAGGCAAGCCAGAGCAAGGATGGTCCAAGAAGGACTCCTAACAGCTTATTATCCTTGCTCTGGAGCCATCATCCTTCCGATTTCATTGGAGAAGATAAACCATCCTGGCAGATGCACCTGCTTGCAGTCAGAATAGCCAACATCTGCTGTGCAAGTGATTTAGTGACAGTTAACCTGGCTGTAAAAGCTACCATAGCAATGACAATTACAGCATGGCCACGGGGATCTCAGAGCCCTTTATGTCCCATTTTATACTTGTCTATTACTGTCTGGTGATGTTGCACAAAAGCCTAGAGCAGACAATCAAAAAGAATTATGAGTTTAACTAAAAACCTCCGTGACCATTTAACTAGGCATAATAATGCTATCCAACCTGGAACTTGCCCAGCACTCAATCACTTGTTATTTTAAATGAGCAAAAACGGCCAGTTGTTGTTTTACAATATGGGGGAAAATGGCATGTCCAGTCCTACAGCTCCTCTAAATCCATGCCAAGGCCTTGGTCCAGCACAATCTTTTGTGCCTCTCTGATAGTACAGTAGCTGGGCACTGGGCCACCCTAGCACAGCCTCTGCCAGGAGCAGTGGCCCCAGCTCAGCATGCCACACACCAGCCTCTGCTATGCTGCATTTTTGCTCCCTCCTTCCAGCAGTTTCTCTTTCATTATTCACTGGAGCAGGAACTAGATGCTGTGACAACAAAGTTTGTGCTAGAAAGTCCCTCCCAGGCCAATAAATAACTGTTGATATTGAAAATAATCCATCCAGGCTTCTGTTCAGCATCAGAGGAGGAGAATACAGAGGCTGTACAAGACCTCCACTGCCACCTCCTACTCATGCTGCTTTTAATGAGCTTTAGCCACATTTGTCAAGGCCCTTTCTCAGCAAGGGGCAGCTGTGTGGGAACATCTGGCTTGGGAGGGCTGCCAGAGCTGAGCCATGATGCAGGACCCCATCCCTCAGCAGGGTCAGTCCCCACAACTGCTGCAGCATTTCCCCTCATAGGCACAGAGAATGGGCTGGGTGCCTACCTGGATTTAAGGACTGTACCTCCCAGCAGAGGACCTTCCTCTACAATGCTGTCAAACACTCTGAGTTGAAGATTTCCTCGTAATCTGTCCATCTCAAGCATTTCTGGGAAAATTTCAGCTATAACTGTCCAATTCTCTGTAGCTAAGATTTGAGACACATATGTAGTTTTGAGCATTCTTGCCTCTGGTTTGTTGGGAAAACTAAGTGCTGTCCAAGCCTGGAGGTTTGACAGGAGGTGCCCACCTGGAGTGGGAGGTTTGCTGCTTTCTCCAAATTGGCTGAGTTATAGGTGCCTGAAAACCTTCTGGTAGCACTTCCTGAGGGGTGATGGTGCTTGTGGCTTCTGATTTATGTGGCTGATTATCATAGAAATTGTGTCCTAGATATATTAAATATGCCATGCCCTGGAAAATCAGCATATTGATGACTCAGAAGGCACATCAAAATTTATTGCTACATGTAATCTTAATTTTGCAGAGATTAACTTTATACAGCTAACATAGAGCTAATAGAATTTCCCTCTTGCATAAAGAAATTAATGGCAGAGCAGCATTTAGGGACAGCATAAAACAGAGAAAAGTTTTAATTGAAGTAGTGTCCCAAGAGCAATTTTAAAATGTTTGCACTGAATGAGACCTGAAGGTGTTTCTCCTCTTCTTATGAGAGCCCTGACCAGGTCTCTTCTACAAAGAAGCCACCTTTGCACAACATGAAGTTTATTTTCCAGAATAAGTTACTCGCAGGCTTCTGGATTACTGTGGGATGGAGAAAAGTTATCCTTTGTTTTGATTAGCCCATTTAGGAACAGAGAACTTCCTTATATGACATGATATAGCCATTTATTTGTGGTTTGCCTTCAGTACCCCCAGCTCTTTGACCTCCCTCAGGTTTGTATTAAGCCTGTGGATCTCTGAGGTCCTATTCCTCATTCAGAAACCTGACCAGGCTCAACCTTGATTTCTTTTCAGCTTTCCAGTACGCTAGATGCATGAAGAAAACAGCTAATCTATAACTCACTCTGGGGTTCATTTCTCTCCCCACAACCCTGAGACGCCACTCCGGGAACCTTCTCTGTAATTTGGGACCGGGAGAAGTGATGGGAAGGGGATGGTTTGTCATCATGAACCCATGACTCTGGATTGCAAACCTTTCACCTGCCTTCTCCAAAGACAGGCCAACTTTTGAATAAGTTCACATTAAGCTCCCAAAGAGTCTGTGCTGATTTATAGGTTAGTGTGGAAGTCATGCGAACCCCTGTGCTTTTTGGCACAGATGTAGGCAATGTCACACCTATTGGCTTTGAATTAGAAACAGCACTTAGCACATATGTAGCACCTGCAGCCTTCAAAGTCCTGCTCAAATATTACCAGAGTCCTGAGAATGTGTTTCTAGAGAGGTAAGAGGTTTGTGCAGAGGTCTGGCCCTAAGTGTGTGCTTTCTGTCTGACAGCTCAGATGCATGTAGCAGACTTTTCTATATAACCATAGTCCTCTCCCCAGCTCATGCTGGACTGCCTAATCATATCAGGTGTGGCACAGACAGCAGCAGCCTTCAGGCAGCAGCCACTAGTCTAGTGAGCCCCACTGCAGAAGCTTTATTTGTCCTCAGAGACATTAGAAGGGCTTTGTTTCCTTTTGTGGTAAAACCCTGTAGAAAATGACATAAGACCTGACATCTGATGGGTATATTAGTAAGTTAGGTCTCACCCTAAAAGTATTCCTAGAAAAATTTTTCTCTCCACCTTTCAGTGTTCTTAGTCTGTGCATTTAAATAATACTCTGAGGCCAACCTCTAAACAATGCTCTCAACCAAAATACCTGCTCTCTCCAGCTCGCAGTTGTCTTGTGAAACTACACCTGACTGCAGACACAAGGAAATGGGTGCAAACCAACATGGTGAGTAAATCAGATGAATGCTGGTGGTTTTTGGTTTTGTTTTGTTTTTAGGCATCTTAAGTTTATTTTTTGTCTAATTTTGTCTGTGTTTAGCTGCTTTCTCATTTTATGTTGTGAGATCCTGAGACAGAAAGGACTGGGTTTTTTATTTTATTCTACATTTGTACAGCACTTTGCACATGTCCTGAGTGCTGCCATAACACATACATCTTCTAAACATTTCTGTGCATATCACAGTATCACAGTATGTTTGGGATTGGAAGTGACCTCAAAAGATCATCTAGTCCAATCCCCCTGCTGGAGCAGGAACGCCTAGGTGAGGTCGCACAGGAACATGTCCAGGCGGGTTTTGAATGTTTCCAGAGAAGGAGACTCTACAACCTCCCTGGGCAGCCTGTTCCAGTGCTCTGTCACCCTTCCTGAGAAGAAGTTTCTTATCAAATTTAAGTGGAACCTCTTGTGCTCCAGCTTGATCCCATTACCCCTTGTCCTATCATTGTTTGCCACCGAGAAGAGCCTGACTCCATCCTCATGGCACTCACCCTTTATATATTTATAAACATTAATAAGGTCACCCCTCAGTCTCCCCTTCTCCAAACTAAAGAGACCCAGCTCTCTCAGCCTTTCTTCATAAGGGAGGTGCTCCACTCCCTTAATCATCTTTGTTGCCCTATGCTGGACCCTCTCCAGCAGTTCCCTGTCCTGCTGGAACTGAGGGGCCCAGAACTGGACACAATAGTCCAGATGTGGTCTCACCAGGGCGGAGTAGAGGGGAAGGAGGACCTCTCTCGATCTACTAACCACTCCCCTTGTAATACACCCAAGGATGCCATTGGCCTTCCTGGCCACAAGGGCACAGTGCTGGCTCATGGTCATCCTGTTGTCCACCAGGACCCCCAGGTCCCTTTCCCCTACACTGCTCTCTAATATGTAATTTCCCAACCTATATAACAGGTTATGTTGCTTTCTGCTCTCTAGATGAGGTACGTGATTAACCTGTACATTTAATTCTTGGACCAGCTCCATAGCTGGTGTAAACCAACATGGTTGTGTGGTTCTTGTCCTGTGGTAGCAGGATTAGTTAACCTGATGGTCACTGAAATATTACATGTTGCTAGAAGTTTCTTTCTGAATTTTCTCACATGTACCTGTCACTGTGAGAGATCATTTGGTCTTGGGCAGTGCTGCTTACATCTTACCAACTCTCAGCCCTCAGGGAGAACCCGCCACCCTGGGGACCCAATCTTGGCTCTGTGCTTCACTGACCTTGCAGACTGCTGGAAATCAGCAGAAACCTCTCTGAAATAAACAGGTAGCATTGATATATGATAAAAATCTGGCTCAAAATAGGTTTTGGGGGGTGATATCTTGATCTTTTCTCTCCTAGCTGTTTGGTTAAAGGAGAAAAAATAGCTAGAGTGTATATAATTCAAATAGGTTGGTTGGAGGCATGGGTGTAGAAGAAGGATGTCTGTATTCATGGGTGCCTGCCCAGGCATTTCCCTTTGACATAAGGAGAGGCAGCATCTTAATTCCCAAATGCAAGGATTTATTGTCTCAGTGTCAGATTGCTGAATGTCACTGAAATGTCTCAATCTCTAGTTTTGTTGTGCTAAAAGCAGCAGCAACTTCCATGTCCAAAGTGCTTCAGAGAGATGAAGCATTCCTGGCACCGGTAGCCGATTTCCCTTCTATTTGGGACTAACTCTGCCCACTTCTTCATTGACCCTGCTCTGTGTTCAGGGAAGAAGGAACTCAGACTTGACATACTTTTTTAGGCTGGACACATGCAAACCTCAAGTAATGCCTTCTTGAGCACAGAGCTCACTCTATTCACACAGAAAAGTTTGTGTGCATGCAAAGCTGGGTGTGCAGTGTAGGGAAGAATGAGTTGCTGTGATGTTTTGTGATGAAAAGGTGGACACACAGTTAAAGAAAAAAGGTCCCATTTTCTCCTGGCCAAGCCTCATTGGGGAAGCTCCAACAAAATCAATGATGTTTGGCCCCAAATGTGAGCATGTTGGCATACACATAAAAAGAAGCATCCAAATACTCACAGATGATTTATGAGAATTCCTAACGCCTTTACTGACATTTCCTCCAGCTGCCCAAGCTCCTTCTACACCATCCTCCCATCTGAGAGAGGGAATTAGCCTCCTTTTTCCTAAATGTTAAATTTGGGGAAGGCATCTGACTGAGCAGGCACTCTCTGCAGGTGCCTGTGGGGATGGGTTCAAATATTGAAGGGTTTCTATTAAAGTAAACAAGCTAGCTCAATCCACCTCTGGAAAACCAAACACCTCCCTTGGGCTCCTTTAGCAGAGAGCATTTCCCCTCATGGAAGCACATAGTTTATGTGTAATGGATACAGCATCAATTAGGGAAAATCCAGCACCAGCAGATGGTTTGTGTGATTTGATATCTCCCTCACTTTAACACAGGCAGTGTTATCTTGCCTCGAGTTCTCTGCTTCATCTCTTCCTGTCAATCTGATGCTCAGTTTTGTCCTGAGCTGAAGTTTGCTTTTACATGGATCCTTCTTCAGTCTCTATCTCCATGTTCCCTTCTTAGGGCAGAAGGCCTCTACAAAGCTGTGGTTAATGCCCTGAAGAGACCTGCTTCAATTTATGAGGGAGGAAGAGGGTCACAGACCTTTGGTATTCCTGTCAACATGACCATGATGAGCTTGAAAAATTGGCACAGCTTCTCACTTCAGCTGGGGCACTTAATGACTCCTCACTTCTGGGGAGCAACACTCAAAACAGGCTTCTTCACTCCCACATAACCTCCAGCTGGAGATGTGCTGTGCTGAGGATGGGAGCCAAAGGTGGTGGTAGTTTTTAAGCATCTGGGGAGTTGATAGCTGCCCACCAAGACCACAGGCCTGATAAGATGCCCTTGCTTGCTGCTAACCCTGATGTCAGCAGCAACCTTCAGCACTGTCATTGCAGCTGGATTTTGCCATTTTTTCTCCTTAGGCTCTGTCTCTAGCTGCTGTGCTGTCCACAAGACATCTCACTTGGCCTATGGACCGACCCTTGTATTTCTAACAGAGTGCTGCCTTCTGGAGACAGAAGGGTTGAAGAAAAAGCTGTGGGCAAAGCCTCTCTGTGTGCCCCTGTTTTGCAAGATCCTGATCCACATTGATGATTCATGACCTGTTTTCATGACAGGTCAGAGAAAATCCCCTGAAGCCTTACCTGGCAGCCAAACTCTGGCCAACGCAGCGTGAGCTGTTCTGCTCAGATGGTTAGTACAGGGGGAGAAAAGCTTCCCAGGGATGACTCACAGATTCCTGGTGATGAATGTGCTGAGGTTTGTCTAAGATGAGGTCAGCTTTCACGAGGCCCAAATGCTGCAGAAGGGGGTTGGCTGTTGACTTGGTCTCCATCCCATGTGTGTACGAAGAGGCACCAGCAACAGCCCCAGTGCAGAGTTCAGTACTGGCAGGCATCCCTCTCCAAGGGCTGAGCAAACACAAGAAGCTCTGCCAGCCATCTCTCCCTACTGCATTAATATCTGAAAAATCGTCTGGAAGCAAAAGTATCAGCAATTCCTTGGGATTTGGTCAGCGCTAATAACCAGCACTGTAGCATGCTTATAGACAGAGACAGAAGCAGAGAGAAAAAAATTGGAGCAGGCAACACTAACATCAGTCTTGCTTTTATTTTAGCTTTCAGGGCGGCTTTCCAGATTTAATTGCATTCAATAGTTAAAAAGCACATTCATTTCTTCATTACCTGCAGTGTATTGTTTGTCCCTGTTGTTAAGTTGTTTTGATTTCTAGGCATTTGAGAGTTTAATAAGGTCTTGTGTTTATTTAAGGAATTGTTGCCTACCCAATTGAAAGATAATGGGTCACTGTAACCTTGCCAAGTGTTTTTGTTTCAGTAAAACCACAAGCAATTTACACAAGGCAATAAAGTGATACCCTGCATCCCCAACTAACAAACACCAAGCAATGTTTGAAACCATGTCTAGCTCAGAAAATAAATCCACCCTTACTCAATGCACTCTATAAAATTAACTAGGTACCTAATCCCCCATACGCTCTCCTTTTCCTAGAAGTCTGGAAAATTTGCACAAGATGTGCTTGAAAATCCTGTAACATATCAGCATAATTTGTCCCAAGGTACATTGCTGTCTGCAATGCAGCAGACTAACTACTCATTAAGACTTCCAAAAGGGCATAGGTTTGATCACATACCCCACTGCCCTGATTTCTTCCCTTTTGGGGCTCTGTCACTTGTAGAGCCCCATCCAGTTGCTTGAAATGCTGAAGAACTCTATCTGATGTGATGATTAACTTCTTTACCCACTCTGCTGCATGGCTTAGGAATTTGATAGCATTTTCTACATTGGCATTCAAAAAATTTTGGAGGCTGTGCTGTCCTTCTGCCTTCTGAATTGCTCTTCTGGCACCTCTATCCGAGGGTTGATAGCATCTCTGAGCCCTCAGAGCGGCCTTTTGTTGCCTCGCCTGCTTCTTCCATAGAAGCAGAGGAGGAATTTGCAGTCTATCCATGTCACAGTGAGCATTTGTGTCCCATGGGGACTGATGCTAGCAGCGAAATAAGAGCCCTAAGCTGTCATATGTCTTGCTTCAATATGAGTCTTGAGCTTCAAAAGCCTGCCTGGAGCTCCATCCAAAGGACCTCCTGGCCATAAGGATGATCTGCCCTTCCCCTTTGGGAACTGCCATAGAGATTTACAGTTCTTTCTTGACCAGAGTGGCAAGAAGAGGTCTGACCCCAAAATGGGACGCAAACTCCCTCTTGCTCCCACTTAGTCTTGGCAGAAAAGGCTTTCTGTTGGCTGCTCCAGTAGGAAATGCCACAATGATGCCTGAGCTTTATATTTTGCCTATATACAGCACTTCGTACCATACATGTTGCTATAGGTAATGCAGCTGGGGCAACACTGATGAGTATAGACTCAATTTTACCTTTCCAGATGCCAGCTGAACTGAGGCCCTGAGGCACAGGATGGTAAAAAGCATGTCAGAAAATCACAGCAATGGTGCCCTTGACTACAGTGATGGGAAACACACTTTCCAGGGCTGTTCATGCAGCCCCTTTCCAAAACCATCAAACCCAGTATTTTGAAGTGTGCATTGTTTCAAAAGCTTGTAGTCATTCACAGAATCACAGAATGTCAGGGATTGGAAGGGACCTCGAAAGCTCATCCAGTGCAATCCCCCCATGGAGCAGGAACACCTAGATGAGGTTACACAGGAAGGCGTCCAGGCAGGTCTTGAATGCCTTCAGAGTAGGAGACTCCACAACCTCCCTGGGCAGCCTGGTCCAGTGTTCTGTCACCCTCACTGAGAAGAAGTTTCTTCTCAAATTTAAGTGGAACCTTTTGTGTTCCAGTTTGTACCCATTACCCCTTGTCCTATCATTGGTTGTCACTGAGAAGAGCCTGGCTCCATCCTCGTGACACTCACCCTTTATATATCTGTAAACATTAATGATGTCACCCCTCAGTCTCCTCTTCTCCAAACTAAAGAGCCCCAGCTCCCTCAGCCTTTCCTCACATGGGAGATGCTCCACTCCCTTAATCATCTTCGTTGCCCTACACTGGACTCTCTCCAGCAGTTCCCTGTCCTTCTTGAACTGAGGGGCCCAGAACTGGACACAATATTCCAGATGTGGTCTCACTAGGGCAGAGTAGAGGGGAAGGAGAACCTTCATAACATTCTTAACAGCACTAGCCCTATTGGCACAAGGCACCCCCAGATCAGAATCCAGCTGTGGCCAGGGACCTTCTGAGATGCTTTTTAGGACTGCATCTCTACCCAACCAGCTGCTAATCCCTTCGAAATTCCCGACATCTTGCTTGGAAGTGCTCTGCTGACCTTTGCTTTGAGGCGCCTGCCAGCCTCTTCAGCAGCTGCTGCTCAGGGTGACCCTCCTGACTTGTAACAACAGAGATTGTTTAAAGAAATAAATATGCAGTTAGGCCAGTTGCAAAGCTGGCTTCACAGCAATCTTATCTTCTAACAAATATGGTCAGAATCTTCTTAAACAGAAACATACCCTGGCACAAAGATTGAAACTTTCACATATCTCTTTTGCAATTAAAATCCCACTTCTCATGAGAAACCTCCCTCCTCCTTCCAGGATCCAGCCATTCGAGCCATCCATTTGTCAGAGTATGATGGATTAATGCATGAAAAGGATACTTGAAGCTTTTAACTCTCCTTCTCTGGGCATACACTTCAAAAAGCACCCTTGGCCTGGCATACTGAGCAAATTTCACTCCTTGTCCTGAAGGCTTGGCCGGGGAGATGCTTGTAAGACCAAATCACTGTTCTCTTAGAAAATACAGGGGTCAAAGAAGTAACCACACTCTAATTTCTAACAGCTGAGATCTTTGATGCAAGGAACAGATACAAAAGCAGCACTGTTTGTGTCTTACTTACTTTTCACTAGAAGTTATGTTACAGAAACTAGAAAATTAAGGAAAATGGAGTTCTTGCTACTGTGTTCATAGATCTTCTCTGCTTGGCTACCCTCCTTTATCTTTTTTTGGATAAGTCCCAAAGGTAATGCAATCTAGGAGAGAGGGAGCAAATGCACACTAGGGGCTATTTTTAGTTATTACAGTTAGGCTGAGATCTGAGATCCTCCCCCACCCCAATCCATCCTCAGCCAAAAAAGGCCCTGGAGAAACTGCAGAAGCTGTAGTGAACAGGCTGTACCAGGGACACTCGCTCTGCTGGGGCACTTATCTTTGGTGCCTGACCTAGCTAAGGGTGTGTGTCCCCATGCAAGGTCTCAATGAGGAGAGTGAGGAGAGCTGGTTCTTCTGTCCTGAGCAATTTCAGGCTGCTTGGGTGCACAGCACCTTGTGTGTTGGGAATCTGGTCCCTCCGAAGCTGCCTTCTGCTCCCTTTGGAGAAACAGCCACTAATCACAGCAACATCAGCTTTCACAGAGCACTATGCCACAGGGAATGTAGAGACATTTTCCCTTCCCATTCTTCAGCAGTGTTTCGCTTCTGCAGTTTCTCTAATTAAAGGAAATACTTTAATGAGACAAGATATTTGCTCCTCTCCACTTCATTATCACCATCTGGATTTGCTGCTCTTGCCATATGTTCCCTGATTGATGTTATAGTCGCCCTCTGCAGCGCCACCACTGGCTGGCATGCAGCTGGAGTTCATGGTGCTTGGCATCCCTTACAAGGGATGCATAGGGTGGCACAGGGGACCCCAAGGCAGATTCTGATTTCACAGTTGTCAGCCTTGATCTTGAGCAAAACTGGAGTCACTCTGTGTCTTTACACCATGGCTCCACCATATCCCACAGTTTCAATACCCAGCTTTTCTCTAATCTATATTGCTGTGAAACCAGAGTAAATAGGTTGCTGCAGGGGAATTCATCCAGCTTACTTCAGCTGTAATGAAGCCTAAATATTGGCCTTGGGGAAAGAGAAGGAAAGAGAAAAATGAATGAGGGAACATGTCATTGCTTGGATTGGCAGAATTGTTCCCAAACTACACGTTTTCCACTGGCCTGCAGCAGCTCTGCACATAATAGTGTTATTCAGCCACCCATTCCAGTCTCCTTCTTCCACCCACCCCTTCCAGCCCTCTCAGACCTTCCTCCAGCAACAAAGGCCCTGCGCAGTACCTGTGCAGCATCCGGCTTTACCCAGTTGTCGATACAGGTAAAAGGATGGGGTGAGAGGAGGAATGATGGAGCAATCTCCTGCATGCCTCATCTGGCCACAGACCCTCAATCTCCTGATTCCTTTTGTCCAAGTTTCTCAGTTGGGGCTGATCAAGTGTTGGGAGGATTCTCATGAGCAGGGAGCCAGGAGGTACCCCCGCTGCTGGGTGTTGCCGAGCTGGTACCAAGCAATGCAGAGTCAGTGATGCGGACTCACACCCAGGTGAATGCAGGCTCGGTCTGTTGCAGACTCACAGCCCAACTCTGAAATCTTGGGTTTTCCCCTCATTTGCCCCAGGGTTGTACAGTTGGCTTCGGTCCTCTGCCTCCAGAACTACATCTGTGAAGAGAGACCAGGACCCCCAGAGGTCATGTTACACTAAATGTTAATAATTTTAAGTTCTGCTTCCTTTCCCAGGGATAATTTCCCTTAAGACAGGATTTTGCTGAGGTGTCCTGGTTTGCTTATTTCCTTCCAACATCTGTGTGGGAAGCAGTGTGCCAGCAACCTGTCTGCCTAGCAGCTGTAGTGAAGTGAATTTTATGTGTATAGCATTAGCAGAGCATTTTAGGATTCTCTAGGATGGAAACTACTGCCATATAAACCTAGCACCTTGCAGTAAAAATGATTCTGTCAAATGCACTCTGGAGTAAATTTAGTTTTAACCACCTCTGGGCTTCTCTCTCTGTGTACAGTGTGGCTATGATCCGCCCCAGCATCACTTCACTCTCATGAAGACTTTTGACTTTTTACCAGGGCGGGTCTTTGACAAGATCAGGGAGGAGATACATCAACTTATGCTTAACTGCACACCATTTCTTCCAGTTTCCCTTGTGTTGCAGATGATCAGGCCGTGGATTTTAATTTATAATTTTTGGTCGGCTTAGTCAGAAATTCATTAATGTACAAGAAAGATGGACTGTGAAAGGGGAGCCACAGGGAACCTGATAGTTGTGAAACAAGTGAGCTCAGTGTCTTTTAGAGTCTTTCAGCCCCTACCTTTCTACTGAATCATAAAAATTAAAATTGGGAAAGCCTTGGCAACATGAAAGCCCCCCCACACCTGCCTTGTTGCCTGCAGTGAGCGCCGCTGGTGTGTGCCCTGGTCTTGTTGCTCATTTCATCAGTGCTGGGGCTCAGCCCTGCCTCTTCCAGGGAGAATCTCCCTGCAACACCTGTCCTACCATTGCCCAATTTGTTTTTTGTTTTCTCAGCCGACTTTCTATGTCTCATGGTCTTCCCCTGCAGCTCTCCCCTCCTCTGCTTTGATAAGCAGGGCATTGAGTTTCCTCCTGTGGCAATTCTCTCTTTCCCATTGGGTTGGGCCTCTTCCTCCTGCCTGATGTTTCCTTCTTTCTTCCCACAGTAAGTTGGGGTCTGGCTTATGTGGAGAGATCTGTGGGGAGAGAAAATACTTTTGGAGAACCAGCCTCTCACTGTTGGGCAACGTGGGGAGAAAGGTCTGTGGGTAAAATCTTGCTCTTTGCAGGTTACTTTTTGGGGTGGGGTGTAGCATCTACCTGAGCTGGCTAAGCAGCCCAGTGGCTTTTACATAATCATATTTTTAAACATTTTCTAAGTGCTGAATGATGTTTTGAGACCGGACCAGAACTGATAAAGGGAATGACTAAAATAATAAATGCATTGAGGTGCCCAGATTATGAGTTAATGCATAGGAAAAATAAGCATGAGGTCATGCAGTGGAAAATACGGCCACACTGGATTTGGGAGTAGTTATATTGATTTTACTGGAGGTTCAGTTGATATTTCCACTAAAAGATACAAACTGCTTCGGACAGCTCTTGAGGGGTCCTTGAATATTTCCCTATTGTCCCACTTCAGTGGCCACATCTCACTGTCACAAACTGTGATTCTCCCATGTTGCTCAACAACAGCGCAGTGCTCACACTTTCAGCATGAACAGCCCTTTTTGCAGGTGGTGCAAGGAGACCTGGATGTCAAATCCACCAGATGTTTACCCCAAAGGTTTTCACGGTCATGGTTTTCATGGGGAGCTCTTCCCTGGATAGGTGATGAGTCTACAAACATACAGACCAGCTGAATGGGAGCTCGGGCCACTCCATCCACACACTCTTATCTCCACCAACCACCTCATTTTGGGCAGAAGAGGTTTGCTATATGTGGCATGTCTCCTTCATGTGTCTTTCTTCACACACCACCACAGGGTACTGTAGTCATGTCGGAGAGAAGCATCACCTGTGGCTCTGCCCCTCCTGGATGAACTTCATGTCCTTCAAACCTCACTCAAACAGGGCACCTCATCTGTTCCCACTGTCCCACCCCATCTGTTCACTGTGTGTGGGACCTCCTAGAGCTACAGCCAGACTTTGGCTGCGCGTGCACACAGTCTACACTTGACCCATCATTTTGGCGATGTCACCAACTTTAGTGCAATTACAGGAGCCATGAATTGGACCCTGTTCACAAACTGAAACTGCCACAGCTCACAGCTAAGTTCAGACTGTTACACAATGAAACCATTCACACGTCTCATTAACTCAGGACTATGCATTGAAAATAACTGTGTCAAATGAGTCTATGATTATGTTTTCTCAGTTTATATCATTTATAGGTACCTTCCTGTTCATAACGGTAACTCTCTCTAAAGCTGTAAAACTTTTTGTGCTGTTAGTGTAGGAAAAATGCTATGTAAAGCACAATACAATAATTCCTCAGTGTTATTAATAATTGTCATCTTAAATAATATAGGCCATGGAAGTATATTAGACTTAAGTTCAAAGATAGAGGCACGTGGCCAACCCTTCCAAGACACCAGCGTGCTCGTGGTTGTGTATTTTGTAGTTACTGAACTTTATTTTTATTGGGTTTTAATTTATAAAGACAATAAAGTACAGTCTAAGTTTCCAAGTAAGCAAAACGTACAGGGACTTGAAATTTGATAAGGTTACCTACAGATGAGAAGACACAAGAACCTTCTGCTTATGTGATTTATATGACTGTATTTCTCTGTTGAGTGCCAACAGTGAGCCTTGCATTCTACTTGTCTGTGCTCTTGTATTAAGGTTTTTATAAGAGACCCAGCATGGGGGTTCCTGTGTATCACAAAACGCCTGCAAACTAAAGCTTGTGTTCAAAGCCTCAAGAAGCACAATGGAGGGATCATTGCAGGTGTGGCTTTGGAGAGTTAGTTTTGGTTTGTGCTGCAGAAGAGAAGCTATGGCAAATTCTAGAGCACAAAACCTTGTCCAAATCAGGCAGAGAAACAATAAGTCCCATGAAACAAAACAGAGAGACAGGCCAGACCAGGACAAAGAAAATAATGAGCTGTTGAGGCTGGTATTGATAATAGAGTGTAGGAGAGAGATGTGGACAAGCACGTGTCTTCTGCCTGGGCCAAGGCCACTTTACTGGATGCTGCAAAGAAGGATAAGAGATGACCTTGACAGTGTGTATACAGAAGTGGATGATGCACTTAGAGCAACATTGCAAGGAAGTTTTGCTGAAAATAATTTTGCAGTCCATCTGCAGAAGTAATGTCTCTCCAGATCTGAAGAGGAAACAATAAAAAAAAGAGGCTGTCATCAGCAAGATACAAGATGGACATGTCTTGGAGAAATGTCAGGATAGAGGCCTGCTAGGACAGAGGACATCCCAGGTTCTTGAACTTGTAGGTTATGGAAGAATAACATACAGCTTTGGACCATGGGTCAGATGTCTGTCTGGGAGAAGGTGATAGAGTCAGCTGGTCCCAGGTCCTGAACCTGCAGAAGTATTGCTAGAAGGAAGCAAAAGTGAAAAGATTTGGGAAGAAACTAGTTTTGTGTGGCCCTGATGATGGATTTTTCCTAGGAGAGTCCCAAAATGCAACAAAGAGTTATTATTGTAGCACATCTGTTTATCTGGTATTCCTTCTCCTGTCATTCACTGATATTTGTAATCATTCCTACCCCTCCTTGAACAAAAAAATGTGAATGGTAGATGGAGGCATTCTACAGAATTCAGGTCTGGATTTGGATCTAAAACATGAAGTACTTCAGTAATTGTTTTGATATATTCGACAAACCTGTACTTTTTTACATGAGCAAGGCCCTTCACTGAGGGTATGTTGTACTTTTCCATCTGGTTCAAAGCTCTCCCTCTCACTAAGGTACAAGGCTGAAGAGGTCACCTGTGTTTGATTTGGGAATTATGAAGTTTGTCCATGAATTAAATATGAAGGCAAGCCTACAAATGAAACAGAGAAGGCTTGAAATTTAGGTCTTCTTGTGAAGTACATGTTGAAAAGCCATTTTGAAAGGCATTTTAAAATTTGCTCTTATCTTGTTGCCAAATCATCAGTGGTTTGACCCACATATCAGAGTTTTCCTCAAGAAAAAACAACAACAACAAAAAACACGCTTCAGATGAATCTATTTACGTAGCAAAAGGTCTTTCAAACAACTGCACAGGGGCCAGGATCAACATCTGAACACGGGCTGAGTTGTTACATTTTTAGAATTATTCCTTTCATTAGTGGTATGAGGGATATCTCAGGCATCTTGGGGCCTGATTCAGAGCTGTGACATCCTAAACTAGTAATTGCTTTGCTGGGTCAGATCCTGCCTTTGTACGTGAAAGGCTTATAACCCAGCTCCTTTCCAACTCTAATGAAGCAAGCCCACCTTGCCTACCATGCTCTTGACTGCAGCATCTGCATTGTTGAATTGTTATGGTTCAGATCTCCTGCAAGAGCAAGACTCCCAGTCAGAGGACCAGCAAACTTCTTGCCATCTGGTGGTTGCCTTTTCATTTTGGCAGTGAGCCAGGGTGTAGAAAGAGGAGTGTTTGCCCAAGCGACTGGACTGGAATCACCTAGAGACGCCCTGGATTGAGTGCCTTGTATGTGGCAACTCTTTTTGAGCTCTCTGCTGCAATTAGGTAGCATTAAACATCAAGGTGAGGGAAAACACAGACTTTTATGAACAAGAAAGCACGATCAGATTTCTGAATCAGAAAACGCAGCTGTCTGAAATCAAACATTTTGTTCGACTTAATTGTCTTTCCAGTCATTCATATACTTTCTACATTCCTTCCCCTACAGGGCCTCTGTGTTATCATTGCACGCATATAGATGTCACTGACTTGGAAACAATATGGAATTACATACAGTACTTTGGCAAATAGATCATCTGAGGTGCCTCCTTCGACAAGTGCACCCAAGGAGCTGGGTGCTTTATCACGGTGATTTGCAGCATGACTGGCTCCCACTCCAAACTGGTGCAGTCACTAGTGGCATCTCTGTCTTATATCTAGACAGTAAATCCTCAAGCGCCCCTTGAGAAGGTTGAAGTAGCCCTCTCATAATGTCGCCTCCATTCCCCAGGAGTGCTGATAACCCTTCCCTTGGAAAATGCTTTGTCTAGACCTGAGAACTCGTATTGCATAGGCAAGTGGTTACAGCACATGCCTCTCCCACTGGAGATCTCCGTTTGGTGTGTTTGGTTCTTCCATTGGGAGTACCCTCCCCAGCACACTGGCCTGACAGTGCAGATTGTGCTCATTTGAAAGAAAGCAACAAGGAAGATTGTTATGAAATCTTTGCCAGATAGGAAAGCTCTTCACCAAGAACTCTAGTAAATCCCTAGCCAGGTGGGGGAAAAACTTCCCTCATGTGAAACTGTTGTAAACCAGACCACATAATCTGATCACTTGCCCAAAGACAGGGTGTTGAGCTCTGTTTCTGTTCCTGGACACAGCAGCATAAATGAGGCACAATTTGATCAAAGCCACTAGAGCAGCAGAAGGGAAAGCCCAGCATGACCATGAGGAACAACTGGTGTGATGGAGTAACAAAACTGGACCAAATGGGTTTCAAGCATCTCCCATTTTCAGATCTTTTTGTCTACAAAAAGGTAGCCAACAGCTATAGAGATATTCCTGAAATGTCCAAAATGACTAAAGCCACAGTCCCTGGTGAGAGACCCTATCGAGCACAGTGCTGTACACTCAGCCTTTGGAGTACTTGAGAACATCTTAAGTAATACATCTAATGGGATCCAGGAACAGCTGATTTCACCCATATTAACTGTTTTAGTATGAAAAACTTCTTGCTGACAGGTGTTTAACATTGAGATAATTTAAGATGCCAACTAAAATTTTGTGTGTGTCTGTGTGTCACTAGGCTGCATTGCCAAATGTCTCGTCACAAGAATGCCTTAAAATTATTGAAAAAAAAACAAAAAAACAAAGCAACATTTTTGGCAGGGCAGTGCTTTGAAGCAGTGGGAGAGAGAAACCTTGGAGAAAGTGAGACAAACACACAGCTGGGAGCTGAAAAGCCTTCACCAGCCACTCACTGTGCCCATCCCAGATAATTTATTTGCAGGATTCCCAGCTGCGGGAGGCTGTCGGGGCAAGAGGGGTTCGGGGTGGAGAACCCAGCGAAAACCGGCTCCAAACAATAGCCTCGCAGAGGGGCAAAAAAAGCATCCTGCAAACGCCGGCAGCCGCAGGGATGTAGGGAAGCAGGAAGAGGTGTGGGGCACAGAAGGGAAAAGAAGGAGGAAAGGCTGCTGCTGCTGCCGTTTACATTACCTCGGGGCAATTTAAATTTCACGCTGTCATTTAAAAAATCCCTGCAGCCACAGACGAGCCGCGGAGCGGGGATGCTCCGAGCGGCGCCCGGCCGGTGCTTGTGCTCTCCCCACCCCCAAACCACCTCGCTGCGGGGGGGCCGGGGCGGGCCGGCGGTGCGGGGCCCTTTAAGAGGTGCCGGCGGCGCGGGCGGGCGGCACAGGGAGCAGCAGCCCCGCCACCGCCGAGGGCAGAGTCGCAGCGGAGCCCCTCGCACGGCCTCCGCTGCACCGCGATCCACTGCACGGACCCCCGGATCCTACTACACCGCGATCCATTGCACAGGGCTCGGCTCCCATTGCACGGACCCCCGGACCTCACCGCGGCGGACTCCACTGCGCGGACCCTCGGACCCTGCCGCCCCGCCCCTATTGCAGCCCGCCTCCGGACCCTATCGCACCGAGCCCCGCTACACGGTGCACCGCTACCCCATTGCACCGCACCCTTACTCCCCATTGCTCGGACCACCGGACTCCATCGCACGGACCGCCGGTGCGGCGGGCATGGCATCCGGGAGCCGGCTTTGGGGGGCTCTGCTGCTGCTGCCGCTGCTGCTGCCGGCGGCGTGCCGGGCGGACGGTGGGTGCTCGGGGGAAGGCGGCCCCCTGGAGCCCTTCGACGAGCTGTACGCCAGCGGCGTGGAAGCCTACTACAGCGGCGACTTCGCGGGCGCGGCGCGGTGCCTGGAGCGGGCGCTGCGCAGCCGACGGGAGCTGCGGGACGCGCGGTTGCGGTGCCGGCGGCGCTGCCGCGGGCAGGTGCGGTTGGAGGCGCCGGGACCGGGCGCTGGTGGCGACCTGCCTTTCTTCGGCTCGGTGCTGCGACGAGCCAGCTGCCTGCGAAGCTGCGAGGAACCGCGCTTGGGAGCCGTGTCCCGCCACCGCGCCGCCGAGGAGGTGCGAGCCGACTTCCAGCGCAGGGTACCCTACAGCTACCTGCAGCGCGCATACATCCAGGTAGGCACCAACCGCACCCCAGGGCAGGACTGTCCCCCGCCCCATCCCTCCTACCCCCTAGTATAGGTTATCCTCTCGTCCACCCTCCCAAAACAAACCAGGTATGGTGCCCCGCCCCTCTCAGTGATGGTTATGTCTGTGGTTATGGCCTGTTCCCGACACAGAGCATCCTGGATGACAGCTTGGACTCTGTCCAGCCTTGGCTTATCTGTGATTTTCCTGTTTTTGGTTTAAGAGAGGCATGTTTTTGTTTGTCTTGTAGTGTAACGTAGTATAATTCTGAAAATGATCTATCTTCAGTGTAGAGTTTGCAGAGAAAAGCTCCCAAATGCTCTCACCCCCAGTAACACCCTGATGCCCTCTGCCAGAGGTGTTTCCCTTTAAGGCAAGCTGAACTGATGCTCTGCTCCAGGAGCCTGGAGTGTGCATGAAGCTGGAGCATATAAAACCTCTGTTAATGGGATCTGATGTTGTCCTATGGAATACTGTGCATGGCTCTGTACAGCCAGTATTTAGCAGCAACTGGCATCTTGAGTATTGTCCTCTTATCCCAGTAACTTCTGCCTCATAACCATTACTTTCCCTGAGGAAAATGGTGTAATTCTTTGAACTTCCTCACCAAAAAGAAGACGAGAGAAAAAAAAATAAAAAAGAGCCCCACACCAGGATACTTGAGAGTATTTTTCTTTTCATTCAAGGCTTGTGCTCTGTCAAGCCAGGTACTTGTAAGTCTTACTGTTCATGACTTGTAAGGACAGAAACTGTGGGAATTTTATTTCATGCCAAGCTGAATGTTTAAAACATTTCTGGAAAATTTCCCTCTGGATTTCTGCTTTATTTGAGCACTTTCATAACCTTTTAGTTGCTATAGGCAACTTAATAGGTAAAGACCTGCACAGTGGAGCAAAGGAAGGGTGATTCTGCTGAAATTCCTTTCTAGTTGCAGAAGTGAACATCTGTCCTAGCCAGCACTATTGCCTGTGGTGCAGTGCCTATACAGCTACAGAACAAGGAGACAAATAATCAGTTCCAGGATTTTAAAACCTTTGGATGTAGCTATGTTACTTTTTCTGTAGTTCCTTTTCTGTCATTGCTTTAATGTCATTTAACAAGTCAGAGACTAGAAGTGCATTGACTTAAACTCTGCTGTCTATGTGCTGCATAGAGTTCCTGAAAGAAATCCCAGGACTTAACTGGGACTATAATTTGGCTAATATGCGATTCCAGTGAAGCTGGCAGAAATTTCATGTGGTCCTTACCCTGAAAGATGCTCTATGTAATGCCAACATCTGTGGGAAGTGACACTAAGTTTGTCATGCTAAAAAAATAAGTGATTTTTTTTTCTCCTGAATACAAAGCTTTTCACAGAGTCCCAAAGGTTTGCTCACATCAAGCCCATCAGAAAACATTCCTCAGAATTAGGGAATGAGTTTTTTGTCTCTCATTTCAGTAGAATTGATTTACAAAAATCCAGATGCTTTGAGAACATGGTATATTCTCCCATTTCCACTTCTGCTGGGTCTGAGGTCTTCATTTTCCTTATTTAAAAATGCATTGTAAACTTATCAAAGCAATGTGGTGAAAAGTCTTTTTTGTTACGTATCACTCATCTTAATTTGCTTTTGCAATGTCTGGAGATTTTAAATTCATGCTAACACATTGATTTTCCTGCTTTCTAATGGAGTAGCAGATGTTCTTGCTGTCTGCATGGATGCCTGTGTTTTGGGCACTGTAGCCAAGGGAAGGTACTCTGAATAGAGCTATTTATGGTTTTAATACCTTTTTCTTTAACCCTTTCTGATGCTCTTTGGTTTTATAAGCAGCACTCTGATCAGCATTGTCCTGCAGAGGATCCCGTAGCAGTTTCTGTCGTCCTCACCTCGCTGCTGCCCGAGTGAGGGCTCTGTTCCCAGGACTGCTCTTTTGATCTGGCTCAACAAGTTTGTGTGCAGAAGAAAATGCCCCATGTGGGATTTGCCTGCGCTTGCACAAAACACGAGGTCTAATGTCTAGCACTTACACAGGCTCAGATGTGAAGCATCCCGTCGTTCCAAGGCTGAGTGCCAAGGCTTTGGCATGTTCCCTGAGGGCTGGGATGCATCGGCACACGTACCCTCTGCGGACACCTTGGCTGCAGCATCTGCTCCGCTTTCTGTCTGAGAAGTGGAGCTGCAAAGTGGGGTTTGTGCAGAGACCCCCTGCTTTGCTGTAGGCAGGCTGTACGGCTCCAGGGGTGGCTGTTTCCCCCCCTCGTTTTGCTCCTTGTAACCAAAAAGGAAATTAGATGCGGTTAAACATCCTGCGGCATATCCTGTCCAGCCCCATCCTGGGCTGTGTGTGGAGGCCTGGATGCTGGGCACTTGGCGTGGGATGCTGTCCGGGCTCGACAGACACAGGGGTTGGTGGCATTTGTGGTTTGAGAGAGGAGGAGCAGCCTGGAATGTGCTTCCCGTGTACCACTCCTGCTGACCTCATGCTTGTTTGTTTCTCAGGAGGGGAGAAACACATCCCTTCGGGAGGGAGTGACACAGCAAGGAACGGATAAAAAAAATTGAAGGGTTTGGTTCTCCTGCAGTGCTTTGAAAAATGGTGCTGAATAAACATGAGCTAATCCTTGCAACACTCCTGTGGGGTATGAAAAGCAAAGGCTTTTAGTCCTGCTGGACAGATGCACAGGCAAAACGCTGGCGAGCAGCATGTGTGTCTCTGCTGCTTTGGGGGCAGCGGAGCAGGCTGGGGTCTGCTGCTGCCTCCTGTTTTCACTTCAGAGCAAGCACCAGCAGAGCCCAGCCCAGTTGTGCTGATGTAAATTAGTCTCTGCAGTGAATTGGTGCAAAACTGGTGATAGAATTGGAGGTTTGGGAATTTACTGCCTACTGGACCATAGTAGCAGCTGCCCTGGGCTGTGTTGCTCCTGCTTCTGAGCAGATGCTCAAGATGCTTCTGCACCAAGTGCTGTAAAAGAGCAGGAAAGTAAGGATGTGATTAAGTTAAATGCTGATAGTATCACTTTATAAGAACATGTCCCATCAACCTCTAAATCCACGTCATCTTATCAGTTCCCTAAATTATTTCCTAATTTAATTTTTTTTCTGTACTTCTCTGAAATAAAAACAGTGGTCTTCAGAAGACCACTGTTCTGTTTCACAGATGTGATCTGAGTGGTTTTGGTGTCTCTAGCATGATGTGAAGGGAGCTGGTGGTGCACTGCAGGACTGGGACAGCTTGTGGATTCAGCTGAAGGTTTCTATGGACTTTGGGTTCTGGATCAGCCCTCTGAGCTTTATTGTAGTCCCTACAGAGACTGTAGACAAATTGCTTTGACTAAGCAGCCTAAGTCCAAATGTACTTGCGAGTCTTCCTTGCAGCTTCCAAGTATGTATTGTAAGTAGGAAGACTCCTCCTTTTCCTAGGATAATTGATGTTTTCAGGTAATTTAGAAATGTACTGGGTAGAGCTAGCTGAGGCAATTAGAGTGGGATGGGTTTTAAGAAGATGTGGAAACAGAGGAGGTGCTGAGAACATGGGATTTAACTCCTGAAGTGCAAGTAGTGGGCTCTCCAGCCCACAGAGAAAAGGTTCTTCATTGGGTTTCTGGTGCCATGTCCAATGGCCAGAAGAGCAATTTGCCTTATGCTGATGGCTCTCTGCTGTGTGCTGGCTGCTTGGTCTTTGTCAATGAAATACCCTCCAGGTCTGGCAGGTGGATATGGGTGTGGATCTCTTTGCCCTCTTAAATATTTTATTCATCACATCCTTCTCACTTTGCTGCCTTAGTCATCTTGTTTCTGTTAAAACCTAGCCTGCAGGCTGTGATGTTTCTAACCCCTTCTTTTTGGGGATTTTCTAGCTCTGAGAGTGAGTGGAATGGGAGGAAATTATGTACACTGTGTGAACATTTGCTGGCTACAAGGTGCTGACTTGGTTGCTGTGTTGGAGCTTGCTGTGGATGGTCTGCCATGGACCCTGTGACAGAGCATCACTTCCAGTCCTGGTGCTGACTTCTGCAAGTCAGTCAGGTCCAAAAATAACAAGCAACTTGGAAAAGCTGATCACTGTATCAATTACAAAACCAGGTCTTGCCTCTCTTCTACCCTGCTAACCCAACCCTCAAGGTCTCTTTCCATGTCCCATCTTTTCCCAGCCACAGCATCTCCAGGCCTGTTTGCTGGGTGATCACTATAGCCAGTTTTCTTTACCTCTGTATATTGATGTGCTGCTCCTGAGCACTTGCTGACATTTTGTGAATACTGACTTGCAATGGTCTCATCTTCCAACTTGCCTGCATGGCCTGTGGCACGTTGGTGAAGCACAGCAAGAATAGTACGGATGTTGTCTGTAACCATCATCCTTGGATCTAGACAAGGAAAGGCCTTTTGGTCTGTGCTCGCGTTTAAAATAAGAAATACAGCAAGTCTCCAGTGCACAGGACATTGCTTCTCTTTTAGTCACGTGAGATTGTAAGTAGAAGAAAAGGTGGAAGACTCCAACTTGGTCTTGCTTATTCTGTCTTTGTCCTGAGTTCCCTCTTGCCATGTCTGAGTTGTGCTTCAGTTCCGTTATCATCAGGATTTGGTGTGTTGCAAGTGTAAATCAACAATGTTTAGGTTTTTTGTGTTGTCGGAGAGGATGTTTGTTTATTCTTTAAAGTTGTTTCTTTTTAAAAAATATTTTTCTGGTCACACAAACTTTATACAAGCAACTTAATCATTGTGGTGCTCTTGTCTGCGGAGAACTTTGATTTTGCACAGTTATCTTCTCTGCTGTGTCTTTGAGCTGCAGCTGATGGGACAGTGCTGGAGGCACTGCTGGGAGCGTGTCATGCTCTCCTGCTCAGCCACGCCAGCAAGGTTTCTGAAATGCAATATAGAAGCAATAATGACTTGATGAAAGACCAGAGGAGGAAAAAAAGTAAACAGAGTTGGAGCCCAAACTTCAGACACCTTTGTGGCACAGATTATTGCTATAATCCAGTTCTGTCTTTGAAACTCAAGGGAGGAGATGTGTGCATGTAAAAAACCAGGCTTCTAACCTCTCCAGATCGATCTTTCTGTCTTCTGCCAGTGCTTATGTGACCCTTCCCCCCAGCCACGCTTGGGTGTCTGTCTCTGAGCACCTGTAGCAAGCCTCAGGATGATTAAGATGTCTCTACAGAATTCTTTCCACCTCGAGTAACTATTCGCTGCTGCCCATCTCTGTGCTATTGCACTGGGCCAGAGTCTTTTGTCTCCTTGACAAACATCTGGATTACCTACCTAGGGATTGTGGAGTAACTCTGGATTCACACCAATGTAGTTGCTTTGAGAATGTGGTTTGTTTCACACAAAGGCTATTTTCCACAAACGTTTTGTTTTGTTTTCCTTCATGCCATAATGCTGCATAGACTTAAGCAGATAATAGTGTCTGTCCTGGAGCAAACCACAGCCTTTGGGGGAAAGGTGGTGATTTCACTTATGGCATCTTATGGGTAGTGACACAGAATAAGATGCAAAACCTTGCTGCTTGAAAGTCTTTGCAGGAGCAGCCTACAGAGGCTGTTTCTCACCACAGCCACCACCTGTCCTGTGAGGTCTGTCTGGTTGGTTGGTGGTGTTGTTGTAGGATTTATGTAACACATCCCAGACAAAGACCTATAATAGAACTGACAAATAATCATTATTATTTGGATTATTACTATTAGCACCATTTATTTATCTTTAATCTCGAGAACTGATATTACTCAAATACTGGATAAATAAATAGATCCCAGAACTAATCTCTTGGAACATCTCTTTATTTAGATTTTCTGAGAGAGCATTCCTAGTCCTCACCAGAGGGTAAATGTTAGTGCTCAGAAAGTTAAAATTATGTAGACAAAAATAAACTCATTTTATGGGATGGAAAACTTTTGATCTTGATGGCTGGGTCAGTGTTGCAGGTTTAAAGCAGAAATAAATATCCTTCCCTAAACCCAGGACACTGACCCAACTGTCCCTGTGCCTGTTCTTGATGACTGTTACAAACGAAATGTTTCTGAAATATTTCATTTTGAGTTGAAATTATTATCAGAGAGGGAAAGTGGTGACCCAGAGGTTCAATACTCACACGAGTAAATGCACATTTTTTTGCGGTGAAGGTGAGCTAGCAGATGAAACCAATGTACCAAGAATTACACTGGGCTCCCTTGCTGTCTTCACAGGAGACAATATTGACATTTTGGACTTGACTCAGTGCTGCGCTGCACTAAAAGTTAGACTAGATATTTGTAGTGACTTTCTGCATTTTTTTTGTCTTTTTAAACAGAGCAAATCCAAAAGTAAAAATATGGTGTTTGCAGATTTCCACATAATTTCAACTGACAGTAAATTAGCACTTCTCTGCTTGGCATTGTTGTGAATCAGGACACCACCAATTAGCACAAATTGATCTTAAACCCACTAAGCTCATTTCATGCAAGCTATTAATCAGCCATTTGGTGGCCAGGGCTACTTTTTTGTCTTGCCAAGTTCCTCTTTCTCACCTCATAGCTATGCAGTCGTGCCAAGGCTCTAAAATATACTGGCAGCAGGTCCCAACCTGCAAAATTTCTGTCTTTTGGAGAAAAAAATGTAAGCTTGGATTCTTCCTTATTTCTTGGCAATCTGTGGTGCTGTGGCTTGGGTGATAGAGACTTACATAGCTTCACTGGATCTTTTGAAGTCTTGAGATCTAAAGGCATCCCAATGCATGAGCTGGGTTAGCATCCCAGCTTGGGGAAAAACTGGGTGCCAATAGCCCAGGAGATCCCGTTGGCTTTGGAGAACAGACTCCTGCTGCTGTGCTGAAACCTGGAAACCTGCCCCTTCCCTGTTCTTTTATTTCCTTAGTTTCCTGTGGGTTTTTTTGTATCTTGCTCATCATTTGTCTCACAACGGCTTCCTCCGCTGGCTGCTCCTTGGCAGGGCCGTGCTGCTGAACTGCCCTGTCAATGTGCTGGGATTTGTTAAATGGCTTTTTGTGCTGCCTGTTAATTCTCATCCATACGTCCTAGTGAGCTCTGCTCTGGCTTGTGCTGAGTCCTTTTGTTGTCCTTGGCCACAAGAATAACTAATGGCAGCTGATAATGAACTGCAGCATGTGAATGAGCAATGCAATTTAGCCCTGCTAAGCAAACTTATGCCCAGTACTCACTAGCTGTGCCTGAGGTTTCAACAAGGATTATTCCCATTTCCTCATACAACTGGTGATGTCATCGTGGATGGCGTGGGCAGTAATGAGAAATCATCGTGTCAGTAACTGAGCCGTTTGCTGCCAACCTCCTGAGGATTGCAGGAGCCTTGCTAGCAGGACACTGGGCTCAAAGCAGTGCTTGACATCTGGAACAAGGGATTTGGGGGTTATTTAGCTTAGTTTTTCCTTTGGAGGTGGTATGAATTAGTCATCGTGATTGGGTTTGTTCCCAAGGAGTAGGGACCCCTGCACTCTGCACACGGCATATTTCCATGTGTGTAGCCTGGACCAAAGCTGGGTTGAGTTTGGATATATCGATATGAACCCAGAGTGACTCAGCTGAGGGCTGTGGAGTTTCTCTGCCTTTACACTGGGGAAACTGAGATCAGGATTTGGTCTGTGCTTTTTAATAGTAACCAATGGCAGAGAGGAGAGCATAAAGTTCCCTGGATGCTTTTGTTTCCAGCCAATATATTGGCAATAAGGTATTGACATTTTTATTTCTTGGCTGTGAGCTGGTGATGACTAAAGAAGGCAGGGCGTCTGCCTGTGTGTGGGTTCAGGCAGCAAAGAGTTGTTCCTCATCAGCCCATGCCTCCCAACCAGTCCTCCTCCTTTCCATGACAACTGGTCAGTTAAACAGACCCTCCAGAGCTGACGTCAAGGGTCAGGGATTTGGCCACCAAATAATTATAGCAACAAAAATAGCATCCCCTCTCCACCCCTTCCTTCCCACATGCTTCTGCTGAATCCCCACTCATAAATGTCCTTTTTTTTCCTTTCTTGGATGGGAGGCAAAGCCCACATGTATTAGCTGGAACATATGGCAGAGTTTGGCTGCAGCCCATTGGTTATGAAGGCCAAATACTGGCTTGTAGTTTCTTGTTCACTTAAACAAAAAAAAATAAGAGAAGAAAAACACATTCTTTCAGGATTGGATGAAAGGCCAATTCTATGCTCATACTGAGATGGGAAGCAGATAGGGTGTAGGACAGAATGCTGACCATGGTGTTGCATGAAGGCATGTGTCCCCTCGCAATGTGGAGGTGACGGGCTGGCCATTGAGAGGTGTGTGGTGGCAGCTGCCACCACCCTCCACTCCCTGCCCTGATGCTGCTTCTCAGGTCAGGCAGAGTTTGCTTGGAAGAATGACATTAGTACCAGGGGTACAGGGCAGCTCTGAGGCTTTGAATGTGGGGCAGCCATGGGCAGGATAAATTTTTGTCTTTGTAGCACTAAAGGTTTTATTAAGGGTAGGGGGAACATTTGGGACGTGGCAGAGAACACCTGAAGGAGCAAGACACGTCACCACAATGTACCTCTGTCCACAGAATTTCATGCCAAGGCACTAACATCAGATTTGTGCAGTGAATGGTTCCCCTGAACATGCTGAATTACAGGGGTTGCCATGGGAGAAGTATTCAGTAATCAAAACCTGAGATACAAGTCCAAAGCCAAACTCATGTCTGTGTCTTTAAAAAAGTTTTGTTTCCACTATAGCAAATTGCATACTTACGGTATGGCGTTAATATTTGGTAGCAGATCAGCAGAAGCACGTTTTGGGGATACTGTTGGCTCCAGGGAGCAATGCAAGGGCCTCTGCTTCTCTGCCATCCCCAGGTTTGTTCATAATGATACCATGCTGTGTACAGCCGCTCTTTGGCACACACATGTCCGAGCTATTTCTAGTGTTGTGAGTGCAGGCACCGCAGCACAGAGCTGGTGTAAGTGGGGTAGGACATGCCATGACCATCAGGAATAGCTGTGGCTGCACTAAATGGCAATTGATGCTAACGTGACTGCTTGCTGACCTGCACGAGGCTGATGGGTTTCTGCCGTGGCAGAGCCAAACGTTTGCTTGCCTCCTTGATAAGCAGCACCGCTCCTTCCTTTGCATGGAGACATGTTGCCACATCCTCTGCTCCTCTTTGGTGCAAAGCCATCCTGGGTTTTGTACATGCTCCTCTCCTTCCTAGCACACAGAGATTTTTGCAATGGAATTTAAAGAAAAAAAAAAACAACAAAAAAAAACCCAAAACAAAAACAGAAAAACTGCAAAAATGGCTAGGCACCAACATTCTGCTTCCACCACATTTTTTCCAAACCAGCTGTAGTGGTGGGCTTGATCTCACATTGTGTCCCTGCAGAAAGAGGAGTCTGAGACCGTGCTGTGTCCTGTCAAGGTTAGAGGCAGGAGCATTTGAATCCAGAGGTTCTCCTGCCTGCAGCTTTGCTGCAAAAACAATGGGTGGGCAAATCCTACATGAGAGTATCACAGGTAGGGAGGGCACTGCCTAAACCCACAGCTCTTTGAGATCAGGGCTGGACTCCGGGGTGGGGGCGTGATGTGGAGATGTGCTGAAGTTCATAGCCCAGGGCTGTGGGTGCAACTTCTTTTGAAGATGGAGCCAGCCGTATCCCTTCCCAGAAAAGATCAGTGTGGTACAAAGAGCTTGGAAAATATCCTTCAAAATATTTGCTGAAGGTGTTGCTGTGACTGCCCAGGGACTGAAGCAGAGTCTGTTGGTTCCCTTGCTTAGAAATCTGTTTTTAAAGTGGTTTTTGCCAAGGTACGGCTTGTTCTAAGGCTTATATATATTCTGAGGCATCCGTGTCCTGAGTTACTCTGTCTCTTTGGAAGCAGATGAGAACCTGCAAAGTATCATTGAAATAGTCTGAAAGGAAGAGCACTGACTTGTGGTACATTGCACTGCACTGCTACTGGAAAACACTTCCCTGTTTGGGGCTGCCAGCCTCATCCAAAGGATCTGCAATTGAGCAAAATACCTTAGTAATGAAAATATGCTGTGTCTTATCCCTGTTTTTCTTACTTATAGAGCCATGTAATAAGTGGATTTTTATTTTAATACACTGGTATTCCTGAGATGCTTAATTGAACAAAACATTTAATTTTGTTCTTGAGAGTCTTTCTGGGGATAAAAATGGAAAAAGGACTCTTGGAGATGAGTAGGTAGGTGGCAAGGGATTTTTTTTACGGACTCTGTTAAACCTTATTCTATTTTAAGGAAGCTAGAATGAGCTAAAAAATGTTATTTTCAGAGAGTTCACCTCACCCATGTCCTTTTCAGGTGTGTTGCAAAGCATCTTATCTTCCAGGACTGCCGGTCTCTGTGTTTCAGGGGCTGAGAACAGGCACAAGTTATCTTACATGTGGGCAGTGATGATCCTGGGGAAGTGTTTGCAGGCTCTTAAACAAGAGTTGTGAGATGTACTGATCTCTGGAGGTGGGAGAGGGAAGGCCATTTGTTTAGATGGCACTCGCATTGCTTTTGGGAAAGGCTTTTATTGCTTGGTGGTGTTTCCGAGTCCTACTGATCCCCTGTGAGAGCAGGAGCCTGGGGCAGGGCTTTGCGCAGCCTGAGCGAGTGGTGCTGGTGCATCTTGTGCTGTGAGTTACGTGGTGCAGTCAGCACGCTGTGCATAGGCACTTTGGGGTGCTGCACTGACTGCAAATCCCTGTTGTGGTCTGCTGGCAAGCTGGTCTGCAGCCTCGCAGGGGCTGTTCCAGCACTCCCTCCCCAGAGCAGGCAGAGGGGACCTGCTCACACAGCTCTGTGCAGCTGTGAGGATGGTTGGTGTGGTGCAGGAGGTGTTAAGCCCTTGCATGGGCTTTGCTGGGGGGATGAATGGGCCAAAATTCAGCCCTCAGTGCCAGGATCACTGGTGTAGGTGTGAACCAGGGCGCCTGAGAGCAAGCACAGCCTTCTCAAGTGGACACTATGGCAAGAGTTGAATTGCTCTTCCTTTTGCTCACTTCTGTTCCCTTTGCTTTAAGTACTAATGTCTTTCGGCAGCTGGCAGCTCCCCTCATCCCTTGGTTGACATTATCACACTGTTTCCTTTAATGTAAGTGTTGCATCCTAGTGTCCAGATGCTGGTGGCTCTGCTGCATCCTCAGAGCTGCTGCCCCAGGGTCACTTGTGGACTCACTGGCTGTGACTGCCCATATGAGTTTGTCTCTTCCTCCAGCCAGCTGCCTTGGCTCACTAGGGTACAGCTAATAAAACTTGATTTCAGACTGGATCCTTTTATAAGGCAAGCAAATAGCAAATAAAACAGCAGTGCACCGCTTTAGAAAGCAGAGTTTGTCCACTCAGCAGCTGTCAGCTGTGTGTCCCTTCTGTACAGTCCGGGCTGTGCCGCATGCTTCTGGTAGCTCTCTGTGAGCATGTTCTGCATGTTGTAAGGATGCAAAGGACATCCTCAGGCTCCTATCCCTCTTTACATCAGGCAGGCAGCTCCAGCAGTGCTCATACAGCTTTGCCTCTCTGATTTGTCTGTGCCTGAGCTGCCCATGCATCCTGCAGTCCCCTCTACCTGGCTGCTGTGGCAGACCAACAGTGCCATGTTTTAGCCACATGTGCATCCACTGGGCAGTTATTCTAACCCTGTTTGCCGCAGAGCTCTTTCCCTGAGTAAAGTGCATACCTGGCCTGTAGCCTTCAGCTGGGTTACAGCTGAAGCCTGACTCAGCTCAGGCTTCACACAGCACTTTCTCCTGCATGGAGGAGCTCAAGGTGTTGCACCCCTGGCTTCCATCAGCACATTCCTTACACTCTCCTACTGCTTTTGTGTGTTGTGACTTCCCAGCTGTCCTTCCTACTGCTCAGGTTTGCCCTCTGCCACCTAAACTGTCTGAATCTTTCTCACTGTGACCTGAGCATCCCTAGACCTGACTCACCACTGCATAAAGGGGCAGATCCTATGGATATCAGTGCTTTAATGCTGAATTAGGGTCTCATTCCAGTAGCCTTGGGTGTAACTAAGGCACAACATGCAATGTCAGTGCCTGGTTGTTGCCCAGTGCCTGAGCGGGTAGTTCAAGCCTGGGTGATGGGAAAGCTGCAGTGTGTGTGTGAGATACCTGGGGAGGGCAGCTCTGCAAGGCAGAGGTTTGTAGAAGATGAGGCTTGTAGCTCCCAGCTGCCTGCGATGTGCAGGAGAGTTTCAGTTTTGGCAGCTGGACTCTCCAGTGTGACAGCTGAAGCTCTGGGTGTTGAACTATTCTATGATTCACTGAATGTTCCCAAGCTCAGGTCTGAGATTAACAAAAGAGATTTCCTCATCTTGGGGGACTCATTCCAGCCTGATTACTGTTTGGGTTTTAGATGTTCAACAAAACAGTCCCTGGAATATGACTTCTGCACTGTAGCACAAGGCTTCCCACAGCGGTGTTTTTAACTCCAAATCACTGTTATTTTAATCAGCATACTTCTGTTTTCCAAATCTATTTTTGGATCCTTGCTTTGAAATCTAGCTAGACTATAGACTCCTAAATAAACCATTTTTAGCCTGTAGTGTTTTTTGAATCAAATCAAAGCAGGTAGAGGGACCTGAATAATCATTTGCCTGAACTTTTTGTTTGAAGGTTAGAGCACTTCAAGCTGTCACTGGTCTACCAGTAATCCATGCACTGAGTTATCTTGCAAAACACAGTGTAGAATCCATACTGTCCTTTGTGATGCTTTTGAGGAGTATTATATAGGAAAGGTTTTCATACTTTAAGCTTATTGCTTACATTCCTGTTCTTTTGCTGTTATTTTATGCAGTGCATGTTACAGTTCAGCTCTCAGGTGGAACTGTCAGCAGAGTCAGGCGGAGCCGTGCTCAGAAAGGGCTCCAGGTCCTTTGGGGTTGCTTTGGTGTTGCAACCAGTGTGTGCTGAATAGCAAAGTCCTGCTACGTAGGATTGACAGTTACTCTCTTGCAAGCTCTGAGTGCGCATCATAGGCTCTTCTTAGGTGTGCAGATAAGCATGGAGCTGGTAGGACGAACAGGAAAACCTACTTGTGTGGCACACGTGAGGCAGGACAGGCTGCTTGGGTGTAAGAGCCAGGAACACTCGGTCCCATGAGTAAGGCATTATTTTAAAGGGGTAAGAATGTACTCAACCTAGAAAAGAGCATCTTTGGGAAGTGATCAGGATTACTGTGCCAGGTGAAGCAGTGTGCTGCTGTAGCTATCAGTCCTTCAAGGTACCCTGGTACAGCTAGGTCGGTAGTGCACTATGTGAACCACTTCACTGTCCATATTAATGCCGAGTTTGGAGATTATCCTCTACTGTTGAGGGAAGAAAGCTAAGCACAGAGGCCTCAGTTCTCAACCATATTTAATTTTGCTCTGTTTGCTCTTGGGGCCTGAGGTAGGAAAGATAGTGTTTGGAGAAAGACAAGGAAGGGAGAAGCTCTCTTTTCATAGTGCTTCCTATATGCCATCAGGCCTTTTGGAGGTTATCCTTATAGATTCTTCCATTGCAAAACTATAGTAGCTTTAGGCTATGCTATACTTCTTGTGTGCCAGCAAGCTTTGCCCTCTGTTCTTATATACACTCATTGCTTTAGCAGTCGTGAGCTGGGATAACCAGATCTACCTTTAGTTAGCATGAGCAGTCATAAAGCAGTGCCCAGCTACCTCGTGTTCCAGAGCCAGGATGCTGCTCAGTGCCAACAGAGACCTTGTCCTGCCAGTAATTGGTGACAACAGAAGGATGTCAGCACTAGGGAATTTCAGGCACAGGTATGTATGAAATGCTGCTGAAAATAACAGAGTTTGGGGCCTCCTGAGTTGCACACTTTGTTCTTGGTCCATCCTGAGGACAACTACTCTGGCAGATTGCACAGCAAATTGATCAGGGATTTAGCAGAGTAGTCTTCACAGATGTCTTGGTTTGAAATCTCATGATATTAGCAATGAATCTTGCAGGTTTATACTGTGTAATGGCATATGTATCTGCCCTTTAATCTGAAAGCACTGAGCTGGAAGTGGTTACTATAAATGGAAAGGAGTGTGACTTAACTCTTTTTCCTTCTGCATAGGCTATCTGGGTTGGTACCTGTACTTGCTGTGGACTTACATCAGTCCTAATGGCTCAGATTGAAGCCTGGTAATTTACTAAAAGCACAACAACTGCACTGTGGCTTGAACCGTGTGTTTTGAATCCAGCATGCTGGGTTTTAATTCTGCACGGCACTCAAGTGTGATCTGGCAGACCTCATGCTTATACATTGCAACTGCCCAATGGTCCCAATTGTGTTTTATTTGGGAGTGTGTGACCCAGACAAGTTTTGCTGTGGCCAGCAGCAATAGTTGGTGAGGCAGGATAGAAATAGCGGGGTTTGATCCATTCAAGCCCATATTTTGTCACTTTAGGGGCAGAATGGCACCCAGCACTTCATGCCCTAATTTGCCCATCTGTGGAATGATTTTGATGTGCAGTAATTGTACACCAGGCACTCGGTATTATGAGACATAACTGACATCACATGTTTGGAGAGTGTCAGATGCGCTGCATGATGTCTGTGCACTACAAGTAAGCTCCAGCAGGAATAGCATGCATAAACAGTAGCAGATTAATTAAAGATGTCCTGTACTTCAAGAGAAAAGCCCAATTATGGAAGCAGTTTGCTTAGAGTCACTAGTGCTGCCTGGCTTATTAGCAGAGCATGAGCTAACTGTCCTCTCGGTGGAAACTGGTCATATAGCAGTATGAACAGTCACAACTGCCCTGTGTGTGAAAGAGGAGACACACGACAGCCCTGCAGGTCCAGGACAGGTCAGATTCAGACGTGACCCTTTGTTAAAGCTCCTTCGCAGGGGGAAGGGCAATGTCTGTGGCACAGGGGTCTGTACAGCAAACATTTGTGGTTAGGTATTCCTTACCACCTTTGCAGAGATCTTGCTGACTTCTGGACTTTCAGTACATTTTATTCCAGATGTTTTTCCCTCAGCTGCTGCTGTTTAAAGGGCCCTCAAAACCTGATGCCAATCCTGGCATCTGAGAGAAGTTGAATATTTCAGATGAGTGGGAGCCCTAAATTGTTACCAGGCTGCAGAATAATGGTTTTCCTTGGTTTGGGCCTTTAAATCTTGATGGGATCACTGTAGGTAATGTGACCCAAGGAGTTTTTTTGAAGTGGTTCCTGAGTTACAGACACTTTCTGGTTGGGACCTGGACTGAATCTGGAAAACCAACTACCTTGTCCAGAGACAACATCTTAAATTTTACAGAGCAAGATGCATATGTCTGAGGATGAAAAGTGAAGTGAGGGTCCTTAGTGTCCTGAACCCAGTCCTGTCACTGTCACATCACTACACTATACCATATAACCCATCCCAACATCGTACCACAAATACCCCTGGGAGTCTGCTCTGCACACCTTTGTATCTCTTCCTGCTGAACCTCAACAGCAAAACCCCTACAATCAGCAGGAGCCAGTGCAAGTGGAGTCAGACCCATCTTCCTTTGCTGTGACCCAACCAGCCATGGGGCTGAGCAGGGCTGGCAGCTCATCCTGTCTGCAGCTGTGCTGTTGAGAGTTGCTGAGAGTGACCGTCCCTTTGCAGCAAGACTTTATCTGTTTTTCATATGGCTTTGCTTCTTAAAAAAAAAAAAAAAAAATTGCTGGAAAAATAGTTATTTCAGCATCCACTGAGGATTTTTTGGAAAGTTGATTTTCTGCTTAATTTCAAACCCATGGAGTGAACTGTAATTTCAGCTCTGGAGCATGTTTCAATTTGTCTTCCCCCCACTAGTGTGTCAAAAGAGAAATGTAAGAGAAAAGTGGGACAGGGAACAGAATCTGCAGGGGAATACGAGGGGAAACTGAGGCACAGCACAGCAGACTCCTGTGCCAAACTGGAGGAGGAGGTCATGGGGATGCCATCGTGTTGGGGGGTACTCACCTGTAGGAAGTTTTGAGTAGAATGAGTCGTGATGTGTTCAGTTTGTTTTGAAGGAGGAACTTGCAAGAAGGTTGGACTTGAACTTCTTTGTGCGGAAAACTGGAGCAGGAGTTTGTGCTGTTGCCGCAGCAGCCAGGGAAGCTCTGCTGCGGCTGGGAAGGAAGGTGCTGATGGGGATATCTCGCAGGGTCTCAACACTGCACAAAGCAAATGGCTGCTGTTTGTGTCTTTTAACTTGTCAGATGTCTTGTCTGCATCACAGTTGTGAAGGCTGTGTAGCTTTGCTTCCACATCCATAAAACCTGAGTACTAGGTATCTGGCAAAGCCAGTGCTGTCACATGGGAGATTTTGGTCCTTCCCTGGGAGGGACGGATCATCTAGGCCAGGTAGCTGGAGAGGTTTAACTAGGGCTGCTCTCAGGTAGTGTATGTCAGGTATTCCTTTTTTTTTGTTGTTTTTGTCTACATCTCACTAGAAGATTTCATATTTATAATATAACCTCTCTTTTGTAGGGCATTGATCTTCAGCAGCAAGCATAGATGCATTACTTTTCTCAACTACAGTTACATGTGTTGTTACAGAAGAAAATTTGCAACAGAACTGATCGGTCTTTTCATGGACTCCCAGATTAGCAACTGGTAGCATTTTAGCCTGTTCATAAACACTCTTTCTACTACAAAATGAGGATTTCCAGGAGTTTTTGACCTTTGCTTTAGCCAAAAATATACATTTACCTGGTATGTGATGCAGTACCCCAAACTCTGCTTTATCAGAGACATATGTCTTTGTGTCCAATTACATGAGTGTGAGTATATTAAACTGCTCTGTGATGTCTTCTGCAGAGCTGTGCAGGGAGTTTGCAGGTTTGGGAGGTCTCAGAGCTTGCTTGTACATATGCGCTCATGGGTGCGGAGCTTTAGGCAAGAAAATAGCAGTTGTATCCCTTGAATCCTTCGGAGTTCCCCACTGGAAGAAAACTTGGCAAAACTATGGCATCCTGAATTTGTAAATGTTTGCTTCTTTGTTCTCATTTGCTCATATCCCTGGAGGAATGAAGTCATTTATTTGATTTGCCCTGCTGCTTCACACTCCTACTTATGAATGGCTGGGAACAAGACAGGGAGTATGAATAGTCTGGCCACATGTGGTTTTGAAAGACGTGTTCACTTGCACATTAGTGTCCGAATAGAGTAGCTGGCTCTGAAATCCTATCAGTAAGGCTTTTGAGTAACTTAAAACCTGCCTAGTAGATGCTTAGAATTTCTTCCACTCTGACATTGTATAAGCCCCTGTTGAAGTTTCATTACCTCAGTAACCACAGAAAAGCAGCCAGCCTTTTCACTGAAACCTTCCCCACAAAGGTCTGGATTCATTTTTTTTTCCTTTTTCCTTGAATGCAGAGAACAGCTTATTGTAGTCTAAATACAGGGTAGAAGGCCAAAATCACATATGGATTTGGGTGGCAGTTGTGCTAAAAATGGAATATGAATGTGTCTGGTCCCCTGGCTAAGTCTGGGCATCTATGCACTAAATATGGAAGACAACCTGTGTAATTTTCAACATCAATACAATATTCAGTGCTTTCTTTAGAGTAGCTTATAAAAGACCAGTCCCAAACAGCTGCTGTTTCATGGGCTGTCCTTGGTATTTTCCATGCTTTAAATAACTCCAGAGCTTTGTGTCATGCTCTGGTGGGAGTTTTCCCCCCTTTCTCTCTGGAAGTAGTTCCAGAGGCTCATGTGTTTCTTCAGTGATTCACCACTGGGTTAGCAGGACATTGTGGCACGGGCAGTAGTGAGATTTCTCCATGAGTCCTCCTCCCGGGTGGAAGTTTCCCAACTGAAAGACTTCAGTCCTCCCCAGAATGGCACTTGTCCTTCTTGGCACAAGTAACCCCTTCCCATGTTTACCAGTGGGCCCCATCAAGGTTGTTTCTAACCTGACTCCTCCTGCTACTGATAACATAGACCAGAAGAGTTACCAAGGGACAAAAAATGTATTTTTTTTTTTCCCAGCTTTTCATCCCAAGTAGTTTCACACCAGGAGGTGGTGACAGCATATGCCACTGCTATGTAGAGAGCCTAAAATCTCCCCTTGAAGCCAATAAATGAAACTCTTGAGGTTTTTTGTTTTTTTTTTTTGACTGCCCTGACCACAAACAACAAAAATCAATGGCAAACCAATCATCAAGTGAAAAGGTTTTAAAATAGAACCCCCTGAAGTCTCAATTTAAATGTGGTCAAGTTCCACTTAATGATGCCTGGAGAGAGGCAAAGGAAAAGACCTTTTTGGACACCGGGCAATACCTTATATGTGTCTCCCTAGATGCTCTAATTTTATTTATTTATTTATTTTTTTAAAATTCAGACACCTATAAAATTAGGGGATTCTTTTCTTTGGCACAAGATCATGCCTATTTTCAGAAGCATCCAGAGCTTCTCTGAATGCTGCAGTTATTGCTGCTGGGTGAATCGGTGCCAGGCAGCTGCTCTTCATTTATGGAGAATTTAAGAAAAGTTCATAGTGCTTAGCTGGTGCTTTATGTTTAGTAAGGCCTCTATTTTATCCCCCTGAGGTTCATTAGTCACACTATTTATTGCTTAAGCAGCACAGTAGCAATCAGACAGAAATGATTGATGTTATTTGCTTGGATCCAATATGAAGTATGAAAAGAAATGAGAAGACTTCTCGGTACTGAGAAAGAAAAGCTGTTACTTCTGTCTGTGCTGTAGGGGGTCCAAGGCAAGAAGCTTACTTTAGCTGAGCAAATAAGCACACAAAGCTTACTTAACAGCTTTCCCGTTTCACAGTGGTGATGGCTCTTTTTATTTCCCCCCAGGTAATGATTTTTATTTTGTATAATCTACACAGAGCCAATGTCTGGTTCTGCTCTGCGCTAGTGGACAGGATGCTCAGAGCCAGTAACAGGCGTACAGACTCATGGAGTTGATGGACTTTCATCTCAAAGATCCTGCAGTGACTGCAATGACGTGGCAGCTAAGTTGTGGAGAGTGGACAAGTTTGGCAAGGTGAAAGGAGGAAAGAGAATTGCCTGGTTTTTGTTTGTGACAGTGGGCAGAATCTGTTGGGCATCAGGCACCCACCACCCCAATAAAATGAAAATATATGAAGAGGCTAGAAGTTTGATCACTTGCTTTGCCACAGAACACACCACTGCTTGTTAGAATTATTCAGTTTAGAAGACTAAAAGGCCCCAGTAAATTGCCTTCCATAAAAAAATGTAAAAAACCCGAATCATATAAAAAACAACAAAAAAAAACAAAAAGCAATGTGTGACAGCAGGGTAGCAATAGCAAATGGGCTGGCAGGGCTGCTTTGTGCCCTGCTCTGGACAGCAAGAGTCTCTCCAATGACTTCAAGTCCATCCCTTTTTTTTCATTTTTAAATTGATTTCAGTCATGTAGGCACAGCTGTTCGAACTCACGTGCATGTGGGAGGTTTTGCTCTACATGTTTTCATTGCAGATAACTGCAGAAGGAAGGAGCTTCACCTCACTGTGGGGATCAGACTGAACTGTGTGTGTTGGCAGGCAGATAAGAGTTATCTCTTCATTAGCAAGCTGGGAATGTTTGATCTAAACTTGTTGTGGTGCAGCAGGTGTGAACTGCTGCCTGAAATTAATTTTGTTTCTTCAGTGTCTCCTTTCCATGCCAGATGCTCTCTGGTTCATCAGCACAGCCACTTCTTTCCACCCTGTGCTTCTGGTTAGACCTAACCAAATCCACAACGGTGTGTAAGAGGGAAACAACTCTTGCTCTTTCCTTAATATTCCCAAGACAGAGGTTTGCCACACCTTTCAGTGGATGCCAGCATTGCCACCAGGTCCCTTTCTGGCTGGTTCAAGCGTGACACGCAGTAGGCAGGGCAATGAAATCATTCCACCATAAAAGCTGTGATGCTAGAGCTGCTTCCTCGAGACAGCTGATATTTCACAATCCCTACTGAGAAAGTTTTGCTGTAATCTGCTAGATAAGGAAAGAATTTTTATTTCACCTCCCTTTCACCTCTGAATACACTGCTTGCTAAGAATCTGGCTATGCCACAGCTGCACATTTTTGCAAGTGGAGGAGGAGGAGGCAGTTCTCATTTACCACAGATGCTGGTATTATCCCCTTACAGCTTGCTTAGTCAAGCAGATGCAGCCCAGAGATGATGTAGGTTGCATCTCAGACTTCCCAGGTTTTTCCACCCTTGCAGACCTCCCAGTTGGTCATCGTGGTTTCAGCTAAAAACAGAATTAAGGGAATTGATTAATCCTTCAGGGAAAGAGCAGAAGAAGGACCCAGATTTTCATGTATTTTCTGTGCAGGAAGCATGGTTGATCCTATGGCTTCAGGACCTCACTACCTGAAGCCCTAAAGTGTATGGAATCTGGGAACTGCTCCCAACTCTTAGCCTCTCACTGGGATATGGGGATTGCTGTACTGGAATTGTGTCAACAGAAGCAACAATAGGTCACAGCAGAAGTACCAATGTGGCTTTGTCTGGAAAGTCACAGAATGGACCAAACTCTCACTGAAAGCCAATTGGTCACAACGTTATGAAACCAAAAGCCTGCAGTTTGGCATCTCATCCCATAGGAGAGGAAGTAAGTTAGTTTTCAGAAGCTCCAAGTACTGACAGCTGTCGTGAACTTCACACTGAATTTCCAGAGGCAAATGCTGTCATTGGCCTCCTGGAGATCTGATTGCCTTCTGGCTTCAGCCTCAGGGAGTCAGGACACTTTTGGCTGTGAGGTTTCGGGCTGTGATGCCGGCTGATGCGGCACCTGGAGTTTGGAAACCTTGCTGGGCTGGAAAGTTACTGTGATGCTGGTTCAGAAAGGCAGATGGGGAAGATGCTCGAAGATCACTATATTGTGGCAGTTGTCCAAAGGAGATTGTTTCTGGGAAGAGAGTGGCTACACTTGTTTCATAACTTCACTTATAAGCAACCAGCCTGGAACAGAGCCTGGAAAATGTAGAGAGTCATGGGCTTTTTCATTCTTGGTTGTATACAGCCTCTTCATCTTGGCCCTTAAGAAAGAGCAGCAGAGCTCTGGTTTATTTTCCAGCTCACAGCCAAGGCAGACTAGTCTCATAGATACTGGATCCTTGCAGAAGAAAAATGTAGAGGGTGTTGGTTTGTTTTCATTGCCATTTATCTTGCTGGAGAAGAGGAAGGTGAAGGATTGGAAATGAGACAGGTATATCATTCCCTGATTAATGTGAATTGTCTAGGGTGTTTTGGGATGAATCCCAGTTTCCTTTGGTTATATTTATCCTAAGAGGTGTGAAGTGCTAATCTGAATTTCATCAAGTGACGTGTTGATGCTTCTCATGCGACAGATGCTTCAGCTGAGATGTACCAGCATGAGGAAACAATCAGAGGCGCTATGGGTGATGGGTGCTCTGGACAGTAAATTAGGCTGAAGAGAGCAGTAAATTAGGCTGAAGCTGGAGGTACCAGCCGAGGAGAAGGCTGATGAAGGCAGTGGTGCACGAGTGGCCACCTGTGCCTGGCACACTGATTTTGCACTACAGATTGATTTTCTGCTCCTGGGTTTTCAAAGATACCCGTGACATCAGTCAAGCAACATTTTCATCTTCCTCTTTCCTGGGTCTGTACCATTGAGCTCAATAGGGTGCCAAGGAGCAGCATGAAATGAGAGGTGACACACTGCCAGACCAACACAAGGCTCCTTTTAATTCTGGTTTCAGGCAGATGTGGAGTTGGAAGAGAAGCAGTTTCCCACCTGGAATTTCCTGTTTGGGTGCTGGGAAGGTTGTTAGGGATTCCGATCTTAATTAGGAATCTTCTGTTTCAATTAAGATCCCTCCCAGATAAACTTGAGCCCCATACCAGATGTGTCATAAACTCTTCCGTGTGATTCTGCTCCTTTGAAGCTCCTTCCAGTAACAGACTATTGACATGCAGTGCAGAAACCACAGTTAAATTTCTAGTGAGAAAACCTATTTGTCCCAGGCTTTTTGTTTTTGTTGTTGTTACTCTTAGTAACATTTTGTGCACTAGAAAACAGATGATTAATGATGTGGTGGGAGAGGGAGGTTTGTTTTTGTTTTTTGTTTTTAGGCAACTAAGACAAGAGCAGCTGTATCCAGTTAGAATTAAGATCCCTAAGGGTGTCCAGCACTGGGCATTCAAGAGGGACAGAACAGTGAAAATGTTGTGATACTTGCCTCAAGTGCTCACCCAGCTTTTAGAACTGGTGGCTGTGGGGCAGCCTAGATCTGAGGTTGGTGTCTGTGCCTGGGAGAGCCTCCACCTGTTTTTTCCTGGATGAATTTGTCTGGTTGCATTTGAAGTTTCTTAAAGGTTCTGCATCCATTGCTCCCTCAAAGTGTATTGACGCTCTGTGTGAAGACCCGTCACTTTGCCTTTGGTCTGATATTGTCACGTCCTCCTTCTTGCTGCCCCTCATTGTAATGTATTTATATATTTATTGGTGACTCAATCAACTCCTTCGGAAGTCTAAAATGTATTGAAAAAACAATTAAAAAAGGGGATGTTGTCACTAGATAGCTGATGCTATTTAAGTTGTCCTTTCATGCAGATGATTCACATATAGATTTATGTGCCATGTTAATGTGAATGCATATTTGTGTAGGGGTAGGATGGTGTCGTAGCCCCCACAGTGGTGTAAAGCTGCAGGATGGGGAGGTTGATGGGGTGAAGGGATCACAGGGCAGTGCAGGAAAATCAAAATACCAGGAGAAGGCTTTGTGGTCAATCTGACAGTCCTGCAACTGGGTCTGCTGGGAGCTGGAACTGGGCAAGTTCAGAGCACAAATAAGATGCCTGTTTTCAATACTAAAGGCAATAGCAATAACAGGGATTCATTAAGCAGTAGGGCAAATCATATGTCCTGGGAAAACTGCTGAACTAAAATCACTCAAGATCTTTTAGAAATTGAAATTAATCCCACAAAGGCATAGATCTGTGAAAATGTGGGGTTGGGAGGCACTTTAAAAACTTACTTAGTCCAACCACCTGCTGTGATTATGTGATTTTAAAATCCTCCTGAGCACAATCCCAGCTTCCCAAAGGACCTTGAGATTGCCTATCATTGGAGTTGGTGTTTTTTTCATGATACCTAGATAAACACTTTTGCATGCTACAAATGAAGCCAGTGGATATGCCCTAATAAATGTAGAGAAGTATTAATCACCTTTCCTTTTTCTACATCAGACTTTTATACATTTGGAAGCTGTTTTCATCTCCCATTTCAGGTTTTTTCAATTCTATCTTGAGAAAAACCCTGCTTTCAGCCCTCCCTCCTGGGTTAGACCCTTCTAGAGCTGTTTTCTCTCTCTCTTTCCACCACCCTCCCGCCACTCTGCTGCCCTCTGTTTAGCTTGTGTTCACTTTTCCCAAAGCGTAGATTTTGCGTTTCTTGCTGCTTGTGTCCCGCCGTGGGACTGTTAAGACTGATGCTATTGTGAGATACACTGTTTACAAGAGCAGCCCACATTCTTCAAGTTATTCTAGTACTCTGCATTTCTGCAGAAATCAGATTATTTGCCATGCAGGTGTATCCTTTGTGTAAGTCCAAGGCTGGGTTAAAACTATGCAGGAGGAGAGTGCCTGTGGAAAGGGCTCTTCCTACGCAGGGACCTGTCACGGATACAGACCAGGGGGGTGATGACGCCTACTTGTGAACACTGAGGGCATGAGCAGATGTTTCGGAGGTGACAGGACGGACAAAGGCAGCATTTCCTGTTAGAGATAGTTAATTTGCTGACAAAGTTGTATTCAGGGCCAAAAGAGCAAGAGTAGAAGAGTCCCGTGGGTGGTTTCTTGCGGTATTTTTCAAGAGGAGATCCTGATTTAGTATTTCCTGTTGTTCAGTGTTGCAGTGGGGTTCTCCAGTTCCCAGAGCGAGAGAGTTCATGGTGCTGAGCCCTTGCTTAGTGGTGTGCAGTGCAATGACCACATGTACTCTGCCATGCCAGCAGACATGGGAGATGCTAGATGCTACCTGTCAATCAAATTGGAAAATACATCTGGGTTGATAAAGACAAGTCCAGGGAACAGGGCAGAGCTGCAGGGTATTGCTCTGGAAAGCAATGGCCAGAACAGGATGTGCAGACAGAATCCCTCCTAGAACAATCACTTGGTTTACAGGGCTGCACAGCACTTGGATGTGCTTTTCTGTCACCCACCAAGGCTCTGAGGACATGCTTTGCAAAAAGATGGTGAATTCCTTAGTGTTTTACTGAGTTGCCTATTTCACCCTTATAAGCAAATTCCCTTCCACTGGGTAATGAATTATCAGATCCAGACAGAGGAAGTCTCTCATCATTCTCCTCTTCTGAGGTAACTCAAATTCTTTTTAATCTAACGTGTTTTACAAACTGGAAGCACAGGATACAAGAACAGTGGTTAGGAATCTCCTCCAAGTAGTACTCAAGTGAATGGAAACTTAATATAGGTCAGATTACTATGCCAAATTCCAACTATTCAAATTGGGTAGCCAACTTTCAGCTCTCCTAAATCTCTTGGATGTAAGCATCACTAAGCTGCTAAACCCATGTGTGTCTATTACATCATGTTTATGGATAGAGCCACCCAGAATATGTGCTCCTTCAGGCTGCAACTCTTTGACCTCTTTAGAAAACTGGAGATGTGTTTTCCACCTTTTCCCCCATCACTCTGTTATCACTGAGTCCAAAAAGAACAGATAACTTGTCTTCCCCTCGTCCTGGCTTCATACTTACCATAAACTGCTGGAACATTATAGCAGACCAGTCTGTGACTGTGCTGTCAGTCCACAGCAGTGTCCTCTTCCCCCTTCCTTCCTCCCTCTTCCCCCTTCCTTCCTCCCTCTTCCCCCTTCCTTCCTCCCTCTTCCCCCTTCCTTCCTCCCTCTTCCCCCTTCCTTCCTCCCTCTTCCCCCTTCCTTCCTCCCTCTTCCCCCTTCCTTCCTCCCTCTTCCCCCTTCCTTCCTCCCTCTTCCCCCTTCCTTCCTCCCTCTTCCCCCTTCCTTCCTCCCTCTTCCCCCTTCCTTCCTCCCTCTTCCCCCTTCCTTCCTCCCTCTTCCCCCTTCCTTCCTCCCTCTTCCCCCTTCCTTCCTCCCTCTTCCCCCTTCCTTCCTCCCTCTTCCCCCTTCCTTCCTCCCTCTTCCCCCTTCCTTCCTCCCTCTTCCCCCTTCCTTCCTCCCTCTTCCCCCTTCCTTCCTCCCTCTTCCCCCTTCCTTCCTCCCTCTTCCCCCTTCCTTCCTCCCTCTTCCCCCTCCCTTTCCCATAGTGGAGTTAAAGTTCACTTGTTTATGGCTGAGCACATTTTGTCAGCTTTCCAAGCAGCAAGTAGTGCTTGGCAGGGTAATGCTGAGACTGCACCAGCCAAAAATTATAAATACTTTGAAATTAAGGTTGCATGCTCCTAATTTCAGTTTTTATAGGGGAAAAAGTATCGTTTCATGTTACAGAAGGGAAGAGAAGTGGAGAAAACCCAGTGTTTCAAGCAAGGTTTGATCCAAGAAAGGAATCCAAACAAGTGCCGTCAGCTTGTGGCCTCTATAGTCAGAGGTGATTCCATAAGAGGACGTGAGCTCTGCAACGTGCTCCTGTTTCCGGGGACTTGGCTCTGCTGCTGGTAGTTATGGGGAGAAGGGGCCACTTATAACTTGATGATACTATTTCCAAGATGAGTAAGCATCCTCACAACAAGGGATTAGTTGACAGGGGCCCTTTGCACTCTTTAGGTAAAGGAGGAGATGGACAGGAATAGGTGTCCTCCATTAGATGTCCTCTGAGAGTGGTGGCAAGTCATGGAGTGCATGCAGGAGGTCCAGTCTAGAAAGTGTTTTTCTTGTAAATTTTGATTGCAATGAAACCTAGGTGGGAGGAGGGCACTTGTGGGTGTAACATTTAGCCTGTGGAGTTTTGGGATGCTCCAGGGTCACACTGGAATGTTGACTACCTGGATTTATCCTTTAGAGGTAAACTACTGAAGTTCTCACCAAGCACATGCCTGCACTGCCCTATGTCTTAGTCACTTATAAAATGAGGCTTGTAGGCATAGATAGATTAATTATATTTGAAAGTCTCAGAATACCTATTAAAAAAGGGGAGATACCAACCTGCATAAAATTCTGGGTGAGAACTGTTAGAAATTTTAGTATGAGAAGGTCAGTGATTTGGGGATAGATGATAGTGAGGATTATGGAAGAGCTGAACTGATATGTTCCCGCTTTGTTAATTGAAAAAAAGATCCCAGGGAAAAATAAACCCTGTAGTAAATTTCTATCAGGAGCTGGCCACCAGTGCTTAAATACCCGCTTTTGTTTTGACCTATGGTGTGAGATAGCAACCCCATTCAGTCATATGTTCTAATTAATGTGTCGGTTCTCTCCTCTGGAACACAGAGATCAAAAGTTTTTAGAATATGCTTCCTTCCCACATGGAGGGCTATTCCTGGTATTATTTTTGGAACTGGGGTTACCAGAAGTTTTCCAGGAAGAAAATTGCAAATCTCAGTGCTCCACAGGCCATCTGCTTAATTTCTTCTTTCTTTTATACATGAGACATTTTGGAGCCTGTATGTAATCAGACAGTCGTGTTGACTGATTCTGGCTTGTCACAAAACAAACACCTTGTAGCCTGGACCAGATGTAGGGAGGCTAATGAGGTGTCTGTAACCAGAGTGTGAAAACCTGAAGTTGCAGCAAAGGTTTGGAATTTGATACCTCTTGAGGTAATGGAAATTTGTGCTTTCAGCAGAAGAGAGAGTGCAGATTTGGGGAAAAGTGCTATTAAAGGCAACGAGGCAGTATATGAATTAGAAATGAGGGATGTTACCTTGAGAGTTGAAGACTGGTTAGAAAGTGAGGTCCCAAGAGAAGCTTTCATGATGCTTCCTTGTATTTGATTATTTTCAACTGCTGAGAAAACACAGCTTGCAAACATGTATTTTAAATCCAAAGTCCACTTTCACCTGGAGCGGAATGTTGTATCTTGCACTGAGAGCTTGAGCAATGCTTGTGGGGATTGTGATCTGAGTATCTTCACAGGGTCTGGAGCATGGGAGTGGGTGATGGTGATGAGCTGTCAGTGCTGACACATAGCCACTTCTCACTGGTCACATGTAGGTAGAAATGGGGATGGTTAGAAAAAGAGACTCTTTTGGAAGCTACTGAGGGATGCTGTATTTTTTTTTCTGCCTTGACAAGGAGCAAGAAATCTCAGCTTTCCAGCTGTGTGCAATCATCTCCAACCACTATTATTCTTTTTGATGTGCTTTGTCCTCCAGCCCTGTAACTCGTGTAGAACTGTTGGTGACCGTATATTTTTCTTCACTGATCTTTTGATCAGGCGTGGGGGCTGCATGAGTGGCAAGGGCAGAACTAGCAGGTCTTATACCTGGAGATGTGGCTCTGTCTTTGCCTCCTTGCTACTGGATCCTTGAACTGGGCATGGTGGGGTATGTCTGACCCATCCATGGATAGCTGCACACTGTCATCTCAGAGCTAAGGCAGGTTGTCCATGTTCCTAGTGCCCATCCCTTCCTTGGGAACCAAAGCCAAGGAGAGGTACCAGATGGGGCAGCCTGTGGCGCACAGGACATGCAGTGCATGCTGTTGCTTACATTAGTGGCTATCCAGTGAGAAGACTTTTAATCTGGAACTTGCTATTTGGTGCTTGTAGTAATTTCAGACTGTAAAGCCCTCTCCATTCCCTGTGGTGGGATTTCTGCCCTGGCAGCTGAGCTCTCAGTGTAACATGGGTGTTGTGGGTTGCACTGGGGAGAAGCCACCTAGGGCTCCCAAAGTCACTTTGGATGTGCAAAACTGCATTTAATTTTGAATGTGAAGTTTTTATGGTGGCATTCTTCCAAAATAACAAGGAATGTTTTACCACCTCTTGGAAATACAGAGAAAACCCCCATGGCTTGGGGTGTCATGCTAGCATCCAGGCATTGCATGTGTTGTCACTATCTAGACAGATAAGAGCAGCTATTTTAAGTAGTACTTAGTTTAGGGCTTTTGATTTCCTTTGGGACAGGGCTCTTCATTCATCTTCCTTTGGGAAACTCCATATGTTTGTTTTCCTCTTGCCTGTTTGGCATGTTGAAGCAAAATGATGTGATTGACCTTTAGGGTTACAGATGAAGCCTAGTTTCCGATCCTCATTAATTCAGGATAGCTGCAGGAAAATCTCGGAAGCACTATAGATATTACAGATGAAAGCAGAAGCTGAATGGCTTGAAGAGGTTCAGCACTTTGGAAATTTGTAAATATTCAGCTGAAAGAGAAGAGGAGCATGTGTGTGTGATAGATTTACTGGGTGTCCTTGGCAATATTTGCCCTCGTTGAAGCAAGAGGAGGAACAGCCATTACAACTTTTTTTTTTTGTTTGTTTTTTAAAGCAGGAAATCTCTTGGAATTTTGTTTGTGGCTTCCCTGAATATATAGATTAGATGTCCTTGCTCTTATATTCCAGTGAAAGTCAAGGGCATGGAGTGGTGGTGCTTCCCTGGAAGCCGGGCCAGTGCAGCTGTTGCAAGCGGCTACTTCTTCCAGTGCATCCCAGTTGGAGCCCTGGAGCCATGGATCCATCCTCCAGGCATTGCTTACTTTGCAGCTGCTGAGTGCTGTCTGTGGGAGAGTCGCTCAGTGTTTTTCTCAGGCATTTTGGAACATGTTTTCAGGATCACACAGAGTCCCTGATTCCTGCTGGAGTGAGGAGGAAAGCTGGGTGCAATTCATGGCAATGGTAGGTCTCCCCTGAGGAGCTTCTGAGGAGGGGACAGCAATCTCTGAGTTCAGCCCCAAAGGATTCAGTAAGAAACATCTGTCTTATGCAATCTGCTGTGATAAACATCAACCCAGCGCCTGTGGGACAGACGGGTATATCCTCCAACCCCACACTGACAAGGACTGCTCCATGTAAATGGTTTTTGGTGGCTGAGTTTGTACAACACAAAATATTCAGTGAGGCTGTTCCCATTGCGTCTCCCAGGCTCTCATTTAACCATCAACCTCCTGCTTCTCACAGCATCCCTGCATGCTCGCCCTCCCCCTGAGGAAGTCGAGGCTCCAATGGAGCGAAGCCAGGGCAATTCACTCAGAGGCACGGGGTAATTAGTGACAAGGCTGTTTACATATCAAGCTCCATCTTTCTGACCCAGTGATTTGGCACTTTGAACACAGCTGCTGGTTTAATACTGAAGCCAGCCTTTTTTCCAAGGAACAGCAAGCTTGGCTGTGAGAGAACAGCTTAAAAATGTGTTGCCTAATTGCTGTTGCTTAAACGAAAGAGAGTGCCAGCTCTGCATTCTGGCTGTGCTAGGGAAAGGAGGCAAGGAAATACGGGAGGGGGAAAGCTCCAAGGAAGCCTGGAGCAAAGTGGTTTGTGCAGGTCTGCCAAATGCAGCTGGGCTGCAAAAGCTGTTACAAATTTTTCTTTCTCTTGTCCCTTCCTTTCTTCCCCAGGCAGAGTCAACTCCACGAGCCAGCAGCTTGATATGGTATAGATTGGAAGGGAAGGTATTGGGCTTAACAAGTCCAGGCTTAACAAGTCCAAAGCTATCCCCTTAGTTGCTTTGAGCATGTGCAAAGTGGGTGTCCTGTGGCAGCCAGCACCTGGGCCAGCAAGTGAGCATGGAGCAGCATGGCACCATGCAGTTACCTGTGTGGGCTTGGACACAGCTGAGAAACTTCACTTGTTGTAGCACAGCATCCTGGAAATGTGCTTATTTTATCCCAGCTGCATTGTCCTGATGTTTGGGCTGTGCAGTAGCAGTGCTTCCAGGTTTGTGGTTAGCGTGTGTTGTATAGGGTCAGATGTCTCTGCACCCATGGGGTGGACATGCCTGGTACTTCACTGTTCTGACTCTTTGGTTCTAGTTACTTAGGATATATATATATGTATATATTTAGCATTTTACTGCCTTGAACTACTGGACTTTGAGGCATAGAGGTAGGAGAGGCTTGCATAGTCTTGGTCTCTTCACTGCCTGCGGAAGGTTCCTCTCCTGGGAAGCTGGAGGCTGAGCAGCACTGGCCTGGCTATGCTCACCGGTGGGAAGTGCAAACAGGAAGGTGTTGATGTTCAAACTCAGTAGCCAGCTCCCAGCCAGCTGGTTTATAGCATTAACCATCTGCTGTAATGGAAAGGCCATGTTCAAGCAAAATATCCATATGCGGGTCTTGGATGATGGTAGAGTGAGGGTATGAATGAGTGGGTGTGCTCTTTTGCTTCCTGGAGATGAATATGTGCAGCTAGTACCCCCTGTGAGTTCAGAGAGCAGTTTGGATCCATCTGTAGAAATGCACTGAGCCTCTGCGGTGGTTAAATGGCTGTTTAGACTTGGAAGGAAGGACTGGAACATAAGATCAAAGGTAGATGGATGAGGCTGTGGGTCTCTGCCATCTGCTAAATGCATCGCAGGTAGTGGGGCTGGCTGTGCTGCAGCATTAAATTCCCAATGCCTTTTGCAAGGGAGAATTCCCGTTGCCTGCATTACATCGCAGCCCAAGTACACAGGCAGCACTGTGGTGCAATAGGGTTTAATTTTTTTTCCAGACCAGCTTTTAATCCACTTATATTTCAGTAGGCCTGTTTGAACATAAATGTCTGTAATTAAATGTGTGTTTCCCAGTTGGACAAAAGCAAGGTAGAGGAAGGCAGCTGGCCTGGACGGAGGCACAAAGGCATTGAAACAAGCTGCTGTGAGGTGCTCTGATGCTCTTCTCAGAGTTAGTGCATGAAGACGATACCAGGGAAAATATGGCTCATACTCAGGTGAACTGCCTTGATCAGAATCCTCCTGTTCATTACAGCAGTGCGTGGGTCTCAGCAGGAGAAGCAGTGAGGAAATTATTGTCTCTGGGATCTCAGTTATTGCTATTGCATGTACGTGTGTGTGTGTGTGTGCTGTGCTGTTGTGGTTGTATCATCTTATAAGGTGGTGAGCAAAGAACTCTTAAGGTCAAAGGTATTGGTGTCATTCAGCATTTCACAGGATTTGACCCATGTGAGTAAGCTAATGAGATGCCTCTGTGTGTGTGTGTTTTATCAATCCAGGACACTGATTGCTTGTGAAACATGGTCACCAAACTCCTAAAGGACACTGCCAGGTCACAGAGACATGAGGTGAAAAAGACCAAGTCAGAAGCATAAATTTCTTCTCAATTATTTCCTTGTTCTTTTTTTTTTTTTTTTTTTTTTTTTTTGCAATACCAGTTAAACAACATCTGAGGCTTCAAATTGGAGGGTTATAGTAGAGTAGTGTTCCTTGGTGCATGCAAGAATGGATCTGCACCTGTCTCTGAGCACAATGGAGGGGCATAGTTCCACCCTGTTCTTTTCCAAGAACCCAGTAGTTAACAAATTTGCAGGAAAGAAGGAAATCTACTGTGGCCAAAAATAATTCCTCCTCTGTGACCAAGCAGGAGTGGGGGTCTGGTTGGCCATCACATCATCACTCACACCACTCTTTGGCATGAAACCTGGAAGGCAGATATGCCGTCAGAAGTTTTAGGGATATTTTTTGAAACATGAAGGTACTTTCTGTATCCTACCGGTGGGTTCAGCCTAAGCTGAACTTTACCTGATGTCATCGGACCTGGGAGAAGGGGCAGGAGCGATGTTTCTGGGTTAATGGTGATGTGGGGTGTAGCTGGCTTGCTCCTTCCCTCGCCACAGCATCTCAGCGGGGACAGAAGCTGCTCTCAAAGCACTTTGCTCACCGCCATGGTGACAGCAGCAACATCAGTGCTGTGTGGAGATGGAACACAGCTGCTCCGAGCGGGTGAAAGATGAGAAGGCTCCTGCCATGGCCTCCCCAGGCTTCTTGGCACAAACACTGGAGCCGCTGCCTCAAAGCAGCAAGGGGGGACGAGGGCAGGGGGCGCGGGGAAGCCACGGGCCCATGAGCCAGGACAGGGTTTGCTCAGAGCTGCTCTGTTCCCTTGGAAGGGGCAGCAGGGCAGAGAGGGGAGTCAATATTTCCAGTCTTGGCTTTTAAGCTTTATTTCTGCTGTTTTCAGCAGACTTGTTTTGAGGGAGGAGCTGTAAGGGGGCTGCAAACAATGGCTGCTCACATTTTCCAGCTGTCAGATACTTAATGACATTAACTCCCCAGCCCCCTATTTTTAAAATTTTGTTTTATTTTATTTTTTTTCTCTCTGCACAGCCAGCAGAAGAGCTGCCAGCAGCCAGCTTGACCTGAATCCTGGCCCTGACTGCTGCCCTTCACCTCCCTGCTCTGCTGGGCCACCCTCCAGCAGCAAAGGGGCTGCTTGCTTGTAGGGCATACGGCACCAAACAGCTGAAGGGCGATGGGGGTCCCTGGTCTTTCCCTCCCCTTAAGGAGCTGTAAATGTGGGAGGGAAGTGTCTCCTCCTTGAAAGCAAGGAAATGATTTATGTTGTGTATGGAAAAGGCATCTGTTCTCTGCACAGACTACTGAAAGCAGCAAAAGCCATCCAGTCTTAGCATCAGAGAGCTCACACCTTTGCCAGCTCCATCATCCTGCTCACTCACACCCACTAGTGTCCCTATCTTTAACCCTTTGTAGCCCCCTTCCTGCAAAGGCTGGCAGATTCGCATTGCTCATTCACTGAGCCTCTTCCACCATCCCAGCCCCTGTGATGGTCACTGGGTTCAATCCGAACTCTGACCAGGCTGAAGTTTGTGCCTCACAACCTGGGTGTATCCAGTCATTTTTTTGAGCCCTGCTGGTGCTAGCTTTGGGTTGAAGGGCAGCTGAGCTCAGGAGTGTGCTAAGCCCTGCTGCAGCCCAGTTTGTTCTGTTATTCTTGCGAATTAGCGGACAATTTATACTCAGCCTTTCCTGGGGGTAAAGTTGATGTGGGAGGAGACACTCAGCACAGAGAGGAAAAAGGAAAAATACCTTTGGACTCCATCCAGCTCTTTGAATTCTGTAGCTAAGGTGTATCACACCACCCCTAAACTGATCTTTTCCACCTAGTTTTGACTCCAGGCATACAGTTTGCCCTTGTTATGAACTATGTGTGAAATATAAGTGCACGTAGGTCTGTACAAACATTTTCCACAGTTTGCATGCTGTCACAACATGTCTGCTGCTGTGTATGAGCGCACTTGTGTGCTTAGATTATAAGAGCTCTAAAGCTTTTAGGAAGCTACAGCCTGGGAACATAATCCAGATTTATGGTGTCCTTGTCCCCCACTGCAGGGTACCAGATAGGTATGTGCTCTGTTATGCATGCCGCTTCCCTCTCATCGTGTGTTTTCATGTTTGCACAGGATCTTCAGGAAAAAAAAAAGAAAAAAGCTAATTTAGGAACACTCTAGAGAGTTCCAAAAGGTTGCTTCAATTAATTCTTGGTATCCCTTCATTATTTATTTTTGCTGCCATAGCAGCAGGGTGTCACTAAAGGTCAGTGCTTTAGTATGTTAATCAATGTACAGTCATGTTACCAAACTCTCCCTGGCTTGGAGAGCCCAGGCTGTGTCTGGGCTGTGGGGATGGTGGGACTGGCAGGTGTGGTGAGACAGACCCAGTGCAGGAAAGACAAGGCATCGAAGTCTGGCAAAGTCTAAGCTGTCAGTCTCTGTAGCAGCAAGGGGATGTCTTCTACAGGCTTTGATTTAAGAGCTGAGAGCCTGCTGGTCAGATTCTTGAGCCACGATTCATTATTGGGGTTAAATTCCAGCCAAAAGCATTTTTGCTTCCCTTACACTGAAGAAAGTGCACTTTAATGGCTCTTGGGGGTGGAAAGTGAGGATGTCCTTCCTCCAGCACATAAGAGTGGGTGAGAGGACCATCCAGCTCATGTTTCTCAGGGGCTCTGCTGTAGCTTGGAGGATATACTTGTCAATTTAACAGCAATGCAAAGGAAGGAGCGTGGGAGGATTCCCGTGGGGTGGTGAGTAGGAGTTGATTGTACCTCACAGACCTCCCGATGTGCAAGAGAAAAACTGGATTATTAGGGGTGCTTGAAGGCTGTCGTTCCTGCAGACACCACGTTATTCCAGTCCATTTGACCTGTGGCTTCTCCTTTTTGCACCCTTTCATTTTCTGCTTGACTGCCAATGAAAGCAATATGCTATTTTGATATTATTAGTGGTAGAAAGGCCTAATCAGACCTTTTATTTCCTTGACAATATCTGCCCTGCCTGCTGGGGAGCTGACCCAGCCTGCTTGGCTGGTCATGCAGTGGGGTTTCACAAGGGCTGCAGCACAGCATCCTCCTCTCTTTCCTAATGCTTGTCCCACTTACCAAGCATGAAGGGCTGTGGGAAAAAGTGAGCCTGACTTTGTCATCCCTCTTGCTCTGAACTGACACCTCCTCAGGTTATTCAATTGGCTGTCACATCTCAGCCGTGGGTTGAAACTTGGCAAAGAAGGTGTTTGGGCAAAGTGTGTGTGTGTGGGACAGGACATAATGGATTTTCCTGTAGGAAGCATCCTGGATTCAGGGACATGAGCACAGGAAGACGGGTCAAGTTTGCCTTGGTTGGGATGTGTATCCTGTAACAGCTGTGAATCCTAAAAGCAAGGATCTGCTTACTCCATCAGCTCAAAGCTGGTCCAGGCCCACTCCTATGGCCAAGCCCGCTTTCTTTTCAGCTTACAGACTCAACCCAAGAGACTTGTCTCCATTTCCCAGCAGTCCCTATGACAGCCTTTTACCTTAAAAGCTGTCTGGGAGAATTAATATGAGAGGTTCTGCACTGGAAACTCTGGCTGTGATGCTTAGAGGTGTAATTAATTGTGGTGGTTTATTTTGCATGTTAAACTAGAATTTATACTAGCAAATGCTGGAGTTGTAACATCTGGGTTTATGCTGGGAGCTACGGCAGGTGAGGACACGTGGCACTTCCCAGACCAGAGCTGAGCTTACTCTGCATGCTGTCCTCACTGGTGTTTCTTTCGTTTTGTTTCATCAGCTTTCTAATTTAAGTCTCCCTGTCGCTTCCTCGCTCCAAAACTACTTCTTTGGCAGGGTCGGGAGAGTGAGTCACGGCCGTGGCCCGAGATCCTGCCTCCCGCTTTGGCCAGCAGCACTGCGGCTGGTGCAGAGCAGAGCTGCTGCTGATGCTCCTGTGTGCCTGCTTGGTGCAGGGCTTGGGGGCATTAACCTGGAGCTGGGGGGAGGCTTTGCCGGTGAGAGTAAATTAATAGGTTAATGAGCAAAAGCACTGTTTCCTAACGTGCTGCTTTCAGGGAGAGGGTTCTGTGTGCTTACTTGGTAATTCCAGCAAGCTTTTCCTAAAGGCAGGATGACTCTGAAAAGCAAAACTGTGTGGGAGATGCATCTATGCAGATATCTCTTACATCACGGAAATCTCTAACATGCATTGGAAAGTGAAATGAGTTGTAAACAAAGCTGTTCCTTAGGGAATGAATAGGTTTTGCAGAATTTGTGCTGAGTAGGGGTAGCCTTTCCATGAGGCTGTTAGGGAACATGGGTTTTGTTCTTTCAGCTGATATCTGAGTATGTACCTTGTGCCGAAACCGCTGCTGGAAGCAGAAACTCAGTTCCAGTTGGCAGCGCTGTGAAATTCAAGGTTTCCTGGAGAAATACCTCCTGTTTTCCAGAATGGCAGGATATTTTAGGCCGGTCATCAAGGATTTGGCTCCTGCATCCCATTGCTGAAAAAAAAACAGAGGAAGTAAATATGCAAACTCTTAGAAAAACCGTCAGGCAATTGCGTCGATGAAAATGCAAGTGGCTGCTTCTGATAAGAATGAGAGGGAGAGCAGCAGAAGGGAGGAATGTTTTGTTTCTGGTGCATAGTGTTAAATGCAAACAAAAAGCCCTTCTTAAGGATAAAGGAAACTCTCAGAAGCGCTATAGCCTGCTTGAGACATGCAGAACTTTGTCTACAACCTTGAGGACTTCCAGGCTAGCTTCAAGCGTCACGTGTGCTGGCCAGACAACAATGAACCCTTTGAACACATTTTGGGTCAGAGCACTGTTTTCTTGGAGGGGGAAAGGCAAGGGAGGCTGGTGCTTTGGTCTTGTATCAGCAGCTGTCTGTGGTGAGCCCCAGATGCCTTCTGTGGGTGGCAAGGCTGGTTGTGGCTCCTCTGTACAGGCTGGTTCCTGAGGAACTGAGGTCTCCCACAGCAGTGGATCTTCTGCAGAGCTATTGCTTTGAAAGGCTTGAGGCTCCTCTGCCATAACCCTACAATTCTGAAGACAGCTTTTTAAAATAATGTGGGAGTCCATGAAATTATCCTGCTGCTATGTGTCAGCTGTTGACACAGCAGCATGACAGTATGTCATCACTTATTTCCTGCTTGAGGGATCGTAAAGCTTTCTTGCATGATTCAGCCTCATTTGCTTTCCAAAAGCTAAACTTTATTGTATCCCTCTTGTCCTCACTGTCCTTCTCTTCTAGACATTTTTCTCTGTTACCTTTCCTTAAACTCATTCATGAGCTCTCCAGGTTGAGGCCTTCTTAAAAGCCTTTGGTTGTCTTGGGCATGGGAGAAGGAGTTACCCAGCTTCTTGTACCTGGGGCTGCACTGGCCAGCTGGCAGAGAGGACCACTGTCATCAGAGACATATGTGACAACCTTTCCATGGGAGGGCTGGTGAAGAGGACTGATCTGTGCAGCTATTAGGCAGGTAAATCTGACCTCTTTCCCTGCACAGACTGGGACCAGAAGTGCTTGTGAGCCAGCTGACCTGCTGGGCATGAGAGAAAAGTGTGTGACACAGCATACAAGCATGATGTGGCAATTGCCTTGCAGCCCTGGTTTGAGGCATCCAGGCATGGTGGGCAGCCCTGAGCCAAGCCTGAAGGAGAGTTTGAATCTGGAACTGCAGTGAGGTGCCCACCCCATCCTGCCTGCACACCCGGGCAAAACAAGGTGCACAGGCACAGCTGAGAAGCTCAACTGGGACTCTGGCCCTTCCTGGTGCTTCATTTGAAACATTTCTGTTTTTTCCAGAGGATTTGAAAGCTGCTGCTGCTGTTGGTCTGGTGTAAAATCCAGCCTGGGGTTGCTGGAAAATTGGAGGACAGTGTTGTCCCTCCTGACCCATCACAAGACAGTGCTTTTTCTGCCACCAGTGCCCCATAAATCAGAGCCTTTTCACCTTGCCAGTGCAAGGACAGGTCTCTGTGCAACCAGGAATCAGACATATGGACGGTCTCATGCTAAACCCTTTGGTGAGCTGCTGAAGAAGGAGCTTGGCTCAGGTCTCGTGTCAAGTAGGATGAGGGAGGGAAACGTCTCCAGCTTGTTTGTGGTCTGGCAGTCAGAGAGCTTTCTGCCGCTGACACTGGAAACCATTTTTTTTTTTTAATATGTGCATCATTCCTGGGATGTTTCTGCTGTGTGTGCCTGTGCCGCAGCCTGGCAGTGTGAGCTGAGTGCACTCCACCAGACCTCAAGGGCTTGCGGGTACAGCCCAGGGTTCCCAAACAGGCTCTGGGCTGAGTCCTGCCACGCCACGCTTCGTTGGGCTTTGCAATGTAACTGAGAGACCTGTGCCCTGTTCTCTGCTTCATGGGCTTGCAGAGCAGCTTCAACTTGGGGAGCTGCACATCCCCACACAGGGAGAGGCTCAGGAGCACCCTGTGCTGGGGAGGTGCTCCCAAAGAACAGCAGGGGAGGGATGCTGTCGTCAGAGAAAGCATCTGTAAATAATAACTTGGAGAACTGAATGCAATACTGGTGCTAGCTATGCAGGTTTGCCTATGCCTCCATTTGCCAACCAAGTCACCATTTAGGTCATGCGGATTTTATTCTGTGGACCAAATTTATTTTGGATGGAAAGCTGAATGTTTCCATTGAAGTTACACCTGCAGTGATTTATGTTTTGAATTAGACTCAGCAATGACCAAAACACATTTGTCAGAAGTTCTTAACATTTGTACTTTTTAAAGCATCTTTTTTTCTTTCTTTTTTTAATTTTAGAAGTATGCTTTGCTTTTTTAGCAATATTCTGGGCTGGAAACAGATTAATGTTTTTCCAGTAGCTTCTTGAAATGAACAGCTGTTGTGCACTAAATCAAGCAGAAGGACTTTGTGGGAAATAAGTCCAAAGTTATTCTTTTTAAAAACAAAACCAAAATTAAATGCAATATTATGGTTAGGTGCATGTGCCAGCAGACTAAGTGAGTAAATGAGACAATAGACTTGTGACTTGGTCTTCCGTGTCATATTTAATCCATCAATAGCTGGCTGTAAATTTATGACTAGAACAGAAGTGTTGGAAAGTGGTGCAGCTCCCACACTCTGCAGTGTGGGATGCTCTGAGATGTTGTGAGTGGTGCATGATGGTGTGCGGGGCCTGGGACACCCCCCGTTCACTGCATGGTCTGGGGTGCACCATCGCCTGCTGCACCCAGAACATGGGCTTAGGGTTTTTGGGAAGCCATACCTACTGGTTAGGCTTTCTAGGCTTTGTGGATTATTCAAGCTCAACAAGTGTGCTTTGGATCTTATGGGAGATGAGATATGAAGTTATAGATGATTTCCTGAGTGATGTCTTTTTAAAGTTAATACAGGAATAACCCTGAGCTGTTTCTAGGGGCCTGCCATACCAGAGATGCTGTCTTTGGGCTGAAATGCAAAATGCAAATCTTTCTCACTGGTTGTGGTGGGATTTCTCAGGACTGCTGTTTTCTGCTCCGGTGTGTGGGGAGAGTCCTATGAGATGTCATTGCATCCTGACTACCTCATTGCCTTCTGTGGTTTCTATTTCAATCTCTGCCCCTTTCAGTTGTGGCCCTGGGTCATCTTTAAGCAAGTTAGTGAACCTTTGTGAACCAGAGGATGTTTAGGATCCTTACCCATAAGGTTTATTAATATAGTTAGCCATATTTGCTTTTAAAAATCCCTGCATCAACCTCTCTGTTTCTTTAAGCATTCTATTCTCCATGCCAGCAAAAATCCAGATTTGGTACCAGACAGCAAGAGAGCACCCAGTTTAGTTCTGCTGCCTTAGGGAAACGTTAGAGGCATGGAGTCTGCTAGATGGCAGAGTACCTCTGCCTTCATGTACATCATGTGCTGTCGTTGGAGCTGCTTGCAGGTTTTCTTTCCTAAAAAAAAATAAATAAAAATAAATAAACATTTTGAGGGTTCCTGGTTTTGCAAATTGCTTTTTCAACAAAATGGAAACATTTGCAGAAAGCAAGGGTGAATCAACATCTGGCAATTTCCTCAGCCACCAGGTTTTTTTCTTTCTTGTGGATAAATGCAAAAAAGAATTTAAGTGAAGTCTCTGTGCACATAAAACCCTCACTGTCCAAGTGTGATTGATTAGGGACGCTTGCTATTTTCCTAATTCTCTTACTTAATCTTGGCATCATCCACCTTTTCCGTCTTAGCTATTTCCACTGGAGATGAAACGGTTCTTTGCGAAGGGGCAGGAGACACAGACCCACGTCAGAGGCTCCTCAGACAGACGGGCTGCTGTTCCTCATGGATGGCGGGGGAGCGGGAAGCCACCCCACCCTGGCCGCAGCTCAGGGCAGCAAAGCCCTAGTGAGCCTGACCCTATTTGACTTCTTATTTCTATAAACAGCCTTTTATGGTATTTGCCTTTCAAAGGGGAACTAGGGTGTGGATGGGAACAGTGACAAAGAGCCACTTATAAGGATTGAGTGAGCTCTTGCAAGAGACTGGTGCATAATTTTAAGATCAACAGAAAAATCTTGCAATATCTTAAGCCCTGAAATGTCATCTGAGGTATTTAAATGCTGTCATTCAGCCTCCCAGCAGCCAGGGCCAGAAGGTTCATGCTCCTGTTTAGCAGGGAAACTGAGTCATGGAGGTGCTTAGTGACTAGTAGAAGAATTCTCAGTAAGTCAGAACCGGAGCCAGGAATTAAAAGCAGAAACTCAGACTCCCCTTGGAAGTGCTCAGAAAACATTGGCTTCTGGCAGGAGCATGACTTCATCAGCCATGTCCTCAGCGAGGGCAGACAGCTTCTCATTTTTGCATACTAGAAAACAGTTTTGCCCCAGGTTGCGGGTAATGCCAGGATGACATCAGTGGTGGGGCTGCAGCCGGGATGCAGAACGTGTCAGTGCTGTCAGCAACACCAGCCTGTGCTCAGGGGGTATCCCTGCGACAGGCACTGCTGCCCATGAACGCTGCTGTGTGATATTCCTGTCCGGCTCCCCACAGGCTCTGGGCTGCTGTTCATCCCGCAGTTGCTGGCAGGGCTCCCTCTCCGGCGGGCTGCCATCCTTCCCTGGAGCCGCACCAAGCAGCTGCTTCCCCGTCTCAGCAATGCAATAATGGAATAAACACCTGCGTTGTGCCTACAAGTGACACATGGATTCTTTAGGATGTTGCTTACTGGTGCTGGTGAGAGCTGAGAAATGGAGGAGCCAGTGCTTGGGATAGGAGACCCGTGAGGATCGTCCACCGCTGCGGATGCTTTTAAGCCCTTGACATGAGGAAGGTTGTGCAGGAGTGTCTCTCTACAGGGTTTCCAGCAAGTGGGGCCACAAGGGTGTCAGAAGTTGGAACTGAACATTGAATGTGTTTAAGTTTGTGCAGGTTGTGGCTGACATCCAGCCTGGCTCTATCCATGTCTGTGCCCAGTACAGGAATCTGTGCAGACCAAGTGTTTATCTGCTCAGAAGTAGATATCGGTGTAGTTTGTGTTTGTTCCAGTGGTGAACACAAGTCTCTTTTCTGAAGCCCTGTTCTACAAGCAGCTGTTGCAGATGTCCCTGTGCCTGACCAGCAGACCATGTGGGACGTGGTGTCAGTCCCTGCCCAATGACTGAGCTCTTCCCCCACTGCAAAGCCCTGTGCTTCCAAAAGTGCCACCTGCCAGCCTGAAATGGGAAGACACACATTGCTGAAGGGTCACAGAAGTTGCTATGAGCATGGCAAAGCTGTAGCATCTGGAATTAATATGTGTCAGGCTAAGAGGTGCTTTGCCAAAGCACCACAAGCTTCCAGCACTTCCCTGGCATGCTGGATCTGCAGGGAAGGTCTGGGCAGACATGCCAAAGAAATACAGGCACAGTCTGGCAATCTCCAAGCCATGTGCATTATGTACTGTGGGTTATAAACAAACTGCACCACTGGCAATGTGTTCATGAGAGAAGCCAGAGAGGATGGGGTTACAAAAAAAGTCAGTTCTGTTTCATTCAGGCTGTTTGTTGCTTACAGTTTGGTGCTTGGTCACCAGTGCTGGAGCAATCAATGGGAAGTGCTGGATCTGATGCTCTGGATTAGGAGTCTGAATTAAGAGTCTGGTCTGTGGACTGCTCTTGCCCAGGGTAATAGATTTGTGTCTTATTTCCATCTTTTGGCTGGGAGGAAGGAGAAAGGTGAAGGTACATACTTGTAGGAGAGCAACCCAGAGTCAGAAATGTGGGATGTGCTGCTGATCCACCCTTTGCAGAGGGTATGTTTCTTAGTTGTTCTCAAGGAGAGACACATTCCCTGTTCCTCCTGGGTCACCCCTTTGGCCACACGTGCACTGGCCAAGCTGGGAGCTGACACATCCCACCCATGCCGTTCCACTAACTCTCATGAAGGGAAAACTGCAGCACTGGGAGGGCCCATAGCTCTGCTCTGCCTTCCTGCAGGCTCTTTCCCAAGCCAGGATAATAGGATTAGTGAAACTGCCTGGAAATCTTGGTCAGAGGAAGCACAACCCCTTAGACAAGTCTTCCTCACCTTTTTTCCCCAAGCAGGTTTGCTGTAGGTGGCTCCCACTGCATGCGGCATCTGCAGCTGCTGCTTGGTCACCTGCTGGGGTGAGCGGCAGCTCCTGGGCAGCTGGCAGGGTAAACCCAATGCTGCTGCAGCAGCAGATCTTGTGATTTGCTACTATGGACATTAACACTCCATTACTGTGCATGTGTAGGGGTTCTTTTATACACTAATTAACCAACAGTTTGATTTGATGGTGATATTCTGAGCTCTGTTAACAAGCAAGTGATTGTACATCAACATCCCAGCTGGCCCTGTGTCACAAAGGAGGGATTAGAAAGTGCTGGTCTGTGTGCAGCACATTTGGCAAAGGCTTCTTCATTCCCCCACTGGATCGAATGTCCTGATAAAGAAACAGAGCCGAGGGTTTTTTTTTTTTTCACTCCTTTGAGGAATGGCGTTAGGAGCTGGTGACCCTGGGATCTGGTTCTGATTTGCCATGAGACATCAGACTCCTTACCTGCAAGCTGGGGAAAATGATACCTCTTTGCAGGGCCTCACAAGGCTCAGCTAAGATTAATAAAGGAGGGAGTGGATATGGAATAGCTGTGACATTTTATTGTTATTATTAATGATGCAGAGTGAAGCCAGGGCATCTCTGTGAATAATGTTTGCCTTTTGAGATTTGGCTGCATTTTTTTTTCCCTCCCTTACACTCTACTAATCAGAGCAAAGTTTGACTTTGTAGGAGGAGGGCTCAGAAACCAACATTTTTCAGTGTCTGAAGAAAAAGTGGAGTGTTTCCTGGTGTAATTAGGTCCAGGCTCTCAGGAAATGAAGGCCGTCTAGTTGATAAGTGTTTAGTAATGATTACCAAGCCATGGCTGGGGAAAGTGTGCAAAGTGTTTTCATTTCAGAAGCAGCAAATCTTGCTGAGACTTGTGATGTGTGTGTCATATATGGAGGCAATTGTCCCAGCGGTATGTGGCCTCGCTTGCTGAAGCATGAGCCAAAGTCACTCTGGTGTAACTCTGGAGGAGATGCTGGAGCTGCACCAAGAGCCTGAGCAGCAGCGGATGCTGCCCATAACGTGCCCCTGGGCTGAGTGTTGGAGGTGTCATTCTGGAGACTGGTGTTATTCTTATCTCAAAGCTAGTAATTCCTCTCTCAAATTAGTAACAGCGTTCGTGAAAGCTTGGTGAGCTGGAGTAGGGTAAGAGTCACATTTGCAAGGGTAGAATTGCATCCTCACCAAATGAACTACAAGTTTCTTCAGTAGTGCTGGATAAACTGAAGATGGAAGTGCATGAAGTTCTTCAGCATGCTTTTGTTCCATGTGTCAACCTCAGCTGCAGCAGTTGGAAGCTCTTAGGAAAGAGGACCTCTCCTCCAGAATTTGCAGGGTCAGATTTTGCTGAGAACATGTCTGGCAGACACTATGCTATAAAATCAGAACAGTCCATCTCACGTCAGCTTACTCATTCTGCCTACCAGGAGAGCACCCTTGAGACTTGATGTGCTCTTAGTGTCCTGGATGAGAGGGTAGGCTGTGAGGCCCCTCCCCTGCCCTGTTTCATCTGCCTTCATTTCATAAGATGAATTTTTGTGGGAAAACCCATCCCTGTTTTAATCAGATGGGTTTGAGTTTTAGTGAGACAAATGTTGGAGGAGCCTGAGGAAGTTTGCAGTGCTGCTGCAATGGCTCTTGCATTCCAGGCAGGTAGACATGTGCAGGTGTATTTTGCAGCAGCTCCCATGTCTTCTGAAAACTCTACCAAATGCTAGAGGTAGGTCTTTCTCAGCCACACTTCTACTCTAATGAAAATAGTACACTGAGGTCTTAAAGTCTTCCAAATCCCTTATTTATTGCAGCTTGTGTAAATGTGTTCCAGAAAGGATTACACAGCTCCCTGAAGGATAGGTCTGTCAGTGGCTTTTAAGCACAGTGGTCCAGAGGAAAATCCTGATACAGGACGCCTGTAAGCTGTTGCTTTTGCTGATGATACCCTGTGTGGAAGTGTCACTGTGTACCTGCTACATCCTTACCCTCTGCCCATGAGTGTCCACCCCTGGCCACTGCTGGGGTAAGGCTCCTGAGATACATGAACCTTTGGCCTGAACTAACTTGGCAGCCCATAGTGCTTGCAAGACTTTTCCTTTGCTTTACAGATCAACTGAGATTATGTTGAGGAAATATGGGTGTATTTTTCACTTCCTTCTCTTTCTCTACAAGCATTGCTTCCTTGCAGAAAGTAAATGCAATGACTTGATGCCAGCCCACTAGCAGTGAATCTATCAGATCAGCAGTGAAGTTTCTTTCCAAGGATGGCAGTGTTCTCCAAAGATATGTAAGGCATGAGATCAGCTTGCTTGCCCTTGGCATCAGTCCATTCCACTTGTGGTGAACAGACCCCACCTCTGATTTGTAGATCTTTAATTTTTCCAAAATGCTTGTTGAGTTGGAATGGTGATCTGATGGCTTATTTAATTAAGTGCCCTAATGTCCATCACCATCTGGTCTCCAACCATTCAGCAGTTGTGAGTGATGATCCATTGGTTTATGACTCAAGCCCTGGAAAAAGGTATTCTAGAAACATTGTGTCTGGAAAAAACATGGTAACTAAAACCATTTTCTTGAAGCCTGTCAAAGATTTTGTGTGAGAGGATGTTGCATAGATATGAGTCTGTTTTCTCCTTCAGATTTAAGGTTTGCTTGCTTCTCCCTTTGTTGTCCCATCGTGGCTCAGGGCAGAGGGAGATAACAACCTCTTTCTCAGATGGCACTGTCCTGTTTGCAGGTCACCCTCAGGGCTATGCACTCTGCTTTTCAAACCTTCTGGTATTAATAAAATAAACTGACCATAATCATGGTACCTTCTGTAGGAGATGACTTTCTGTTGCTAGGGGAAGAGGGAGGGAGAGGCTTCAGGCTTGGGACAGGGTTTAGATAAGCCACTTGACAAAACTCTGTTTACATCAAAAACAGGTTGCAAAAAAAGGGCTTATCATTTTATCATCAGATCAGTGTGGTGTTCTGGCTCCAGGATGTTCATGAGTAATCCATGTGTTCTCTCAGAAAGGCGTTTTCTAGGGGCACACGTAGCTGTTTGGGTGATGTTGAGTAACAGCAGACAAGCATATGCATTTTCACGCAGGAAACTTTGGCTCTCAAAGGGCATTCAGCAGCTCATTATGCCTGACTTTTTTTAAAGGTGCTGAGCCATTGCTAAACCCTGGAAAGAGAGGAAAGTTTCTGCTGTAAGAATTTTTCTGTTTGTTTCAGATTTTTCTGTTGCGTTTTTCTTAAGTGTTTTGGTAATTACTTCTATAGAGACGTCAAGGTGGAGACAGCTTGGTTAGGAGTCTGCACCAGTGCCTGATGGTATCAACCAGTGAAGCTCGACTAGTTGCAATGCCCAGGGAGGCAGCATGCTAGAGAAAAATCACATCTGAACCGTAAAGCTGCTGCTCTACGGGACTCAGAGAGGGATGATACATAAAAGCAGGAAAAACGCAGAATCCGGGAGACAAAGAATATGTGACAGTTCTGCTATTTTTGGGTTTAGTCTCTGACTTGCACTGCTGTGTTCTTGCACACACATTGGAGAAGTGCTATCAGTCCTTTCCAGGCAGAAGTACTGATGGCCAGAAGTTTGCTGGAATAAGCTGCTTTGCCTTATTCTTGTAGGCACATGGATGGCATCAGGCACAGTCCCCATGTTATTCACCATCACTTGTGCAGTGTTTGTTAATCAGTTCAATCACAAGAGTGTAACTCTTATCCCCTAATTGGAAGAGGAGGTTGTGTGTCGCTGTTGTTTTAATGAAATAGTTTACTGATTGGAAGTCTTTTGATAGAGACATGCTGCAATGTGCATTGGCCTTCATCCTCCTTAGAATAAACGCTGCTGTTTGTATCCATAACGATGACTCTATGTTGTGGATTATACTTGTGCAAAAGCACCGTTCAGTGATCCTCTGCCAAGCATCCCCCATTCTATCTCTGTTTCATGACTTTAGTTCTTTCATCACAGATGAGTTTGCTTTGTTTCTGTCCCAAATTGAATGCCTTTGGCTTCCTGAGGTTGGAAGACTTTGTGGAAATGTAGAATATTGTTATGTTCCCGTGGCATCTCTACTGGTAGAGAGGGAATGTCCTGCCTGCCTGTGACTCATGCTTACATGATGCACCCCCCAGTGCTTTCAACAGCCTCCCAAGTTTGTTTTGTTCTGTTTTTTCCCCTAAAAGTAGGTGAACAGTTTTAGCCTTAATCAGATTGAAGCATTCCAGCCTTGACCTTCCTCCCTTCGCAGACAAAGGGCTTCCTCGCTCCTTGCCAGCAGGGTTAGCAACATTCACCTCTCTCCTACCAGGTATTTCTGAGACTCTCTGCAGGGGACCACCTGCTTCTCTGTCAATATATCAAATGAAAGCTCATTATTCATCTAACAGGCTGTGGCCAATGGGATTCTTGCTGGTGGTCCATGAGGAGGGGATAGTCACCTACTGCTTGTTTCCAGCTGCTCAATTTCATTAGCTTAAAACGCGTGGACTAATCCTTGGCTGATACATTACCAAGTGTGCAATGACTGGGGCTGCCACAGGAATGCTATGACAATAGGAGGAAAGACATGAATGGGAACCTCTGGAAAGCCTGGCTGGCTTTAGACCCCCCCACCTTTTAGTATCTAGCTCTGCTTGTTGCCATTAGTGGATGTGTTGCTTCTCCCATGCTACTTATATCCAGGGGCCACTGGCTCATCTCTAATTATCTGATGGAGGAAAACTGGGATGTAGGAGCCTCATGGCTAACCATCTGCACAGATTGCTGAAGGCTGAGTACACCCCACCTTTTCCACAGAAAATTATAAGGGAAGCTCTTACTTAGCCTTCAGATTGTGCTAGCATCCTTAGAAATAGCAAAGGAGCCCATTTCTAGACAGAGATGGCTTTTGGAGGAGCTGCTTAGAGCCCTCCTGTGGTCCAGGGTGTAGGCTGCTTTGCATCACAGACTAGCAGTGTGGTTCTGTGTTTGCAGCTGGAGGGAGGGGGACAACTGGCCAGCTCTCTGCTGATAGAAGGCACTTTTATTTTCCTTTGTAGAGAGTAGTGTTCTGAAATCCAGGTACTGTCTGTGATCACAGCTGTCGTGTGCTGACATGAAGGAAAGAATCCCATCTACAAGGGGTTTCTTGCTTAAGCTTTAAAAAGCCAGTTCTAGGGGTATTTTTTGGTGTTTGTTTGTTTTCCGGTTGTGGTGTGGTCGTTTTCTTGTTTATTTTGCCAAAAGGGCCCACACCGCATATTCTAGGAATTTTTCCCTGTTGAAAATGTTTCACACACAACTTAGCTGTCATTAGAGTAAGTTACACAGAACTGAGTGTTTACACAGGACAAAATCTGGCTCCGAGTGTTTTTCACAATCAGATGGGAGGTTCAGTAAACACAAACACAGTTCCCATCGCTTCCTCCACGGATGAATCCTACAATGCCTCAATGTGTTTGAGATTTATGTGGGAAGAGTCCTTCCTGCTGGGAAGTGGTTTTGTAAGTCACTTGCTATTGAGTAATTCCCTGCTCCTTGTGCAGCATTTGTTACCCCACGTGCACACAGAAGCACACAATGCACAGCCAGAAATGTGTGAAAATCCTCATCCTTACATGCCTGGGAATAGTTTAAGAGTAGCGTGTCAGGGAGGAAAGAAAGTGTCTCAGTTTAATTTGCTTTCTCAATACCAAAATGACCTTTTCAGACAGGGGGTGCAGTCTGCTTGGCTTATACATGTGTACACTTAAGTAAAATACTGCCAGCATGGCCCAAGTGAGAGATTCATTAGGAAATCTGATTTCCCTCTTGGTTAATTGAAAAAAAAGTTGTTCCATGAAGAATATTTAGGTGGTTTGTTCTGTTTAGTTTTAAATTTCCAAGTTTCTGCCACTTTCAGGAGACTAATTCAATGTCTAGTCAGCTCTTTCGACCATGTACCTACCAATCTGCGTATGTTTGTGTACTGAAAAATTGCTTGTTGGAATAACAAAAGAACCCAAATCCTTCCTAAGTTTCCTTTCTCATGATAACTTTTCTCTGAGCCAATTCTCCAAATTTCTTCTGTTTTGGATTTGGGTCTACCAGAGAACTGGTGAGCAGCAGCACACAGTGAGGTGGGATGGGGTGATCTGAGGGGAACTGTCCAAAGAACATTAGAGGTTTTCTGCATTTTGAAAATGGAGAAGACCTCTGAAAATATGCATGTGGAGCCTCCAGGGAAGGCATCGCTACTGCCGCCCATAACACTAGTAGCAAGGAGAAGGGACCAATCCTACTTACCTTGAGTTGGAATACAAGGAACGGGTGAACTCTTTGGAGAGCAGGGGATGGCGTGTTAATGAACTCAAATGCTGCTTCACATCTCCGTCACTTGGTACCTATTCCCTACTCTTGGCTAAGGCCCTCTTCTGCCATATGCTTGCCTTGCTTTCTGATTTTAGTGTTTCTGAGGGGTCAGTGGGTGCTGTTGTTGGTTGCAGGCGGCTCAAGCATCTTTCTGTGAATGTGGGATCCCATCGGCAGAGGGAAATTTTCCTGATTAAATTCTCTGGAGAATTTCTTCCTTCTCTGTTTGCAATAATAAAATAGTTGAGGCGAGGTCACATGCTATTTATAGCCATTTCACTTCTACTTGCTTCTACTCACCGAAGCAGTAAGCTCTGCACAGACACAACGAGATTAATCCTTCATGACACTGAACCTTTTATTTCCCTTGTTATCTGTGCTTACTGACTCCAGAGCCTCCCTCCTCTGCAGAGCCCAGTGCACTAAGCCTTTGATACAACACAGCAGCATTGGAGCTATGGAAAAGTTTAGAAAAACAATATCTGTTCAGCAAACCAAGAGCTGTCTGAAGGTTTGGGACTTTGCTTTCTAGGTCAGCCAAATGACTGAGATTTTTTCTCACAAGCTCCATGCCAGGCTCATGCACTCAGCAACTGATGGAGGTTATGTGCAGGTAGATCCAATCTTGGCACAGCAAGAAGTGCTGTGGTTTTGATGGATCTTACACATTTTCCAGTGTATAAGCCTTCCTTCTCTTCCCCTCTCCAAAAAGTTTCAATTCAAACTATGTCTTACATGCTGAAGATACTTTAATATAGAAACAGGCTGGATTACAACAGTTGTGTGAATGCGTGACAGTTGCCAATACCTGATAATATGTTCAATGAAATGGGAACTCATTGTCAATAATAGTCTGAGGTCTTGATTATACCATGTCTTGTGACCCCACGTCTCCAGCAGTCAGAATAGATATTGCTTTGGCTATACTCTCTCTAAAATCCTTTGACTTTTGGAGCTCTTTTTATCCTTGTTTTTGTCATGAAAACTGCAGGGTCAGCTGGGAGCACCTGAGCACCTGTAGATCTTCTGGCCACAGCTGCTTCCCTCCCATAAACAGCACTATGTCAGTGTTAACATAAGCAAAGTGGCGCTGGTACGGTGTACCATGCCCCCGGCTGCAAGAACAGACTGTAAATCTGTGCAATGTTCCTCTCACAGACCTGGCACGATGCCTGTTCCACTTTGTTATCCCCACTGCCAAGCACCAGGGAGCAAACTTGAAGGACTAAAAAGTGTAGGGTCATTGTAGCTAAAACCACGGTGTGGCTGTGTGGTGTATCCCCTAGGGAAGGGGCCAGGGGCTTGTGCAAGCTTGTTTTGCATCTTGGCACGAGGGAAACTTTGGTCAGAATTCATTCATCTCCAAATAGCGAGGGCAAGTGTGAATTCAGAGCACGTGCCTGCAAGTGGGGCTGAGCCAGGCTGAGCTGTTTTCAGGTGGGCATTAGCGATGAGGTGAATCCTGGTTTTCTCTTTGAGAGACACAGCAGCTGAAGTGATGATAAAATCAAACAGCAAGTTAGACATATTCCAGTGTGACAGTTTGTTTCCTTACCATGGCAAGTTGGTGACAGTGGCCTTATAGATACAAATTAGATTGCTCAACATGGAGTTTGCTGGCTGACATGTGATTTTACAGCTACAAGAATGATGATGAACTATTAAGAGACTGTAAATGTTATATTACGCTTCATCATGCAGCCTATGAAAGCACCACAAAGGATTTTTCAACTGTTATAAATGAGAATTGGCATCAATTGTATAGTGATGCTCAAGATATTCACTCAAGGTCCTTTCTCCAGCCCATGTTTGGTCCTGTCTAATGCTCTGATTAAAACTGCCTTCCTAATTCAAGCCACTACTGCAGATTGGAAGTGGCAGTCCATTGAAGTCCAGGCCAGCACAGTCCCAGATGGGAATGAAACTGAGCATTTGCAATTTGCAGAAATTCTTTAATCTGGGATTTTGCCGCTTAAAATAATATTTCTGTTTTTCTGTAAAATGAAACACTCTTAACATTCAAATGAGGAAAACAAATATTTTTCAGCATCAAAACCCAGAAGCACTTGAATGTTGTGTTTTCCCCTTCTTGGCTCTAGCTGTTGGCATGGTAAGATCAAAATGGACAGGGTGTTCCCAGGGCTCTTTCAGCGCTCATGTTCTGATTTTGTGTGTCCTCTCTGGCCAATATACACAGGGTTTGGTGCAAGGCTGCAGCGATTGTCCAGCGATCTCATTCCAGTGGGGTGAACAAGCGGACCTTAGAGCATATACTAAGGTTGTGCTTTTACAGTTGTCATTTTTTCCTTGCTGATTTTTACTCAGTGCTGGTTGCACAAAGATCAAAATCTCCTTGTGTTTCATGCTCTCATATGCTTATGGTCCCTGGACCGCTTGCCATCTAAATAAACAAAGTTATTACCCTGTGGGAGAAACACTATTATTTTTATTGTTATTCATTTAAAACAATGGAAAATCAGGCACAAAGAAAACAAAATGTTTTTTTCCAATGACTGCACAGTGAGATTGAGACAGGGCCAGGAACTGGGTCCAGGTGTCCTGAGTCCCAGCCCAGACCTTTAAACACCAAAATATCCTGCTCCTTGTGAATTCAGAGTGTTTTGGCAAAGGTTTCCCCAGAGTGTTTCATAATTAATGTCAGTGCTAGTCTCTGAACATGTCTTACCAGTTAGGAATTTGCTTTTATATACACACAGCCACTTAAAAACTCCCCAAAACTTAGCAGCTGTTGGCTTCTTTGTGTTACTTGTATGTTTCTAAGGCAAATATGGGACATGATAAATTGAAAAATGTTGAGTTGAAATGTTTTACTTTGAGTCCACTTAGCAAAATACAAAGGTCACCTCTGCTGCAAAGAGCCAGTAGGACTAGACACAGTATGAACCTTTTTTTCAAGCGTGGAAAAGGGATTTTCTGTTGTGTCTAGAAATCAGACTCTTCCTATCTTACAGGGATGGATTTTATCCAGGAACAACTAAACCCATCCTAGGATCTGTGACAATTTTTGACAGCTTTCTGAAGAGAATGTCCAACAACAGACTATTGCAATGTATCTCAAAGGACCAGTTCCCTGGCTGAGATGCATTTGGTCCCTTTTAAGTTTGCACAAGCAGGATGCTGCCTGTGAATAGAAATCTGTGGTATGTAAGAACGTGGTTCTCCTGAGCAGCTCAAATAGTGGCTTAATGGCAGCCCTCTGGATCAGGTCAGTAGCTAATGTGTCTCCAGCAAACCTCTTGCCCCATCTCCACCTCTCTAATTACCAGCTGCAGCAGCAGTCCCACCTACAAACAACATGACCTGAAAATTGCCATCATGAGATGCTCTAGTTGGTCCTTTATCCTGTATCAGATGCTGCCCAGCTGTGATGAGCTTTTCCAGGATGGGATTATGTTCAGACAAGCTTTTTCAGGATGGGATGCATGTTTCTGAATATGAATGTCTCTTTTTTTTTTTTAAAAAAAAAAAAAAAAGTAAAAGATTTCTACACTGAAGGGGTTTGGGGCTTTTTGTGCTGTCCTCAATAAAAATTTCTTGCAGTCATTTTGCTCACCTGCGGGGAAGCCAAGGGATTATTCTGTAGAGTGATGTCCTTAGGAAAACTCAAAGTGAAAGACTAGAGTAGACATTATTTTTGCAGTAAAAGCTGGCTTCACATCATACACTGTCAGCACAGAGCTAATCCTGAAAAACTTCTGAAGTTTACACAAAGCAAATTATTTGTGTTTCTGTGAGCACTGCAGCACAGCGGTGCTTTGCTGTTCAAAGGGCAGATCTGGGGAGTGGTCTGAGATGCCATCTGACCAGAGTTTTCATCTTCCTTTTGGAGGTATTCACGCATGCTTCTTCGGCCAGCTCTGCCCTGGCTTTTCTAGGAACCACACAAGCAATTTTGGCTGTGCTGGAGCAGCAGAGAGGGTTTAGGAGAGTGCTCGCCTGGTGTGGCTCTGGCTGGCAGCAATGGCTGGGCTTTTCTTCCAAAAGGTCTTCATATATCCAGGCACCTGCTTTCAAAACATCTCCATGCTCCAGCAAGCAACATGGGAACGTGTCCGGAATGGCTCATCTGATGTAAGAATGCCAATTTCACAAATCCTCTGGTAGTTTTGGGTGTCTGCTCCCATTCAGCGTCTCCCTCTCAGAATCACTCAGGCATCCCTGACAAACTCAGCCAGTGATTTCCAACAGCCGTGATGTCTCCACTTGCCACCAGTTTGACTCAGGGTAGCCCCTTTGTTTGCTCTGCAGACTGTGTTTGCACTCCTACTTATCTAAACAGCCCCAGAGCACAGATGAAAGCAATGGGTGCTTCTCTGGGGGATTCACTGTGTGCTGGGAGGTTCAGCGTGTGTCTCAGTGTACTCTGCATCATCCTGCATCCCTCACCTTTAAGCTGGGCTCCCAATTACCATTATCTATCTATCTCTCTCTCTCTCTCTCTATCTATCTATCTATCTATCTATCTATCCTGTTTTTTTAATGTCAAAATTGTTTTCAGCAGCTTGCTGCACTTTCTAATTCCACCTTGTTTTGAGGAAAAGCCAAATGAAACCTGTTACAGCATTTGCCACTTGGAAATTGTGTTTGAGCATGGAGATTCAAGGGGCACTGACTGCTTCCTTTGCAGCTAAATCACACTCCCTCTTCACCATTGGCAAAGGTTACCTTACAAAAATAATGCGTGTCTTCACCCTGTATTTGCCTTAGTCTTGCCAAGCTTTATGTGCAGTAGGAAAGGAGGCATCATCCTGCCTGTTAAACAACTGGAGTATTTTATTAATGCTGTCAGACAGCTCGGCTTTCAAAATAGGAGCAGATTTGTCAAATGATTTGGTGTGGGCTCGGTGTTTCCAGGGGGACTCTCCTTACCCAGCTGAATTGAAGCTGTTGCTCTTGCCCTTGCCCTGCTCTTGTTCCCACTCAGAGCAGCGTTTGACATAAAAAAAAGTCTTTACGCCATGCTGTTGGTGCAACTGAGTGACCTGCACAAATCCTTTGCCTTTTTTTCCCTTAGTATTTCCCCACAAAACTTTCTTAAGCAACATATGCGAAATTGCCATAGGATGTATGTACTGAGGGGCATCCCTCGAGGAGAAGCCCCCATGATTTCATCCAGATATCAATCCCACTAGATTCAGCAGGAGTTCATGTGCTATTGGATGCGCAGGTGGTTGAAAACACATTTGTCAAGGTAACAAGCAACCTGCGGACAGGGTATTGTCAGTTCAGCCACATCTCTGAAGATAATCGTATGTCAGGGGTGACCTGTTAGGTCATGCAGATGTTTCACCTGAACATCTGTCCTTCTCCCTGTACTCCTGGAAGCAGCTGTAGGTGTGTTTAGCGCTAGAATTTCTGTTTGTTTACGAGGCTTTCTCCAGGGTAAAACTACTGTCCAGTCTCAGTTCTGAATCTCTGAATCTGAACTGACTTGTTAAAACTCTTCATATCGCTGCTACTATCAGCAGAGTCTGGCCTTTTGCAGCTGTGCACAGCTGACCTTAATAAATGGTCCTGAGTCCCCATTTACAAGCAGAAGCCCTTAGCCTGGTTGTAGCTCAGCCTCCAAGGCTTGTAGAGAGAGCAGTCTCAGCACCTGCTTTCCCCTCCTATCTCTGTCTCATATCTCATGAGAGCATCTCTCAGCGTGGTGCTGTGCAGGTGGTTGGAGTGGCTGAGTTCAGAGGATGTGCAGCTGGAAAACAAGCTGGACCATGTCACCAATAGACCACATTGCAAACAGATAAATTACCTGTCTGGTTCTCAGGAACTCCAGCTCTTCTGATTTCCCTTGCACTGGGCTTTCTTCTCACTTCAGCTGCTTTCTTTAGCCTCTCCATTCAGGTTTTCCTTGGTTATGCCATCATTGCCCAGTCCAGTGATGTCAAAGGGGTGTCAGGGGTACAGGTGTCAGAGTGTACTGCATAAAATGCTGTGTTCACTGTCCTACATCACCAATTTGTGGTCTTATCTTGTTACAGATGAACAAGCTGGAGGAGGCAGCAAATGCAGCTCACACCTTCTTCATGGCAAACCCTGAGCACATGGAGATACAGCAGGACATTGAGAACTACAAAACCACAGCAGGAAAAGTTAGCTTGGTTGACCGGGAGGCCAGGCAGCACATGGTGAGTCTGAGCTAAAGAAGTGCCCGGGTTAAATGTCACGCAGCGTGGAGAGAAGAGATTTAGGAGGCCAAGAGAGCATCATCTATGAATGGGGGGATTCTTGACAAGGTTTGTATTACAATATAGCAAAACAAACTCTCAGTACTCTTCTTTAAAGCAAGCCAGCTCCTGCTTTTTGAAGGCACCCTCTGGTCTTTATTTGATGGCTACATCCCCAACCCGGTTCCTCTCTTCAGGGAACCCTGGGGTCACCTGTGGCTGTGAACACCCACCAGCAGGCAGCTTTGATGGATGCCTCCTTGGACACCGACAGACAGATCTTGGCTTCTGTGTGTTTCTTTTGAGCTGGGTTGTCCCACCTGGGCAGGGTACACGCACATGAGTGACTGCTGGTGAGGGTGCAGGGTGGCAGGCAGAAGAGTGACAGCTCTTCCCACCTTCTCAAAGTGAAAGGCCAACACAAATGCTAGGGCCACCCCCAACTTTCTGGTTTCACAAGACACGAGGAAGGAGAAGTGGCAATTTGGTGTAATTAGCAGAGGTTCTAAGACAGATTTGCCTAGGTCATGTGCAGTCTTTGCCCTTAGCACTCAGCACTGGTGGACAGGAGGGCTAAAACAGGGAAAAGGAGCAGTTTGTCACATAATGCATAATCCAACAGTGGCACTGAGCGTGCCCTAAGTATGGAGGACTTCTGCATTTATGCAGGTTTACAAGGTTCCAAAAGTCCATTGATGGCTTAAATGTGGTTTAGCACAACCACTTACATCTGGTAGGTACCAGGGGAGGTTGTTATGCCCCTGCCTGCTCGTACCTTTTATTGAAAATCACCTGCAGGTGGCAAGGGCAGGATGCTGTGGTCCAAGCAGCATAGATTGCTCACAGTCTTGTCTTCTGCATATCTACTTTGCAGGAGGACTACAGTGCTGGGGTAAGGCACTACGACAAGGAGGAGTATGAGCTTGCCATTGACTTACTGGAGCGTGCGTTGGAAGGGTACTACTCTGAGGATGCAGATTGCCAGATCATGTGTGAGGGACCACAGAAATTTGAGGAGCATGAGTATCTGGAATATAAGGCTGGTCTCTATGAAGCTATTGCAGGTGAGATCTTTTTGTGTCTTTAGGGCTCTCACTCTTGGCCCTGCAATGTTTTCAATTATTGAGTTTGGGCCTTTGGCTGGAATTGGTGAAGTGTCTTCCCTTCCATCACTGGTCCTGGTGAGTCACACTGCAGGAGGCACTTGTAAGGCCAGAAGATGTAAATGCAGAGCACAGGGAACTAGAACCTCTTATTTTGGTCCTGAATGGAAGCTGCTCTGGAAGAATTGCCTTACCAGATGTGTGGAGCATTTTCAGATTTCTGTAATAGCTGGAAGTATACGTGCTTTAACATAAACTGCCTCCATTTCCCCCTGTACACAGTCTCATGTACCTCACTGGAATATAGACATTGCTGGGCCCTGTTTATATTTTCTCTTTTTTTCAGTGCATATGAAGAGAGCAGCTGAGTCCTCTTGGCCATGCTCCAGATGGTCAGGAAAGTTGCCAGAAAGGCTCAGAACGTAGATTTTTCTCCCTGTCCAAAGGGATGGATTTGTCATTAGTGGAGGCCCACCTAATTATGATCTTCATTGAAATCTCTAGAGATAACTGAACATTGTGAAGTAATCTTCACATTTGCATGTGTGGCTCTGAGCCAGAGGGGATTAAAATAGTTCATTCTCAGTAGAAATGAGATTACATTTAATTAGTTGTAAAAGAAAGAAGAGCAATAAATTAAGGTTTGTTTGGTGACAGAAATCTTATTTATCTGCTCATGATCTTGGAGTTGCATCAAGCTCTGGAGTTTTGCTTCTTGTGTGAAAAATACTTCATTCAGATGCAGATTGTTTTTCGGTTTTGCGTAATTCTGTTTCTGTAAAGACAGGAAATCTAGTTAAAATGACCAAGATGAGAAACCACCAACATACTGGATGAGAAGTTGCCTTTGTTGGCTTTATTCACCCATGCAAAAAAAAACAAAAAGAGAAATGTTGTAAGGGTTGACTTGGTACCGGTATAGCTGTCAGCTGCTCATGTCTGCTTTTAAAGCTGTGAACAGGGCACCAATGGCCATTTCAAGCCCTCCAAGAGAGCAGCCTTCAGTGGCAAAGGAGACCAACCTTCCTTCTTACTGAAAGCTGCTGCTCATCGAACAGGTTTTGGTCTTTGTTAAATTATCTTTGTGCTGTGCAAATCAAGTGCAGCCCCAGTGAGCAGAGAAGGTGTTTCTATGCTGGGCCATGAGGAACACAGATGTGGTCATGGTGTGGTGGTCACCCAGCACATCACCTGGGAAGGAGAACAAGCCAAATGGTCTCTGCAAGTGGTGTGCCTGAGAATAACAACTCCAAAAGCCAGGGTTGTTCAGACAGCCAAAGAAACAGGGAGGTGAGGGCACACAGTGGCAAATAATCTGCATAGTGTAACTGCTTTCCTATAGGGAATTGATGGAATGTTTGTTATGGGACAGGTTAATCCAGTCATTACCCCCAGACCAAGGATGCACAGCCTTAGATGTTTCAGCAGGGAGTGGGAACACTAATACACTGAGAAAAGAGAGCTTAAGTTTCTTCAAAACTGATTTCTTTTTTCAGTCCCCGGGTGGATTGCTGTGCTGCTGTGTGGGGCTGAAATGCTCTCACCTCTCCACTCTAGGGACAGATGCATTTCAGTGGATTGATTGCAGTTTATATAGCCTGTTTTTAGGGCACCCTGACAGTACCAAGAAAAAGCAGTACTTCTCAGTGATGAATTAACCCAGATCTAGGATGCTTAAGTAGGTTTAAATTACAACAAAATTATTTATGTCCCTTTCCTTCTTTCTTTCCTTAATGTAATACCCTGGATATGTATGGTAAATCAGATAACTACCCAGACTACCTGCCCAGAGCAAATGGGAACTGTTTTGAGTTTCCACTTGATTTCATCACCAATTCCTCAGGCTGATTTTTTGGCAGCTCTGAGAAATGCTTTGGTAGCTGAGCACATGGGTTTTTTTCCAAGCCTGTGTTTGTTTCTTAAAGTTTTTAGTGGTGTACAGAGACAGAGAAAGTGAGTAGATTTGTAAGTATATTGCAGCAAAGGCTCCAAACTGGAATCAGATGTCACCATTGGCTTCAAAATTGTACAGCTGATACAATGCCTATATTGTGGACTCCCACCAATTAAGAAACCTTGCTAATGGCAGATGTTTACCACTTGCTTGCATTTCCCTGGGAGATATCTTGTCTTTGAGAAGCAGCAAACATGGCAATTTTGCAGCCAATATTTGGACCTTACACCTTTTGGTCACACAGCGCAGGCACCTTGCTCAGCTGTGCTTGAAATCTGTACCATCCCCTCTTGCCTACACCTCCCTGTGCCCTCAGGAGCTTTTTTGCTGCAGAAAGGAGGGGATTAAAGATGAGCTGAAGGGAGGCAGTTTGGAGGTGAATTTGATGTGGCAGCACGTGTGCCCACTCTGCCTTCACATCTCCACTTGTTTTGTGGGTGTCCTCCCCTTTGGTTTGGCTCTTGGGGTTGAAGAGCTACCTGCCACTTGCATGTCCCTGCACCCATCTGGCTTTCCTGGGCAGAAGCAGCAGCTCCCAACACACTGAAAAGATGCTCAAGCTCCCCCTGCAGTTTGACAGAAGGACAAAGGCATTTCTCAAGGGAGGCAAAAACATGACTGCAACTCTCCATTTGCTTTGAGAGGATCATGAGCTTTTTCTCTGGGTGCACAGTAGCTTGCTGGACCAGAACAGTGTGAGTTGCATGTCCTTCAGTTGGGGAGATTTAGCCTCTATCTGTCCTTGTCTCAGCACCATCACTGTCTTTCTCAGTTCAGACCATTTTCTTCTTCTTTTCTTGGCAGATCACTACATGCAAGTCCTGGCTTGCAAACATGACTGTGTCCGAGAACTTGCCACACGGTCAGGCCGTATCTCACCAATTGAAAATTTCCTTCCCCTCCATTATGACTACTTGCAGTTTGCCTATTACAGAGGTAAGGGCTGTCTTTATGTTCCTCATAATGTTGCTGGGTTTTGTTACATTTTGTACACGTTTGAACTGCTTCATGTGGAAATCAGGATATTTCCACATGTCTGTGCTACTGTGATCCAGTGACATGGTCTGAAATAGTCAGGAAGAAAAGGACATTGGAAATTGTCTCTTCAAAAGTCCTTTTCCTTTCAGGTTGACTGAAATGCAATTAAGTATTTTTGTAAAAGTGTTTTAAATCATCAGTCATGTTTTAAAAGCCCAGCCTTTAGCTTAAACATTATTATTCTTTAAATCATGCTTATTTTTATGGCACTTTCATTTGCCTTTTGCTATTAAAGTTCTGGGGATTTATATGTTTCTCATTTTCTGAAACCAACTGGTATATTTTCTTCAGGTACAGGTACACAAGTTAGCTTAAGCTTATCTCGAGATGACAATTTTTGCTAATTACCAAATATTTTAAGATTCACAGTAAAGTTTCAGGGGTTGACAACATTGCAAAATATCAGGAGTTGGCAGGACTATAAAATATTTTAAATTGTGTGGTCCTATATGTCATTTTATTATGTTCTGTTGCATAAAATCTAGGCAGAATTTTGCTATCTCAGGCTTGTGCTAAGAGCTCTTTCCTGAAAAGGGCAGAATGTGGGAGGGTCAAAATTGCCACTCAAACACAAAGCTTCTTTATTCATCAGTGCAACGGGAAGAAAGCTGGAGGAGTCAGCAATGTTTTGTGCATGGTGTACAGGCTTTCTTATTTCCCTGCCCAACTAGAGGTTTAATGTGGTGGGTAAAACCCTGCAGAGCCCTGAGAGGTGCTGTACAGGAGAGAGGCAGTTTGCTACCACGCAGCATCCCTATGCTGCCCATGCAGTTGGATCCAATTTGGATGCCTTCCAACCTGTGCATGACTGCAGAGAAGTTGTCCCTCTGTGCCTCAGTTTCCCTGCAAGTGAAACAGAGTGGTTAAGACAAAGTTGCATCAGAAGAGCCTTGTGAAGTGCTGGGCTCACTCTTCAGCTGATGAGGAGCTGGGGCTGTGTCCCTCTCTGCCCCTCTGACAACTGTTGTGTTGCCTCCCAGTTGGTGACTATGTGAAAGCCCTGGAGTGCGCCAAGTCCTACCTCCTCTTCCACCCGGACGATGAAGATGTCTTGGAGAATGCTCGTTATTACGAGGGCCTCTTGGAAGGTACAGTGGATCCAGACACCATCAAACCCAGGAAGGTGAGAGTCTTTGGTGGGAGACTTTAACTACAACTACCTGAAAGGAGGTTGAAGCGAGGAGGGTGTCAGTCTCTCCTCCCAGGTAACAAGTGACAAGACGAGAGGATATGACCTCAAGTTGCGCTAGGGAAGGTTCAGATTGGATATTAGGAAAAACTTCACAGAAAGGGTTGTCAAGCATTGGGACAGGCTACCCAGGGCAGTGGTGGAGTCACCATCCCTGGAGAAGTTTAAAAGACAAGTAGAGGAGGTTCTTAGGGACGTGGTCTAGAGGTGGACTTGGCAGTGCAAGGTTAACAGTTGGACTTGATGATCTTAGAGGTCGTTTCCAATGAAAATGGTTCTATGATTCCAGGAAAAGCATCAGCTGGAAATAAAAACGGCTTAGCAACTTTCCCACAGTGGGACCACTTTGAAAACAGATGTGGAGGTGCTGGACTAGCTGGCAATGCTCATTGTCTGGGTGCAATCCACAATCACCGGTGTGGAGGAGAAGCTCGAGGGTAGGATCTTCTTTAAATGTGGACTTCAGCTTAGCAAAGCCCAAGCAAGGGCAGGAAGGGTGATGACCGAGTGTCTCAACAACATAAACCCTTCTCTTGTTCAATGCTCCAGAGGAGACATGGGGGAGGAATGCAATGCAGCACTGAGCAGAGGGCAACCTCCGTTAAGAGAGGGCTAAGAAATATTTTCCCAGGGGGAGGTTGGGATGTCAGTGTTACTCTCAAATCACTGAGCTTGGAGTTCAGTGCTCAGCCTGTTCTGCAGGGAGTAGCTTTGCTATCACAGGGTTAGGCTGGGGTCAAACAATCAAACAGTGTGTGGTCAGTCATCCAGCAGGACAGGCTTCCTCTCTGCTCCGGGCAGCTTTTATCTGCAGCCCTGGGGCTGCCATTCTCACAATGCTCAAGAGGAGAAATTCCTCTTGTCCCATCACAGCCCTGCTGAGGATCATTCCACTTGCACCATAAGCAGAGGGTAGGCAGGAATTATATTTTCCATGCCCTTGGGAATTCCTTGATTTCCAAGAAAATCAGTGTGAATTTGGTAAAATGTTAAAAAGAAAAGGGAAACAATAAACAAGAAAACAAGAACAACTACAGTTTCTTCTCACAAAGTGAATCTAGGAAAATAAAAAGATTTCATTGTTTCTAGTGTTTTGAAGTTTTCTGTAAAAGAAAAAATGATTGATTTTTGCTTTGCAAAGTAATTTTCTAGGAGAAACCCCAGTGTTTTCTTTATGATTTTTTCATTCAAAAAAAGCACTTTGATGGATGATTTCAGGTGGCTGTGCTTTGTGGTCCCCATCCGAGTGCCCTGAGTGTGTCCCAGGCTGTGACGCTGCAGCCCACCCACCGCTGGGCTCTGCATTGCAGGTGGGGAATCACGGCACAGCCCAGGTCCCTGCTCCACTGGCCTCAACACACCTCCTGTTCTGCAGCTGGGGCTTCCCTGGGTAGCCTCTTACCCAGATATTTAGAGGCTTTCCAAGGTGCTCAGCACCCTCTGCCAGCTATGGACATGTATTTTGGGGATTCAGGCTTCCCAAATGAGTTGCTGAACGCTCCCCTTCTGTGATGTAGTGAACGGCTCAGCCCTGTGTCCAGCATTGCTCTAAGGCATGAACCAGGCATCTCTCTCCACAGAGGAGTCTGCAGTGTTGCATGAAGATCAAACTCCTATTGAGGCAGAGGTGCATTGTCTGTGTCTTATGAAAGCTACATGTGCAACTACTCCCCTTTTCCTCTTCTTTTCAGGAAGCAAAAATGTTGCTGCGGCGCCATAAGCTGGAGTCTCACTTCTTGCAGGTGGCTGCAGCTGGCCTTGGATACACCTACACAGAGCCGGTAATGCCTGGGTCTGCTGTGGCAAGAACATTTAGGGGTTCACAGCTATAGGACCAGCTTCCCCCATCCCCTTGCCTATAAAGCAAGTCCCATGTAGGTGACTCAGGAGCTGGGTCTTGGCCTGGTTTGTTCCCTATGGGAAAACGGTGATGGCAAAGCAAGGCAGGCAGATGTTCCTGGGGTGAAGGACAAGCAGATGCAGCTCTCCTGCCATGGTGTCTGTCTGTGTCTCAGAGAAGGCTGGACAAGCTGAACTCCATCTGTACTCATCATACGATGCCAGTTGGGTTGGGGTTACATTTTCAATTTGATGACCCCAGGCAATTGCCCAAAGTTGTGTGGGATGGATCCATGCCAGTGATGCTGACTGTTGTCCCAGGGTGCGAGGCAGAGCAGGTAGTTCCCTGGGTTTGTCTGGAACGTTAATTTTTGGAACACAATGTCTCTCTTTTCCCACAGAACTACTGGAACAGGTATGGCGCCCGCCAAGATGAGCACAGGTGAGCTACCGCCTGCCCCAGCTGAGCCCACAGCTTCACCACTCCCTGCACTGGAATGAAGGTGTTGTGCCCATGATGGGGTACCAGCCTGCCACTTGGGAGGTGCTGCCCATCCACCTCAGCACACCGTCATGGTTGTATTAAGGCCCTTTGCTCCTTATCGTTACAAACATTCCCACAAGCCCCTAATTTATGTGAGTGCCTTAAAACCGGTGGTGACCTAGAGGGAACTAAAAGAGAACTGGTCTTGTTTTTAACAAAATCGGGCATTAGGCAGGGGTGATGTTCAGATTTGTTGGTGTTTGTGCTTTGCTGGCGGAAACTCCTGGTTTCATTACCAGAAAAATATGATTTGCCACAGGACAGGTTGAGGGCTTCTGCTTTTATGGTTGTGACTTTCATACAAAGTACCAGTTTGCCCTTTTTTTTTTTTTTTTTTTTTTTTTAGGTATTGGTTTCTGAAGGGTGCAAAACAGTCCAATTCTGAGAACTGGAGACCTGTGCCCAAAGTCATGATGTTCCTTCTCTCTCTTGCTCCTCAGTGTTCCGTCAAGTATTAGCAGTGAACCGGAGGATGGCCCCCGGCTGTCCCTTGCAAAGAAACCCATGCCAAAACCAGATCGAGAGTTAAAGGAGGGTAAGTCTGATGAAGAGGTTTCAACAAAATCAGAAGCTTTTTTCAGATTGCTAGAGACTGCAGACTGCAAAGGCTGATCGCTAAGCAATGGGGGCCTGTCTTATCTAAGGGGGTTGAAGGTTTGTTTAAGGGACTGAGAAGTCTTCAATGCTGCTACAGCATTTCTGGGTCTGTGGATCCCACCAGAGCTAGTCTGCTCTTGGACTTTCTTCTTCCACCTGCTGAGCTGCTCAGTACAGAGCCCTGAGATGTGGAGCTGGGCAGGGTCCTCTGGCTCTTCCACTCTCAGCTTCCTTTTTGGTGGAGCACAAGTGATGCTTGCTGAAAGATCAGCACCATGTCAAGTTTTATATGTAGATGAAAGACAAAAAAGCTGGCATCTGTGTCTCTCATTGTGTCCCACCAGTTTCGGTATTTTCAGTCTGTAGTCCCTGTATTTGCAAGCAGCTAATGAGTAGGTGAAAAATGTTGATACTCTTTCAGCAAATTGATTTTGTCTCTGGGTATTTCCTATGTTTCTGTTTCATTTGTTGCTGATGTGAGACCAAACTCTGCTCTCTGCTGTGAAGCTCTTTCCCTTGACAGTCACCCGGGTGACTTCAGCTTGCCTTCAGACAAAGTACAAGATAACAATGAGGCCAGGACATGTTCAGCAGGGTCTTTGTGTCTCTCCATCAGGGGGTCCACTTCTCTACAGTGACGTGAAGTTTGTCTACAACTCACAGCAGCTGAACGGCACCCAGCGAGTTCTACTGGATAATGTCATCTCAGAGGAGCAGTGCCGAGAGCTTCACAGGGTGGCCAGTGTGAGTAAGCAGTGCCCATGGGGGGGACATGGCTGCCATCTGGGTGCCTTCCCCAGCATTTGGTTCGTGAGAGCTGAATATGTGATCAGCCCCTGCAGAGGCTTTAGGCTCACATCTCTCTCTTTGAGTTGTAACTGAGGCCAGGATGTCTGTGCAGAACAGTCAGATGCTTATCCCCAGAACACACCCAAAACTGCAATGCAGGAGCTGCTGCTCCATCTTGGGCCATTCTTAGAAATACGCTGAAAGACAGAGCCTGCACAGAAATAGCTCTTTGCCCCGTGTTATACACAACCCCAAAGGATGCTCATCCACAAGTCTGGTGGAGCATTCTCATCCATCAGCAACTGAGCCAGGGGAGGGACTGAGGGTGCTTGAGGATCCTCAGTCAGGATGTGGGCAGCTGTTTTCCAGCATCTCAGAGTGGATTGTGCTCATAGAGAGCTGCAGCACCTTTCCACCCAGCTTGCCTGTCCCGGTGAATGCAGCCCTGGGGCATCTGGGGAAGAGGGTCAGGAGTGCCTCCAGTGCAGCTCCCCCTCTCCTGGGGAACCGGTTTACCACTCACTCATGCTTGTGCCTTTCAGGGGATCATGTTGGCTGGAGATGGCTACAGGGGCAAAACCTCCCCCCACACCCCAAATGAGAGATTTGAAGGTGCCACTGTCCTCAAAGCCCTCAAGGTACATCTCCTTCCCTCCTCCTCCTTTCCCATGCCCTTTCTCCCAGACAGCACATGGCACTGACCCTCACTTGCCCCTTCTCCTTGCCCAGTATGGCTACGAGGGCCGCGTCCCACTGAAGAGTGCCCGGCTCTTTTACGACATCAGTGAGAAGGCTCGCAGGATTGTAGAGTCCTACTTCATGCTGAACTCCACGCTCTACTTCTCCTATACCCACCTGGTGTGCCGCACCGCCCTCTCCGGTGAGGACTTGGGGGGCTGATGGTGGGGCAGGGCTGGGAGGATGGGGGTTTGTGAGGGGACCTAAACCTAAGAGTAGCTCTGTTTTGCCTGAGGCTTAAACTGATGGCTGAGAGCTGGGCAAAGTCATTGTCCCCACAGCAGCAAAGGGTGGCCATTGCTGTCCTGAAGAAGCTCATTTCTGGGGTGTTTCTTGTTTTTCATGTCTCCAACTCTTCTTCTTTTCTTGTCTCTCTTCTCTTGCCTCCTCTCCCTGTCCCTTCTGCTTTCCACCCCTCCCCAGCTCTCCATCTCACTTCTCTGCTGTAAAGAACAAGCAGAACTGTGCAGATCGGAGTCCTCAGATGTTGCCTTTTCTCCTCAGCCTTTCCTTTCCTCCTCTCACCTGTGAACACCACCTGGAGTGGGGTCGGGCCAGGCTCCCCCCATGACAGACCCCACAGAGCATGGCATTTCCATCTCATCCACTCCTTTTCCTTCCCCCTTCATCCACACGGTCCTGCCTAGGCCAGCAGGAGAGGAGGAATGACCTGAGCCACCCCATCCACGCTGACAACTGCCTCTTGGACCCTGAGGCCAATGAATGTTGGAAAGAGCCTCCTGCCTACACCTTTCGGGATTACAGGTAGGGAGGAAGGGGGGGCTGCTGCTGGGGACCCTCTGCAAGGCAGGGCATACTGCTCCACAGGCTGTAAGCCCTAAAGCTGGTAAATCCCAGCTGTGGCAGAAGGGAGATCCAGCAGGTAGTTTCTGGTGGCAGCAAGCATTGCGAATAAGGTTTAAGCCAGACTTTAACTGTAATGGCTCTGTGAAATTTTAGGGTTGGGAGATACCAGCTGTGGCCCACAGGGCTGTGTCTCTGTCATGTGTTTTTAGTGCACAACAGAAGGGTGGGAGCTGGTGGCATCCAGGGGACATTTTGAGACTTACCTAGCCAGGGAGAGATCTGCTGGGTCTCAGCTGTGGCTCCAAAATGAGGGCACTTTGGATGTCCCTGACTGGCCCCATAGCAGGATGTCCCTTCCCCAGCAGCACCGCCCCCCCACAATGCCTCGGTGGAGTGATGCAGGATCTGACCTGGAGGTGGGGATCAGCCCCAAGCCCTCCCTGCTGCTCCCCTCACAGGGGTCTCCTGCTTCCTCCTCCAGTGCCCTCCTGTACATGAATGCAGATTTCGAAGGAGGCGAGTTCATTTTCACCGAGATGGATGCCAAAACTGTGACGGTAAGTTAGTGCTGTGAACCAAACACTGTTACTCAGCAGCCTGTGCTGGGACTCTGGCCTTCCCCAAGCAGCCTGTGGCTCCTGCCTTGCAAAGAGTCCTTACAAAATCCTGCTGGCAGAGATGCACAGACCTTCAGTGCTTTGCTCAGAGGCTGCGACGAGTGGGAAACCTGCAGATCAGAGGGATGGCTGAGAGTCCCCCCTGCCAGGAGGACTGCTGAGCTCCCACCCCATCTCGTGGCCAAACATGAAGTGATGCCTCCCAACATATGCAAGTGTCTGGCCCAGACCAGGTCATGGTGGTGGACTTCAGTGGCTCAGGCATAAGCTCCGATCTCTGCTTGGGGCAGTTTGTGAGGCTGGTCACCCCCTCCATGGCTGGACAGAGCATCTGGGCACCATGCTGGGGCTCTGAAATCTGGTAGATGCTGGAGGGTAGATTGCATCTACCTAAGACCACTGCCAGAGGGTTGATTTGTTTTTCTGCCTCCAAGGTCCTGCAGGATACCTGTTGTGGACTCAGCAGAAAGAAGAAAGAGGTGTTTCATAGACCATGCCAGGGTTAGCTCAAACCTCCCTGGAGTTATGCTGTGGTCTTGTTGTGCTGTTGGTGGTCACCTGCAGGTTTTGCAAGGACTCCATGTCACCATCTCCTTTCTGCACAATGACTGCACAGCAGGACCAAGCCCCACAACTCATATTTACCCCACACATTTTTACAGCCATGCCGAGCTCTGTCCTTCAGTGGAGCTCACTGAGTCCTGGAGCAATGCAGAGAGATACCCAGTAAGATCCGGGCCCTGAGCAATGGCGAGCCCAGCCATGGCCAGCTCTTGCAGCCATGCTGCTCCTTGCTACCCTGGTGTCTCCTGTTTTCTCACAGGCCTCCATCAAGCCCAAGTGCGGACGAATGATCAGCTTCTCATCAGGTGGCGAGAACCCCCATGGGGTGAAGGCGGTTACCAAAGGCCAGCGGTGCGCTGTGGCTCTCTGGTTCACCTTGGACCCACTTTACAGAGAGCTGGTGAGTCTCTCCATCACAGTGTGAGGGGAGCGGGAATACTCAGCATCCTGAAGGAACCCGGACCATATTTAACCCCAGTGACTCTTTTCATCACACCCTCCCCACTGTAGCATCATTTCCACCTGCTGCACCATGGGGACATGAATTGGTGGCCCTGGGACTGAGCAGTTTTCCCTACTGGCCATGTTCCTGGGCACCCATGAGGCTGGGCTGGGATGCTGACGGGGGTGCGGAAGAGTTCTGTGCAGGGCTGGGCTGGCCATTTCTGACACCTAGTGGCAATAACTTGATGAACAGGAAAGTCCTCCCCAGCCATCTGCAGCTTAGCTGCCAGTGATATGTAGCTGCTCCCAGGCCACAGAATCACAGAATGGTTAGGGTTGGAAGGGACCTCTGGAGATGACCCAGTCCAACCCACAATGACTCAGGGCAGACAAGAAGACTGAAACAGTCTTAGAAATCTTTCCTGCAAGCAAGTTTTTAAGGCAAGAGGTGACCCTTGCTTGAAGATCCCAAGTCCCAAAGCCTGTCCAGCTTCCCCAGCTGAGCTACACAAAGTTCAGGCACTGTGTTCAGAGAGCACTATAGAAGTACAGACTCATACTGCATGAACCCTTTGGGATTGGGAGATAAAGAAATAAAAAGAGCAGTCAGACTGATTACTCCTAATGAAAGACAGAGACAAGTTTAATGCTAATAGTGATAAAGCACCTATGCAACCTCAGTTCAAAAACAACTAGAAGGCACGGTGTTAACACAAGAAGCAAAGCAGACCTGGCTCACCAGAACACCTCTAAAACAGTTTGGCAGCCTTTAAGTCCATGGATCTGGGCATCCAGATGCCTTGGTAGAACTGGGCTGTGGTACCTTTCAAAAGGCAACCCCCACATTCTGTTTTACAAGCCTGCTGTACTGGCCCCTTTGATAGCAATACTGATCTATAAGAATAAATTATGAAGCAAAACTAAATGTGGGGAGAGAGCAAACCCCTTGTGCTTTTGCCTTGTGAAGCAGCTGGGCTGTGAGATTTTTGGGAGAAGTTTATTTTCAGACATGCACAGTAAAGACTGTTTCTCTGCTTACTGGCACTAGCTGAAGTTCCTTCATGCATGATGCATGTGTGGAAGAAGATCAGCCCTGCCCAGGGAGCTGGAAATCCATGTCAAGCAGAGGGGATGGGGGGCAGGGGATACTGTGGCAGTGGCTGCTAGTAATGTGTGAAAAGGGACCAACAATACTTCAGCTCCATCCAAACCATTGCAGCCTCTGGAGTGGGGAAGAAATTAGGTATTGAGGTGCACAGTGATCTGATTAATTTTGCCCAGCAAATCTGAGCCCAGCTCAAATCCCAGGCTGTCCCCCATGTTCTCAACTACACTGCTGGTCCCTGGATGAACTGCTGGCTGTGAGATGAGCTGTACTGAATAAGCTGAGAGCAGGTGCTGAACTTCTGCTATTATGGTTTCTTCCCATCCTCTCTTGCAGGAGAGAATCCAGGCAGATGAAGTGATCGCGATGTTGGACCAGGAGCATCTAGGACCCAGTGAAATGAACATCAACCCCAAGGATGAGCTATGAACTAGGCCAAAGACTTTTTCTATTAAATATTTATTTAATATTGTTAATCTTATTAGAACCCTTCTATTTTTGTACAGAGCTGCTGTATAAATTAACAAGTTAATATGATTGTGGAGTTTCAGAAGTGCCTCTTCTGTGTTTAGCACAGCTCTTGCTGGCACCCCTCATCCCTGTGCCAGCATCTCCTGCTGGGTCTGACTCTGCCTCTGGGATTCCCTGTCCTTCCCTAGCACGTCTCAGGACTTATTCAGGACCACTTTACCCCCTTGGAGGACACTTTTTTTCCCCCTTCTTCAACCAGAAACAGCTGCTTCTCTTTAGCTTCCGCTAGAGAAATGTCTCAGGTGTGCTAATGCACCAGTCTTCCTGCCCCTACTAAGTGATGGCTGAAGACCTGGGTAGTGCTGCCATGGGGGAAACTGGAATGTAAGTCAGTTATGGCTGTTCTTTCCATCTCAGAGCCCTTCATCATTTGTAATATGCTTTTTAGGGAAACAAGCAAAGCAAAACCCAGGTCCCAGCAAAATGCATATCTCTCTGTAGCCATGCAAAACTGGCATTTGGGCAGAACTTCCAGAAATCACCTGCTTGGCAGGAGCATGAGATGTGCACAGGCATGAAGGGATTGAATTTGCAGCTGACACTGTTGAAACAGGGTCTGTCGTTCATGTTCAGTCCCTTTTCTTGCTAATGGCTTGGGATGCACTAAAGAAACTGCTTCATATTGCAGCCTTTGAGCTTCCAGCCCAGTACTGTTGCTGGTAAAACCCAAAGTTAAAGGTCATAGTTTCCAGGTTCATGTTGGGAAGCAGCTGAAAGGCTCAGGGATGTTACAGTGCCATGTTGTTGGATGGTCACAGTGTGGCTTTGTACTCTGGATGTCCTGGCTGCATCCTCCCATCCTGACTGTAGAAGCAGCAGATGTTCATGGTGAGGCAGCATCTGTTTGTTCAAAGTATTACCGACCCAGTCTGAGGGTGAAAGCACATGTTGCTTATCACAAGAAATTTACTACACCAGTAACTACTGCTGAGTAAATGATCCTTCTACCACCATTAAATCAACTCCTCTGCATGTGACCAGAGCAGCCCCTACCTCAATCAGAATGAGCACTGAAGTCACAGAATTGCCCATGTGTCAGACATAAGGACAGCTTTTATTCTGACCCAGAAGATGCTTATGCTGCTAGAAAGCAGTTCCTAAAGGGCGGGTTGCAGCAATCTTTACTGTTGAATTTACTGCAAGGCTGCTGTCTCTCCAGAAAGCACTGGCAGGGATCTTGGCTGGAGTTGGTGTCCCTAAGCAGGTTTGCTCAGCTCCCTGATGCATTGGCACTGTCTCAGTCCTTTTCTGCTCCCCTCTGCCAGATGTGACATTTCCAGAATTTAAAATCTGCAATAGGGAATTGTCTGATCATGTAGCTTGTGCTTATCCAAACCTTCCAGGCTCAGCAGCACCCTCTTTCCATCCAGTCATTGGCTGCCATAGCCATGGACAAGGATGGTCCTTCTGTAGAGACCTCCTCAAAAGCTGGTCCTCAGCAAGAATATAGAGGGGAAACTCAGTACATATGGGAAGACAAATGCCCAGACTGTGAAGAAGGTACCGTTACTGCCTAGAAAATGATAGAAGGGTCATTTGCTTAATCTCCTCCAATGCAAGGGAGAAAGGTCTGAGTTTCTGAGCTACAAGTGTGGCTTCTTTCTTTGACATTATCTGCCTTTCCCCTAGACTGTTGAAATTATTAATTGTGTTGGCTCCCTGTAGAACTGTCCACAGGTCTCTGCCTTCAGAGACTCTTCCCTGCTCAAATGCCTCCCCTGGAAATGTTTAATCCCCCTTTTTTTAAAGCAGACCGAGAAAAAGCTGGAGGGAAGAAGGCAAGGGCAGCTGGACAGCTGAAATGCAGGTGTTGTCCTCTGTCTGCATCACTCTATTGCATCTGAGGCTTGACTCCTACATGCTGGACCTTCAGCATGTGTTTGTGCTGGCATCCCCCTGACAGCCATGTCTGCCTGAGCGCATCCTGCAGAGCCGCCCCTGCAAGCAGCTCGGTGCAGCCCCTGATCCCCAGGGGTTGCGGGAATTCCACCACCTGGTCCTGCTGTGGGGAGGTGGCAGGGGAGCATCACAGGTCATGACTTCTTTGCTGCTGTGGTGGTTAGCCAGAGCTGTGTCTAAATCCAGAGGAAATAAACTAAACACAACATCTGGGCCTATCTTTGTCTTTCTTTAGCCAAATAGTAGAAGGGATGAATGGGGAATATACAGTTTGTCTCGTGGTGGTACCTCTCCCTTTGGGGTTTCCTCCCCCAGGCCCTAGAGCACATGCACACACCCCTGTACTGGCAGAGCATCAGAGACACCGATGTGGACAGATTTAAGCAAAATTATGTATGTGCATTTGCCTGCCTGCCCATCTCCATTGCGCTACATTCAGCAGCCTAAAAAACCTATGCACCATTGGCATACTTCAGCAATTTGGAGAGCAGGTGCTGCTGGGGTGTGCAGGAGACTGGGGAGCAAAGTGGCTCCTGGTGAAACAACAGCTGTGGTGGGGAATGGTAGAGCAGCCTCAGACATGCAACATTCCAAAACTCAATTGCAAACATGAACCCCAAGTCCACAAGAAGGGGAAGGACACTGGGGTGCTCAGGCCAAGCTGCTCACCACGCTGCTCTGCCACCAGGAGCTGCCTGCGGTCCATGCCAGGCTGAAGCCAAGAAACAGGAATGCAGTGAGTAAAAGGCACTTTTCCTGTTTGTTTATTTTTCCAGCTCTCTGCTCTGGCAAATCTAATTCAGAAGAGAATTTGTATTTCTGCTGCAACAGCAGAGGCAGTAGCCAAATTTTCTGGCATGCTGTAGCCTCTCAGGAGCAAGTTACGGTGCTCTTTGGAATGTGCGCAAAAAAACAATGAAAGGTTTTGGGTCTCTTTGGTATCCGAATGGGATGGTTTGACACCAAGGTGGCTTGGCCTCTTGAGAAATGAATTTTTAACTCTTGGATTTGATGTAGCAGGCTGGCATCAGCCAGAGCTGTCAAGGTGCACCCGCAGGGCATCCACATCCCTGGAAAAAGAAAGCTAACAACAATACCAAATATATACACTCCTCCTTGGTCAAATACACGCCAGGAACAACCCAATGCACTAACGTTTTTGCTTCCTGCTATTAGATTGGTGCAAAAGGAACTGTGGCTTTTTGTAGTGTTTAAATTTTCCATTGGATAGTGGAATACCTTCTTAAATTAATATGGTTAGGTAATATATAATTTTAATGCACTTTCATCAATTTATGCTTTTTTTTTTTTGCTCATGACATATTAATTGCTGCATATATTTATTTTACACTATGGAAATGATAATTTCTCGATTGGATTTTGACATGCAATGAAAAGTGAATTTTTATGAGACAACCAGCTCAGTGGTTGGACCAAGAAAAACCTCCAAAGCCAAACTTGCACCAAAAAGAGGTCATGGTCACTGTTTGGTGGGCTGCTGCTAGTCTGATCCACTACAGCATTCTGAATCCTGATGAAATCATTCCATCTCAGAAGGCTGCTCAGCAAATTGGTGAGATGCACCCAAAACTGCAATACCTGCAGCCAGCATTGGTCAACAGGACCCAATTCTTCTCCACAATGTCTGACCACATGTTGCAGAACCAACGCTTCAAAAATTGAACAAACTGGGCTACAAAGTTTTGCCTCATCTGGCATGTTCACCTGACCTCTCTCCAATCATCTACTAGCACTTTTTCAAGCATCTCTACAACTTCTTGCAGGGAAAAATGCTTCCTCAACCAGCAGGATACAGAAAACGCTTTCCAAGGGTTTGTCAAATCCCAAAGCATCGATTTTTATGCTACAGGAATAAACAAACTCATTTCTTGTTGGCAAAACTGTATTGATTGCAGTGTTTCCTATTTTGATGAATACAGATGTTTTCTAACCTAGTTATAGTGATTGAAAATTCACAGTCCAAAACCACATTTACTTTTGCACCAACCTAATATTAATATATTGGCTCACATTGGTTATTACTGTCTTGCTCTATCAGACTGGTAATAGCTGCTTCCCAAAACCCCTACACAAAACAGTTCCACAAGGTGGCAATGCCCAAAGTCACACCACTGAGAATAAAGCTGATGTGTTTCATAGTAAGCCTTACAGCTCCCATGCCAGCTCTGAGCTCCTCTAGTCAAGGCTTGGCCACCGCAGGGAGCCACGAACCACTTACAGGTTGGCCATTTTTTTAATATGTGTCCCAGTTCTATCACCACCAATGGGAGAAGTCTGGAGATGCTTGAACCATGTCTTAGTTCCTTGTTAACGCTGCTGTGCCACTCCTAATACTAATAATATATGCAGGGTGGGATTAGCAGGGTTGATTTATGACAATGAGAAAGAAAAAAAGAAAACAACTCATAAAGGAAATGTAATAGAATTTAAAACAACAACTGAAGTAGCTCTGTGTGTGTGTATGTGTGCCTGCTTGGGTGCGGCCCTTACTCTAAAAGTGAAGTCTTGCTTGTGTTACTCAATGCCAGGGGATCTTCACTAGCTTTGTTTTTATTTTGACATTCAAATGGGTCTGAGCCAAGTTTGGTTTGCCCCTTGCACAAGGCTGTTGCTCAGGTTTGTGGCGGGGGGACTGGAGGAACACGGTGTGTGCCACGGGCACACCTTCAGCAACACGGAGTTAGTAATGTTTCAGGAAAAAGTACAGCTGAAATGGATGCCTTCGTTAAGGAGAAGATGAATCATCGCACTTCGTAATCAGGGATGCAGCAGCAGAGCCAACAACAGCGAGGGCATCAAGATATGGGGAGCAACGGCTAGCAGAGGTCACGGTAGCCCAGAAATGCACCCAACACCTCATGCAGAGGGCAGGAGCATGGATGTACAATAAAGAACTACCAACGGGGCTAGAAGAAAGCCTGAGACTGAGCCACTTTGAGCTTTAAATGCTTTAATGCAAGTGGCTGCTGAAAATTTCCCTCCAGCCAAAAGCTCACCTGATAGTTTAGGTTGTGCAAAAGTAATTATAGTTTTCGGCTGTGAATTTTAAATCATTATAACTAGGCTCAAACACATCTTTATTAATCAAAATAGGAACCATTACAGTCAACACATTTTTGCCAACGAGAAATAAGTTGATTTATTCCCATAGTTGGTTCTCCAACGTGTGGTCGGGCATTGTCATGGAGAAGAATTGGGCCCTTTCTGTTGATTGATGCTGGTTGTGGATGTTGCAGTTTTTGGTGCATCTCATCCATTTGCTGAGCATCCTTCTCAGATGGAATGTTTTTTGTCGGGATTCAGAAGGCTGTAGCGGACTGGCAGCAGACCACCAGTTAGATGACCTTGTGTAGTTGTAAGAAGATGAGTTTCGATGATTGCTTTCAGCTGGTCATTGTCACCTTCTGATTGCCAGCTGTTATGCCCTTCATCTTCCAGGCTCTCATCTCCTTTGTGAAACTTTTTGAACCACCACTGCACTGCATGTTTGTGAGCAGTTCCTGGGTCAAATGCATTTTTGATGTCGCGAATTGTCCCTGCTGCTTTACGACATATTTTGAATTCAAAAAATAGAACTGCTCAAATTTGCTTTTTGTCTAATATAATTTACATAGTCTAAAATAAATATTAAAAATAAATAGCAAGTAATGTCATGAGCGAAATAAACATAAATTGAGAAAAGTGCATTCAAATAGTGTATAACATAACCACATTATTTAAGAATATATTACATAACCATATTATTTAAGAATATATTCCAATATCAAATGGCAAATTTAAAAAAAAAAAATGCAAAAAGCACAATTCCTTTTGCACCAACTTGATAAGACTCGTGGGTATTTACAAATTCCTAAATCCACAGTCAAGGCTGAAATACCTAAAGGTCTTTACATGCAGTGGTCACAAAGTCTGATAAATGCTGAACATGCCCATAGGCATTAGCCTGTAAGAGTTTTTGAGATGTTAATTTTAAGCAACTGTACCTCACCAGTATGGCTGTGGAGGCCTAGAGCCACATGGACAAGTCAGTACGCAGCAGCTCGACTGGCTGATAACTAACGCCCATGGATTCCAAGCTGGGGCATGATGAGCTAATAAAATACAGTGTGTCTGGACCTTCTGTGTGTCCCTTATTTATTAGAGCAGAGCCTGGACTGGTTTGTCACCTTTGCATTACAGCTGCTCTCTGCCTACATGCTGCAGCAACTTGGCCAAGGGAAAGAGGAAGGAGATGGAGTTTGCACTGAGCACTGCTCATCCCTCCTGGTTAAGTCTGGCCAGAGCTAACCTGAGTATTCACAGGCAGCCAAACATCTTCCCATGAAAAACTGTCATTAAAAAAAAAAAAAAAAAGGTTGTTTCCTCCTGTCTACACCCTTTCCCAGCCTAGGGGAAAAAAGAACAAAACAGCTGGCAGTGAGGTAAAAATGGGCTAGTCCCGCTTTGGGGAAGAACTATATTAAAAAAGGAAAGAAGCATGCATGTCTTTTGTTTCCCCAACTGCTCCTGCGCCCACACCCGCCAGAAGAGCCACCTTTTCCTGAGAGAGATGTTGCTGCTTGTCTGTACATCGGAGTATGACCTTGGCCACATCCCATGACATTGTGCTCTTCCCCAGCTGTGGATAGGCACATATATATGTGCATGTCTGCTCCCACCACCCCATTTCCACAGCAGACACCTAAACCCAGTGTATAAGGTGCCTTGGTGCCAATGACACCCGAAAACCAAGAGAGTGCAGCCCTGCACGAGGCCAGGTCCTGCACCGTTGTCCACCCCAGGCACAACCCTGCCTTCACTTTGGGCCTGGGGGACCCAAATGGAGAGGTGCAATAGATGTCACTGAGAACATCAGGGCCCCCCAATATCCTCCCATGGCACAGCGTGGCGTGTGCGGGTCACTTGTCTGTCCCCAGATCACACAGTGCACCAGCAAACTTCTGTCTCCGCAGGTCTAGTAGATGTCACAGCCATGCCTAGCCAGTATTACTTCTATCTTGTTTTAAACACACGGTGAAAGCTGGCACTCAGTTTTTTCCTTCTCATTTAGCAAAACTTTATTATTAAAAAAAAAAAAAATCACAAATGTCAACATGTCCCAATTTCTCGGCCACCATCCAACCCTGCCAAAAAGAAGTCCAGCACACCACAGGAGCTTGAGAAAGCAAAACCAGCACCTCGGGGAGCTGCCTGGCCACCCTCACCTTGTTTCTGGGGCAAGGTAAAGCCCCGGTGAGCCCCGGGGGAGTGGGGTTCGGCCTCGATCTGGCTGGGGGTCTGCATGCGAGGCTGTGGCAGGGGAATGCGGGTGCAGGCAACCACAGTGCATGCCGCGGCAGGAGCAGGCAACGCCAGGGCCCCGTGGGCAAACGGAGGCGGGCTGGCGAGTGGACACGCTTGGCAAAGGAGCAAATCAGCTAATGATCATTTCCAGGGGTGGTTTGGATGATGAGAATGGCAGTTCCAGAAGGTATTTCCTGAGGTTGAGCAGGGCAGGGCAGGGGGAATTAGTATGAGCTCAGTTTAGCTTCTACCCCTCCTTTATTTGTAATGAGATTAACAGCAGAGATGGTAGCGGCACCATCAGACTGCTGCCATGATGGGCTGAGCCGATAAGCAGCTCCTGCACTACCTCAAATGCAAGCCAAATGTCTTGGGCACATGGGGAAAAACACCAGAAAAAACACCCCTTTTACCACATATGGCTTTTTTTTTTTTTTGCAATGTGCTTAGGGTAGCTTTGCTCCCAAGGTTGGGGGAAACAGTTTGTATTGGACTGGCCCAGGTGATCTCCCAGCACAGCCCAGCATCATTATACCCTCCTTGCACCCCAATGGTGGCTGAAAGTGCTGGGCTAAAGGCTGGTCTGTGCTTTGTTGGTGAGACCCAAGTCCTCTGTTTGCCACCAATGTGCTTTGGGCAGCTCCAGTGCAAGAAATGAACCTGGTTGGTTTGACTGCAATGAAAGAGAAGTTGGAAAGAGGTGTGAGTGCCCTGCAAAGCACCTCCCAGCTGCTCACGCTGCTTTAACTGGACTGTAGCAAAGCTGGAGAAGAAAGTCTCCTATGTTCCCCCATCCCCATCATAAAAAGGAGAATGGGACCCCCAGGTAAATTTTGCAAGGATTTCTGTCTCACCTGTGACAAGCCTGTTCAGGGCAAACCTTGAGCCACCTCTAGCAGGACAGTTTTGGCTAGAAAACTACTGGAACAAATGCTCTGCATTTTTAAAGCCTCATATTAATTGTGGTAACCAGACACGCACAGGCCAAGTGTGCCCATCCAGGACAGGGGCTTCAGCTGCTGTGGGGTATCTTGGCACCAGGTTAATCCCTGCAGGGCTATCTGCAGTGGCTAGGCACACCTGAGGTGATACCCGAGCCTAACATCCCCTTCACAGTGTTGTTAGTCACTGGACATATCGCCCCACACCAGAATGCTCATGAAAACCCTCTGTGTTGACATGCATATCTGCATGAAGCCCTTCTTATGGAACCCCATCACCGTGTGCCCATGGCCCAGGGTGGCCAAGAGCCATGGAGGGGGGGTGGCTGCCCAGTCCCAGGAGGATTGTAGGGGGCTGGTCCTACCACCACGTGGGAAAAAAACAAAATAAAACAACAAAAAATAACAACCCACCAGCATCTTAAAACCAGTTTGCTGCCTCCAGGCACCTGGGGGTTGTTTGTTCATCTCCTTTCGTTTCAAAACCTCATGTGAGAGGCTGGGAGCTGGCATTCACCGCCCTGGTGGTGCCAGCTTCAAGATTGTTTTATTTGATTTGCCGGCCAAATTGGGTGGATGGGTGGAGACTGAATTTTCTCCTTTATTTTTGTTCTCAGAAAACCCTTCTGGCCCTGGGTGAGGCAGAAGGAGCTGAGTAGTTTCATGTCTATCTTCTCTGTGACAGTTACCTGCCTACAGCGGCGGGGCCACAGCCCGGCTCCTCCAAGCAGAGAAGCTGGGTGCAGGGGGACAGGCTCACTGGCTGAGTGGGGAAAGCCCTCAGCCACCTCACACGGCATTTTTTAAATGTCCCTTTCCAGTTGAGCACACTGGAAACAGCTCTAGTGCAAAGCCATCCTTCCTTGCTTCGACCAACAGCTCAAAGGAAAAATGAAGCCTTTAATAGGGGCAGCCTGCGGCACTGGGAGAGGATGGGGCAGGCTATGAGTTCCTCACCAACCATGGGGTGATCACTGAAAATCCTGGCCTCGTAGCCTGGCCTCATTTCATACAGCTGCAGGGAAGGGATTTGTCACCAAAGGTCCCCAGGGAAAGCCCTGAGCCATGTGCAGTTGACACCCTGAGGTGCTCTGAGCAAATACTTTCAGAATAACCATCCCCACATGGAAATATGGCCCCGAGGGTGACTCTGGAGGACAGGAAAAAGGACATAGGGACTTTCTCCCAAGCCTGGTTGTGCCCTGTGCTTCCCTAGGTGACTCACCTGGCCGTTATAGAACCTTTAAAAGCAAAGCAAGACCAGGGTTTTTTTTTCCCCATCTCACTCATGGCTATGAAGAGAATGATGTTGACATGTATCTTCCAAAAGCTCAGCCATGGGACACCAATATGTCATGCTCTCCTGCACCCAGCAAACTGCCAGCTACAAGCCCATGGTGCTGCCACCAAACATTCCTGGCAGCTTGGGCTTGCCCACCCCTCTGGAGCCACCTGAGAGACTGGGGGGAAAGCAGATGTACTCCCACCAAACACAGGCACTGAGGAAGCCTGGCTGATGAGCACACAGCCTACCCTGCTCAGTCGGCACCATGCACGCTGCTCCCTGTTTGCTTGAACATCTATATCAGGAGCTGCAGCACTGACCCAGCAGTCACAACCCACACCCTGCCAGCATCCTGTAGGCAGCCTGACCGTGAGGGCTGCGTGGCTGAGAACTGCTGGCACGCCTGCCCACTGCGAGAGCTGCAGGGACCAGTTGTGCTGGCTGGAGCTGCTGGCATCGCTGCTTGGGGGGAATCAGGCCAAATCTACAAATCACATTTGCTCTGGGAGCATAACGAATCTTTAGCGGTTCCCCTTGAGGTGGAGGATGTTACATCCTTTCTCCCTTTTCAGACTAATTACACTGAAACAAAAGGTGAGGTATGCCATGTCAGGAACATTACCAAGACTGCGAGTCCTCCACCCAGCAGGAATAGGTGGGAGCTCTGGATGGCACGAATACAGATGCCAGCAGCGGGCCTCCTGCTCCTCTTGCTCAACCACTGGCGCCACCAGACAAAAGATAACAAATACCTCTTCTCGTGATGAGCCTAGAAGCAAAATTTCCAGGTCAGAAGATCCTGATGGGTAGCTCATGCTCCAGGCTCTGCAGAAGAGCTGCCATCCCTCAGCGCCTCTTTGCCCAAGCTGTGAACACCACGGAGCTCCACACACATGGGAGACACAAGTGCTGCACATCACACCCCCGACACTGCCTTGGGCTCTCCCCTGCTGCCTTCAAAGTGTAAATTGCATCTCGCTGCCAGCACTTCCACTCTTCCCAAGGGCAGACACAGCTGCTGCTGATTTCTCCTAAATACCTTCTAGTTTTTGGGAAAACTCAACAGGACTCTTTGATTTCCCCTTACTCAGCAGCTCTGCAAGTCATTATTCACCATGCTGCTGGGCCATGGTAATCCAAAGGCAGCTCTGCCTTGCAGACACACTTGATATAAACAGGGATACATGCATCACCCAGACCTTCTCGCTCCATGTCATGCCCAGCCACCCTGGTCAGCATTGCTCTTCTCTCACTTGCAATGGGAGTGCTCACAACCAGCTAAAGCAGCATGAACGGGAAGAAAGTCAAGCTTAGGAAATTTGCCTGCATTAGTATAGATATCGGTCTTGGGGACCCTTTTCTGCAGCCTTACTGGCCTGGCTGTCACTGATTTGGCTGTCTCAACCAGACGAGAGCATTTTCAGCAATGTTCCAGATGCCCTGGGTTAACCAGGCATGCAAGGGTTAACCAGAATACTCCTTGGGCCCAGCATCACTTCACATCAAATGGAGCAGAAGGAAGGCCCTACTCTGCTCCTCCTGATGATGTGAAAAAGAGTCAAGCACTGCTGTTTGTGCTTCATGTCTTCCCAGCCAGACTGCCTGGCTGGGCTTCATCTCCCATTAAATGCTACAGTAACTCTTCTGCTTCCTGACCATGGGGACACAAACCATGGGAACAGAAAAATAATAATAATAATTAAAAACAATATATATATATATATATATATATATATATAAATTTCAGCCTGCTCTCTCTGTCCCTCAGATCCCTCCAGACAGCAGCTGGTCACAGCCTCTGTGGGACACGGAGTGCCTCTGCCTTCACCTCCTGACCTGCCCACCTTCAGTGGCTGCTGGCATCCCTGACAGGGCTCTCAGTCATGTCCGATTTCCTCACCTGCAAGGCAAGGCTGAAATAATCTGAGACAGCTGCTGCTCATGGCCTGGCAATACTGTACTCGCCTTAATGCCTCCTTGCTAATATTTTACCCTTGGGTGAAATGATAAGGTTCAGGACCAGGTGGAACATGTTCAGCCATCCCTTCTTTGGGGCAAGTTGAGTCACTCCTGTTAGAGTTGTGCAAATTAAGTTTGTGTGGGGTTTTGTTGCATGTGTCTTTACCATGAGCCTTTAACCTCCCTGCCCGCTGATAGCTCTTAAACACTCCTTCCTTCTGTTCAAGTCACTAATTAAGCAGAAATTAAGGCTAGATTATAAACTATAATAGAAGTAACTGTGTTGCTACCCATAGCACTTAAAGCTAGAAGAAAACTTCTACAAGGAGAGCAAAGAGCAAAGTCTGTGTCCTCCAGCTGTCACTCTCAGAGGCAGGCACCACCCCAGGCTGCTTCTCTATAAGATAGAAATGCTGCTCAGGGCTTTCAAAGGATGTTGTGGGGTTGGGGCTCAGGCCAGAGCCTAAATGCCAGAAGAGAAGGGATCAGCTGACACACACCTGTGCTCAGGGCTCGGTGTTTGCTCAGCACACAGGAGCTCTGCATCGGCCTTCAGAGGGCCAAATACTGCCCTGGGGAAAGGGTGCTGGACTGGGGCTGGGCTTCAGATACATGGGTATTGTAGCATCTTGTAGGCACCTTGTGCTGGAGGTGACCCATCAGCTTTTGTTTCTATAAAAAACACTTCCATGAAACTACCTGTGTTCACCTTCAGGTTGGCAGCTCTCTCCAGGTTCAGCACTGGTTGTTTGACCATGTCCTTGGAATAAGAAATCGATGCATTTATCTCGCATTTTGCCATGGCGCATGGATAATTTGATGCAACTGCATAGCCACCCACGCCTTCAATTAATCAAAGAGTTTTTCACACAGCACTGTGCAATATTTTGTTACCTAACATCCCTGCTACAGAGTACTAGGATCTGTTGTAACATTTCTTACCCAATTCCAGCACCGAGTGCTACACAGCCATGAAGAAGATAGATCACGTGTAGAAATCTTCAGCATTGTCTCTAGAGAAGATTTCCAAGGAATCATAAGTTGAATTAATCAGAGGCTCACAGAGGAGTTTGAGAAAGCAAAACAAAACTAAAAACAAACAAAACAAAACACACCAAACCAGCCAACAAAGAAAAAAAACCTCAAGAAGAAAATAGAAAGAAGCTGTATATTCCCAGGGACACAGTCTAGGAAGCTCAGGAAAAACTTAAGGAAACCAGAAGCACTCCTAGAAAACTGCAAAACACCTTGCCAGAGTTCACTGCCCTAGGACAGCTGAAAAATCTTTTGCAAGGAAACAACATTTTCCCTTTCAGACCTGTTCCTGCCCAGCTTCATGTTGCAGCTGCTGATGGTGGGAAGAAAAGTGCAGGTAAAGGCTGGAGATGGCCAAGGAAAGTGCTTGAAAATGCTCAGACTGAAAAGAAACACACGACAAACACTTGTCCACACTTGAGAACTGGCCATCCAGCTCACACCTTTGTGTGCAAATGAGTGGTTTGGGCACTCTTCCCCCAGATCTCCTTGCAGGCCACCTCAGCTGAGAAAGCTGGGCTGGGACCTGGAGGCCAGGGTAGGGGTGAGCAATGGGGGCACCTCGCTGCCAAGCAGAGAGCCTGCATGGGCAGAACATGGCCCTGGTGACAGATCCTGCACAGGCATTGCCAATGGCTGCCAGCACGGCATCCACCCCACCTGCAAGTCAAGGTGGGTGTCATCCTCTCCAGCTTCTCCTTTGGAGCTGCAATCTCTCTCCATGGCACATCCCTGAACCATGGTGGGTGCCTGCCCAGTGCTGGGGGCTGCTCTCACATTTGGCCTCCCCTGGGGCAGAACTGCTTGTGGGCCAAACGAGCAGGGCGAGTTTTTACAACATGCAGCAGCAAACCAAGCCAGAGCCAACAGCCTGTGGGGAGCCCCAGGGGAGATCCCCCCCCTTCGTGCAGCACCCTGCAGAGCCACGCAGGTGCACAGTGGGGTGCTGGGTGCCGCAGGCGGGTCGGTCCTGGCGGGGTGCCGGGCTCCCCACCCAGACTGGCTGAGCTGGCTGCTGTGGTGGCGTGGGAGCCCAGAGCCGGCTGCCGGTGCTCCAGCCAGGTGCTGCTGTGGGAGTTCCTGGCTGCAGCGTGTACTCCCTGCAAAATACCTGGTGATATTTTCTCAGCTGGAAGAAGAGATGTGTATCGCTTTGGCAGGGAGGGCTTTTGCAGCCAAAGTTGTGTGTGTGTGTGTGTGTGTGTGTGTAGAGGGAAGGTGGAGCACCTCTCATGCCCTCAGGTAGGGCGTGCATAGTGCTAGGAGCCCAGGGTGCTGCTGCACGCTGGTTTGTGGCTGCAGGGTGTTGCAGCATGGGGTAACCGTGCAGGGTTGCTTACCGACAAACGTGCCTCCAACCAGCCTCCTGGAGTGGGTCAGCTCTGGCTCTGGAGACATCACTGGACAGGGGTTCACCAACTGAGGGCACAGCTTCAGGCTTTTTGCATGTAAGTGCTGCCTGGGATGAGAGCAGTTGCCTCTCCTTGTTTAGCAGGTGGTGATTTTCAGTCTTCATCTTCTGAATTTCTCATTTGTGCTGGTGTTGATTGCCATGGGCACAACACTGGGGATTCCCTGGGTGCACAGCAAAGGGCAGAAGAGCAGCAGCTTTCCCAAGAGGCAGCTACAGTAAAAGTTGCTCTGAAACAACAATAGGTCACTTGCTTATTCCACCCACGCAAAATAAACAAACGACTTGCTACTGCAGCTCTTGCATATGGGATGCCAGGCAAAAGGTGTTGAAAAAAGCTGTTTTATAAAACTCATGCCCATGCTCTGAGCACAGAAGCCATTGGGGGGCAGGGGCACGAGTGGTACACACAGGCTCAGTAATTCGGGTTGCACCCACCTGTGGTGGGGAGCAGGGAACCACGCCGGCGGCAGGAGAAGGGTTGACACCGTGAGCCTTCATCCGCCCCAGCCCCCGGGGCTGCAGCAAGTCCCTGCTCCCCTGTTTCCCGCTGCCGGTGGCAGAGCGGCCCCCGATGCCCGGCCGGCCCCAGCGGGTCCCGCTAGAGGGCAGCGGCTCCCCGGGCAGCGCGGCCGCTCCGCCCGGCTCGGCGGAGCATCACCGCTTCACCGCTGCCCTCCTTGCAAATCCCCTTGACAGAGGAACCAACGAGGGTGGGAAATAATGTACTCTGAAGCGTCTTGGCTTCGGTGCAGTCAGATCTCTTGTTGCCTCAATTTTATTTTATTTTTTAATCTTCTGCTGAACACTCATTTTGAGAATGTTGGCAGTTGAGGAAAAGCACCATCTCTTCCTCGGGTCTGCCGATTTCTCTTGTTTCAGTTTTTTCCCTTTTCACTTCAGACCCTGCACCAGTTCCTTTGCTGCACACAGAGCCCTGCAGCCAGATACTTGCTGCTGGATCACACACGGCTGTGCCTGGAGTGTGTCCCTCGCAGTGCAGCCACGAGCCATAGGAGCTCTACAAAACTGATTGCACAGTCAGAGCCATCCTGCTTAACATTAATAAACTTCCCTTGGCCTTGATGAAAGCAATAATGAGACCACATCTTCCAGGGCATGATTCAGAGTGGGAAGCTAATATGCTCTGAAAAGCTCCCCAGGGACTTTCTTGCCACTGATGATGCAGGGAGCCTAATCTCCTACTCCAGGCAGTTGGGAGAGACAGTGTAAGCACCTCCCTTGCATGCTGTAATGTTTGGTATCAGCCCAGCTGCCTGTGAGTAATTGCTGAGCATGACAAAGGGCACCCACGTCCTGTTGGAGCACGTATCCTCATCATTCTGGGGAAGTGGCACAGCCAAAAAAGCCACTGACTGCTGTGCTCACATTATCACTGCATGCAAAGGACTGCACTGCAACAGCAATGACAAAAATCAGAGAAATGGTGCATGGAGACCCTCACCAAACAATCTTAAAGTTATCCAAGTTTTAATCCAGTTGCCCACAAGCCTGTGCCTAATGTTGGTGTGGGAGCAGAGCAAGGTATGGCACATCTATGACTCTCATATAGCCTTGCCTTTACTCACCAGTGGTCCCAGGCATCTGACTTGCTTCATGAAGGCAGAGCTGATGTTTCCTAGAAACAAAACATGTGACACTGTAGGAGTGTTTACAAGGAAGCCAAAGCATTTTAGCAGAACTAACTGATCCCTCCCTTCAGCCCCAAAATAGGACTTTGACCAGTTTGAGCCAGGGAAGCACACAGCCACACTCACCCAGCAGCAGGGTATGCCTGCGATGGACATTCCTGAAACATCCACAGGCTGATGGAAAAGGCTACAGAGGGGCTCCAATTCTTCTACCAAAGTAAAGGCACCTATTAATAGAAATACACACACACAAAACCAAAACCACCTTGTTCCACAGCACTGATGTTAAGGCCTTCTGCTGAAGGGGTGGTATATAGTTAGGAGAGGATGGCTGTGTAAGGAAAAGGGGCCCAGATCAGGAGGGTAAAGCTGTAGTGAATGGCTGCTGCCATATACCTTTAAGTAAAATTTTGTCTCTTTAATCTTCAGCAAGCAAGATGGGAGAGCAGACCATTCAGGGGAGCTTTGCAGGGCTGAAGCACTGGCCTGGCATAGCTCCTCACTAACCTTCACACAACAGTTGATATAAACTACACATTTTAAACATAAATAAATCAAAAGGCCAAAGAGCCCAGCCTCCTGCTTGGTGCTAGGGCTTGGCTGCCCACGTGGTTTTCCCACTGAGAAACAACATGCAAAGAGGCAGACTGGGAGGCCAGGTCCCGCAGTCCTCCCATTGCAGTGCAGACAACTGCTTTGCCATCAGGAAGGCAGGGGTTTCTGCTAAGCCACACAGGACAGGAGGAACGTGATGAGCGAGACACCCTTCATAGGCTCCACTCGGACGTTTGCCAAGTTTTGCTGTGTCTGGATAAGTTTCATTCCAGGGGACTGCTAGCTTCAGCACACTTAGAAAACAGCACAGAAGGGCATGCATGTCTTCAGAGGTCCACCCAGGCTTGCAAAACATAGTTGGAAGCTTGTGATGGATCCTTGCCCTGAAAACTTCATGCCTGCATACGAAGCATCCTAATATCCAAAGACAAAATTCCAGTGGGTACTGGTGGAGGGCAAGGGTGCTGGGATTCCTCACCACTGAAATCCTTGCTGCAACATAAGCAATACAGAAGTTCCTAATTCAGCAGAGTACCACAGCAGAGAGCAATTGCAACCATCAGCAAATGCATATCAAGCCTACCTGGTTAATTGAAACTGAAATGCTTTTTTACCTGATCCAATTTGCTCATCTACATGCAAGGAAAGGGTCCATCAGCTGAAACAGTGAGTTCTTGCAGTTGTTATAGTAGCACTTCCCTCTTTGAGGACAACGTGCTTTTTAACGTCACATTCACGCAGTCCCTGGCTGTCAAAGTGGAATCACAGGAACTGATGCCTCTTGATAACCAGAGACAACTGCTTCTCCAGTCCTTCAGCAAAAAGGAAAAGAAACAGTGACCAGAACCAAAGAAACCAGGCAGCCATCCCCCACCCTAATAGTAAATGTAAAACTAACTCCCAAGGGAAGCCTTTTCCTCTTTTAAGATCTTTGTTATTTTTCAGACTCTCCCCCCTTCCTGAGCCCCCTCCCCAACCATAACCCTGGAAAACTGTAAGAGAGGGAGAGACATGGGGCCCCATACAGAAAACACTAATGGAGCTGGGCTGTTAATGTGGCGGCCCATGGACAGACTGAAGGTCGCGGCTGATGGAGGCTACTCCATCACTTTCATAAAGCCACCCCACTGGCTCTGACTTGCTGTTCTTTCAAACCCTTGGAAGAATTGCCACTTCCCAGTGACTGGCGCAGAAACAGGATAAAGAAACATGATGAAAGGGCAAAAAAAAAGCCATGCAAACAATGCAAAGGCCAGAAGACTTCACAGTTCAGAAAGAGGCTTTACAGCAGCTGACCCATTCAATTTGCCAGGGAGATGGATGTAGATGGGGAAGAAGGGAGGTGAATGTGTGGTGGCACCTTATAATATACCCTTGTGACGGATGGTGTGGGGATGAGAAAACTGCACATGTGGGCAAAGGTGATGCTAAGCCCCAGCTGCTAAAGAGGAGGAAGCAGCAGCAAAGAGACTCCTGCTCATTTCCAAGAAGGTGCACAAGCAAGAAAAGAAACTCTTCGCGAATTCTGTGTCATTTTCAGTTTAGCTTTTATTTTCATCCACTTCAACAACAAGGTGTTCCAAAACACACACTGGTCTTGGTGAAGGCAACACTGTCATTGCTACAAGCATTGGCAGATTCTCAGATCAATTAACCCATATGCTTTGACGTATCAAAACAAAACAAACAAACAAACAAATCACAGCTCTACAGGGGAGGGTAAAAGCTACAGCAGTTCAAACTCACTTGAAGACTCCAGTTATACAGAGGTGAACTCCATAGTGGTATACAGTGGCAAAAAGGTTTTCACAGCATATATTTTATTCATTAGTGATGCAGCAGAAAAGCTCCATTCTTACGAGTATGTTGAAAAGCAGATACTGAAGTTCTTGCACCCAAATTCTGGACACAGCATTAACCTTTCTAGTCACAAGCTTCCTAGTCCCTAAAATGACAGTATTTTTACATCAATATTTGTACAATACTGAAGCAGCTCAGAAGGATTACACAATGGAGATGCAAAACCTTGGGGGTGGGAAAGGCACAACCTAATTCACCTCCAGGAATTTGCAAAGTACCCACACTATCACTTTCCCCACTCTAACACTGCCCCGCTGAGTTAATTCTTGCATAGAGACAAGAGCAGGATGACTCGCTTCTTTCGTCGCATATAAGAAAAGAAAAAGACATAGTAAGTTTTCCACACTGAGCATGTTAAATACTTTGAAATCTAGGACACTGCTCTTTGAAGTGTTACAAAATAAAATTATAAAACAGGCTTTCAGTACCTGCTCCCTCCCCTCTCAACTGCAAAGTAACACAGTAATCTCAGTATGAAAAATACAAATATATTGGTCCAGTGATCAGTCATTTGTTACAGTGTATATTGTAAGCATTCTGCATAAAAATAATAATAAAAAAACAAAAACAAAAAAATCAACATTTTATCGTGGTTCTGTCAGACCAGGTAGCCCCAGAAGAAATAAAAATTGGCATGTTATGTTGTAGGAAACAAAAATTACAAATACAAAAAAAGTATTTATATACACAGTTTACAGGGTAACCATCTTGCCTTACCATTTAGAGCTATTCAAAACAGATGTGCATCGTCACCAAAAGGCAGTATTTGAATGCAACACAGACCTGGCACAACAGACGGAGGAGGATGCTAACAACAATACTCGACTTCAATGAAACATCTGGCACACAGCAGGGACCAGAAAACAGCCACTGCACTGAAACGAGATTATTTGGTTGTAGCAAGGTAGGATGACAACTCATTCAAGCTGCTTTTATCATCTTTCCCCAACCAAAAGAAATCAGGGTGTTAAAAACAGCAAGCCAGCTTGAAAGCAGCTGTGCTGAGACGAGCTCCTCAGTTTACGTTTGTTTTATATACGTGAAGAGTCTCGCTACCTTGGCCAATAGAAATGTGAAAACACACTTTGTTAGGTTACTGGTCCACAGGATCGCTGGCAGTCAGAAAATGCCTCAGAGCACAGCTGCTGTAGGACCAATAAAGAAAAAGAAGAGAAAAATCAATTTCCCGTGTAAACATGACTTCTTGCAGTAGCAACACTCATATTACCAGGAACTGGTCCTTGTTCAAAGGCAGTTGGAAACTGCTTTTTTTTACTCTCCACTTCTAGTTGCTCATCTCTTAGTCTATAGTCGCCAGCAACAAACCATGACAGGCTCCAGCCTATTACAGATATATCTAAAGATGGTTCTACTTTACTTGGCAGGAAACCAATCTAGCATAGTCTAAATGAAATATTGCTTGGGTTTAGGATAGCTGAAGCCCTACAAATCAGTGTGCAGCTCTCAGCTGGTCCTGTGTTCAACTAGAGGCTAGGCAGGCAAATCCTTATTGCTAAACTAACCAGGCTGCGTATGCGGCAAAGCCTAATTCGCTCACTTAAATGTCAGTAGTAGTACAGAACAGCTAAAGTTTGGGTGGGGGACAGAAGTAAAGAGTGACTGTTATATTTGTGTTTATATCCTGAAACAAGCAAACCAGGACATAGACATGAATGTAAATTCAAAAAGAGAAGAGACAGCAGGTGTGGGTTGGTTTGTTTTTCCAAAAGAAGGCGAGGGAAAATGACAAAGTGGTGGCCATAAGCACTGGCCTGCCCGGCAAAGTGCATGTGCTGTCTCCACTGAGAATATTACACATGAACAGAGTGCTTAGCTCCGTGGGAAGAGACTGTTTAAGTGCAATGTTCAGCAGACCAATTCCCATTTATTTTTCGGATGAGCTGCCAGTTCAGGGTGTGGTGGCTTTAGGCTTTTTGCATTTAGTTTTAGGGTTGTTGCATTCTTTGTTTGTTCCAGCTTTTAAAAATTCATTTTAACCTTCCCGCTTTGAAAAGCAGGATCACTGGATGAGACAAGTTTGCAGGTCAGGACACCCACGAGGTGTATGAGGATTCAAAAGTCAAGAAAAGAAGCCCTCTCCCCAAAGGAAAACATGAAACAAGAACGATGCCTTCTCAAGATGGTCAATGGCTTTCAAGGAAAAACCACCCGCCTTCCCCCTTCGCTCAGCTCTTCCCCTCATGAGAGCCGGGGTGGAGGTCGCAGCCCAGGAACATGACCTAGACAGCATCAAGAGCATAACTAGCATGAGTGAGCAAGAAGGCTCCCTCCCACCCTTCGTCCAGGGGTGCGGTACCAAATGGAAAGGAAGACAAACGAAGGGCTAAGCAGTTTGTGGCCGAGGCGGGGTGGAGGGGGCGGTCTGCGTGTCTCACTCCCCTTCCTCCTTGATGCGTTGCTGTTTGTTGCGCCGGGCATCCATGTCGAAGTTGAAGTCGTTCCACTCGTCGCGGGGCGGGAATGAAATGGTCTGCCGGAGCGTGAAGCGGACCGCGTCGATGACCCGCTCTCCCCGGGTCTCGCTGGAGCCCACGCTGACAGTGGAGGCGCCGCTGGGGGTGCGCAGGAGGTGGGGAGGGGAGGAGAAGTCATGGAGCTGCCGGTGGTCCAGGATACCCTTCCAGATGGCATGGCGGAACTGCTCCGGGATCTTGAGGCTCACCAGATCCTGCAAGGTAAGGTAGAGGTCTTAACAGGGCGATCCCTGAGCAGGCTGGGCTCCAGGATTAGAAGCAGCCTCTGGGCCACTCTGCAAATGCCTATTAACCAACAAAACTGCTAAAATCCAGGTGGCCAGGATGCACTGTAGAAGACTAATCCTGAAGGTGGTGGTTCACCGTTAAACAAGCACATGTAGCCATGAGGCAGCAAGAACTAATGACACAAGGTCTGTTTTGAAGTGACAAAAAGCACACATTCATGCATAAGATATAGTGACCTAAAGCTAGATGTTTAACTGGACTGCAAGGCCTTCAAGACAACCTGAGGGAGAGCTGCTGGTTGTCTATGGTGGGGGATGCTGGGCTGCAGAAGTTCAATGACTTTGAAAACTTCTGTGTTTATTTCAAAGCCTGCAAAAGGATTTTAGAATTCAAGCCTGAGCTCCAGTGTAGAGTCTGACTCTACAGGAGCTGCCTTAATTACTTGAACATAATCAAAATTTAAGGACAGACATATAACCTTGGAAAACTTGGACTTTGAGGCCTCATCATCTCTGGTGCAGTACCTGAGGGTAGCATTACCTAAACTCTGGGAAATGTGATATCAGCTTCTGAAGAAAATAGCAACCAGCCTTGGTTAATTTGGGTCAGCTTTTCTAATTAGAGAAGCAGCAGCAGGAAGGCAGCCCATGCTGGGAAGCAGAAACACCACAGCTTTGCAGAATCTCAGGGCAAAAAAAAATGGGACAGCCAGCTCTGAAGAGAGCAATGGCACAGGAGAGGAAGCAGCGACCCTGCAGCAAAAGCCATGCAAGAGGAAAAAAAAAAAGAAAAGAAAAAAAAAGACAAAGAAAAACAAAACCACACCAGGGCTGAGATGCCAGTGGCAAGGGAAGATTGTTAAGGTAAGGCCAGAAAACAGAAGCAGGGAGGGGGAAAAATGCAGACCATTTCTGGACAGCCTACTCGTCTGCAGGCAAGTGAGGTGTTTCAGAGCTGTGTAAACTGAAACCAAGCCTTGCAGAATTAACAGGCATGTGGGCTGGGGCCATTTTGGGGGCTAAAACAGAGAGTAGTAGGGAGGGGGAGACACTTTTCCTCTGTGCCAGGCAAAGCCGTTACAACTCTGGCCCTGAGTCCAGCCTCTCTTCATCTCACAGTAAGTCTTCCCCATGTACAACAGCCTTAAATAAAACTAATCATATAAAAATATACTGAGCCTGGATTTCTGACCCATTCCTAAAGCAGGGCCAAGAGTGCAAATGAAGGAAACAGTGAGGAGTTACTTACATCCATGGAGTAATGCTCAATCTGATAGATGGTGGTCAGCCCCTGGGTCGTGAAATAATCCACACAGGATGAGCAGCCCAACCTCGCTAAGAAGCTGCAGAGGAGGAAGGAAGGAAGGAGAGAGAAAAAAGGATCACCCTGGCTGCAACAGCCCAAACCACAGAAAAACCAAACACTCAGCCAACTTGCAGCAACAGGAGACAAAGCTTTTTCACCCTTGGCTTGACCTTCTCCAAGACATTCCAGGCCAGCAAGTCACATTGCTGCCACATCAAACAAATCAGGGAGTCCTTCAGCTCAGCACCTAGCAGACAACCCTTATGGTAGCACCTTGCCTTGGTCAACAGCCAGTGCTGCACGGCCTGGATCTTGGGGCAGGAAGGCTCCCAGGGACCGTCCTGCCAGGTCACTGCACCCAGAAGGTGGCTGACCCCATGGCAGTTTGCACGGATAGAGGGCTTCAGCAAGGCGCTGGGTCTGGGGCTCAGACACATCACACAAAGTACTTAAAAATCAGCACATTTCTCCCTAAGTGTAAAGGGTTCCTCCTCATGGTCAGCATCTTTCAACCTGTGTGACCTCATGGAAGGCCAGAGGGGCTTCTGAGCCCAGCCATGGCTTGTTGAATGGCCAAAGGGAAAAAAACCAAAACAACAGTTTACAAGTCTGCCTGGTGGCCTTAGTTCCACCAGTCCAACAGATGCTGTGTCCCTCAACTTTCCTGCAGTCCTAATGTCCCTGTTTCTCTCAGCTGCTCAGAGGTGGGGGTTTAAGGCTTGGTGCCCAGAGGGTGCCAGCCCCAGGACTTCCAAGACTCACTGGGATCCATTGCTCCAGGAGAACAGGGCAAGAGACCCAGAAGGACCCTTCAAGGCTCCTGATATGAGGCCTCTGCTCCCTGTGGGTGGGAAACGTGTGCCAGGCAGCCTGATCCCGCTCACCTGACGATGCTGCAGTCTGTGGGGTACGGAGGAGGGGGGGTGCAGTGGGACGTTGAAGGCATGGAGAGGGGAGGAGGCAGCGCCTGCGTGGGGCTGAGGCCATTCATGTCGCCGGTCATGGCCATATGGGTGCCCATCATGGGAACTGGAGGAGAGAAGAAGGAGGAGCACATTGTTACCCAGGCATCCCTGGACCACCACTTCGCCCCCAGCATGGCACCGAGGGACAGAACCCACAGCCAAAGCAGCCTAAAAATCCCCTGCAAAGCCCCACACAGAGCAAGCTGACGAGGAGCTTCAGGCAGGGCCACAATGACCACACAAGGATCAGATGACAGACGGTCCTTCAGGTGCTCTTCCCTCGCCAGAGCAACTGTCAGCAGCGTCGCCGCCACCGCGTCACTGTCCCTTACAAACAGGCTTGGTAGAAACCTAAGGAAGCCGTAGGCGTCTCAGCTTTCTCTGCTTCAGGAGAGGAGTGGGACAGAGCCAGCGGAGTAACCCAATACGGAAGCCAAACAGCTTTGTTTTCAGAGACACCAAGAGCACCTAAAGGGGATCAGCAACAGGTGTGGGCAAGAGCCCAGTGCTTTTGAAATTTAGAAGAAAAAAAAAAAAAAAAATATATATATATATAGATATATACACACAACAAAACTCAGCCCCCAGAACCATGTATGTCATCCTGGATTTACAGGGCTGTTGGACACTCTTAAGCAGCCAGGAGGAAGCAGGTTACAGAGCTGCGAAAAGCAGATATTTCCTTCGAAACTGAGAAGGGTCTTAATTGAACTTAGGGGAAAACAGTTTGCCAAGGTTTGCATCTCCTCTGCTGGGAAAAGAAGAAACAACAAGTCTTGGAAGACAATGCAGCCAGACAGATCTGAAGTGAGAAGTAGCTCTGTGCACCCCTGTGAGGCTCAGAGAAGGATGCTGAAGCTTGGAGAAAGCAGGTGACTCGCCTTGTGGCACAGCAGCAAGCAGTATTTGGCTGTGCTCTAGGATCCCCAGACTAACATTAGCCGCTTGGGAATGCCAAGTCTCCTTCCCTAGATTAGTGGGGTGCACACACAGAGCAGGAGAAGAAGGAGTGAGGGTTTCTTACTGTTGGTTCCCATGCCGTCAGGGATGGTGGTTGGGGTCAGGGCATTGCGCTGCTGGGGGTTAATTAGCTGGCTGACCGAGGGCAGCTTGTTCATGCTGTTCATTTTGCTGAGTGGTGGAGAGTTGGAGCCATAGGAAGACTGTGACTGCATGGAGGTCCTGCAAACCAAGGAGATGTTAGGATAGGAATCACAGTGGTTGATTGTTAAGAGGGGGCATCCAAGGGTCTATGTTTCTTGTTTGTGGCAATAGTGAGCTACTGCTAGTGAAATCACTGACATCATGGGAGCATTGCAGATAAAAATCATTGGAGAGAGAGAGAGAGTCAACAGGAAATAAGAAGTTTCCCAGATATTCTGGGCCTTTAAGAAACACATGTCGAAATACCAAAGGGGAGCTTCACTTTCAGTTCAAATTTTTTTATTTAAGGAAAAATTTCTACAGAAGTTTTTCAGCTGAAAAGCACATATGTAAAGCCAGCAAACAGCTGCCAAAACTCAAAAATAGTATTTTTAAGTTAAACTCTCCTTGTGGTCAGAGGATTTTTTGTAAGAACAAGAGCTAAGGAAGCTATCTCAAATCATCCTAACTGCCCCTAAAATCTGACTGCAGAAACAATTTTCAGACTGAGTCACACTTATTACCTTGGTTTCTCCAAATTTCCTAGTTATTCACATAGTCAGGTTGTTATTAGGTGTGTTTATAACAGCCAGAGGCTCTTTGCTCAAGACAGACTCCATACACCTTAAGGACCACTACTGAGATGGTCAGAGCTGCCTGGGATGCCGACGCACAGGCTTCTGTTTGTGTTCAGGAGAACTTGGTACTCAAACCCCGCAGGCTGCTTGCAAAGAGTATCAGATTATTATTACCACTTGATAATGGCTCCAGCTTTCCTCAAGTCCAGACAGCCCCAAACTCCATCCAACATTTCCATGAACTGGGCCAGAGAAGCTTTCTGGCGAGCTCCCTGTCCCCAGCCCCGAGGGTCCCAGCTGCAATCCCACCTCGTAAGCAATCTGGAGCGCAAAGAACAGACAGCTTCTGAACGACAGCCCAGTTCGCTGATCAAGTTACAGCTGCGGCATCCCATCTGGAGTGGGGTCTTATTTAGGATATGCAGAAAATGATCATTAAAGCGGGCCCAACAGCGCAATTGGCAGAGCATTGCCATGCCACAAGAGAACGGGTTTTTCTTTCTCTGACACCAAGTGCATGTGCAAGACTGGGCAAAAGTTCTGGGGAAGCAGGCACACTTCCCAAACACAACATACCCTCTCAAGCCATGCTCACCCCACAGACCAGAGGTCACCCGGCTCGCCGCAGAGCCCAGCACTCATTCAGCCACACCACGGTGACCCCACAGTGAATGTGCAAAGGCACATTCCCATCTCATTTCCCATTGGGAAACTTGTTCGTCTGGGTATAACTGGTTATACCAATTCCTGGGAACTGGTTTTCCTTCTATGCAAAGAGAATAATTATTACTTCAAATAAGCAAAGTGTAAAGGAAAGAAAAGGCTTATTCCTAGATAATTTATTAAAACCTTCAGCACTCAAGGTCAAGTTTCATGCAATTACATTGTCTCTAGCTTCCTGCACTTTTAAGACTTGCAGTGTTGGGTGGAGAAAACATCTATGCTAACAGGCTAGAGTATCTAAGGCCCCGAAGAAATGTTACCTAATTACACAATTACAGAAGGTACAGAAGGGTGTGAACTGTCCTTTGGCAGTGAAGATGCAGGACAAGATCCAGCAAACTTCATAGACTCAAGGAAGTGGAAAGCACAAGAAGCTTCACAAATTAATATTAACGATGGCAGCAACTCCCAAGGGGAAGTGAAACCGAGCCATGAAGTTCAGATCCAACTTTTCAAGGTTAAGGTAATGATTCAGATCTGAGGTTTCAATTCACCAATTATAAAAGTTGAGGCCAGCCACAAAATTCAAGTCAGGTTGACACCACCCTTTAACCTAAGAGGCTTCTGGATTTAGGACCAAAATGAATATTTCTGCTTTATGGGTTCAGGCACCTATCATAACTGAGCTTCAGCCAAAATTAATACACACCTGACTAGTCTCTTAGAGCAAAATCCACATGATATGCAACTGAGGACGACACCATGTACACAATGAAATTCCAAATCAAAACAGCAAAGACTTTCCAAAAAAAGATATAGTTGTGTTGTCTAAGCTCAGCACAGTTTTTATTCAGAGGGCTCATGACTAGAACCTTCTTATTGTTTTGTTTTTTTTTTATCTCTTGCCCTCTTCACCATTAACAGTGATCTCAGCGAAGCTAGTTAGGAGTCTATAAAATACTTTCAGGATAAAGAAAAAAGAGTAGCAAGCGAGCACAAGCCAACCCAAGGCACCCTACACTATATAAAACAAATACATACTCTAACATAGCTTAAGGAATCCATTCTTATCTCATTCATACTCATAAGAATCAAGATTAAGACAATCAAGCTCAAGTGAATTAAAAAGGAAACAAAAGCATTTTTTCTTCGTACCCATACTCATTTCAACTAAACTATTTCATCACATGAGCAGACATGTACAAGGTCTAGAGAAAGCCATCTAGCCAAAGAAAAGTCCCAAGATCAACCAAGATGCAAAATTTTATTGAAAATTAATGTCACACATCAATATAGCAACAGCCTCAGAAACACAATAAAATGGTTTTGGTATTAAACACACAGGCTATACGGTGTTTGAGTATTCATTTAAAATATATTGCTTTTTTCTCTCTTTTTTTTTTTTTTTAACAGGCATTATAAGAATGTCATGCACAGTGATTTTCATTAAAATTATACTTACTATGTCTCAAGAAAGATTAGAAGTAGGAGCATTAACATTTCTTTGATATCAATGCCAATGAAATGCATTTTAATATCAAGGTATAAGGACTTCAATTAAGAGTCTATTATACTTCTTGGAACAGTCTGATATGAAAGGCACTGAGTCACATTCCGCAACTGATTCTTCTCTCTTCAAGAGGCTATGTAATTATTTAGCCAATGACATTTACAGTTCTGCAAGCTCATATGAGGGCAATCGCCTCTTATGCTTCAAGGCATATACTGATCATCTCAAGAGGTCAGGAAGGAACTTCCTTCTCCCACATATGAAGTACAGTTCAGTTCACAGGTTACCGTGTATAATTATGTGCTTTCCCAGCTCACTGGTTATCAGCCTGTCACCAGAGGTAGGAAACTGCTTGGATAGACCAATTACCTGATTCAGTAGGCCAGTCCTAGAGTCTTCATTCACATTGAATGATCACACTGTCATGTAAGCACCCTTAATGTAAATGATATGAAAAAGCATTAAGTGCAAGAAGAGGGCAGCTCAGGCTCAGAGTTTAAGATTTCACCTGAGCCCTTGTGCTGATAGTTTGCTATCCCTGAAGAGCTGGAGCTAGTCACAACGCAGAGAGACCCAAGTGGAATCAAAGCTGCCTGGTTCTGTGCTTGCCTTGCCTGCCTTTCAGTAGCCGAAGCAAGTGCAGCAAGTGCAACATCCTAAGTTCACACATGGTCATGATGCCCGTTGGCAATGTTTTTTCAAGTAAGGTTGCCCACTGTGCTGCATAACACTGGGATGTCACTGCTGTAGTCTAGTGATGGCTCACAAGTGACACAGATGATGCTCAGTTGCACTCATCCACTTTGAAGGAACATGAAGCAAGACACGAAAGAGCAGAGAGGCACTTTTGCTGTCCACATCTCAAATAGCTGCTATTCTAAAGCAAGCAATAGTGCATCTTTTCAACTATACAAGTGGTTTGTAGGTTTGGTAGCTAACTGGAAGCATGGAAAGGAAGAGCCCTGATGGTCACTGGGCAGACAGCAACTACAGCACAGCGACAAGGGTGGTGATAATGACTCCCCTTAGATTTCGGGTATGGGAATTTCCCAAGGCAGGTAGTGGATGCAATCTGCTCTCCAGAAAATGCAGCTACAGGAAATCAATTAGTTGACATAGACTAATATGACCTGACTGACTGATAAGGCCCAATTAGTCCACTTGGTTATTCCTCAAAAGGAAAAGGCTTACTTTTCTGAAGTCTTAGAGATGTCAAAGAAGCAAACAAAAGACAGCTGGAAAAAAGCTTTCTTCTTTTATCTGTAGAGGACAGACTACTAAGCAACTCCACTTGCTTCTAGCTCCAGGTTATTTGATTAAAAACAAACAAACAAAAAAGCACCTTGTAAGATAAACACCTTGTAGCTAGAGAGCAAATCAAGTCATCATTAAGACCAGTTTCATAATTGTCATCCTCTTATAGGTAAGGAGGACAAATCAGAAAGCCTTTCCAGGGGAAAGTGAGTTCCAAATAATTTACATTCTTGTTTGGTGAAAGTCCAAGGTGCTGTATTGCCTTCCATGGTACAAGAGATTTCCTAGAGGTCAGACTAGATGATAACTGGAGCATGAGCTGGAATCTGCTCACATGGGCTGGGGATGCCTTGTATCTTCTGGTGGTCTGCCTCCTTAAATTTGCTGGTCGATAAGCCCTGAAGCAGCACTCTAGATACAGATTAGCATGTCCCTGTCACAGTATTTCTGTATTGCCATCCTCAAGCAGACACAACCAACATCCAGGAGTAAACCTTCATTGGAAGGATTGATAGTGCCAAGCATAATCCTATGTCTGGGCTGCATTTACAGTTCAGATTCCTACCTCTCACAGGGAAAGGAATAGTATTGCCTTTCTTCTCCCAGATTAAATAGCACAGAGCAAAAGTTATCTGTTTTGTAATCTTGAAGTACTTCCTGGAGTTTCCAGGCAAAACAAAAGGCACTTGACTTGGCTAGCTTTACACAAGGAACAATGGCAGAACTGCAACTGTATGAAATAGTCACTGCTTGTGTTTAGTTAGTTATGATTGATATTTAATCACAATTTTGGGGACTCTTCTCCATCAGCCCTCACCCACACTCCTATGGTAGAGCAAGTCTTGCTAAGACAACAAAGGAGATATTCAGAGATGGGATATGGCTCTCAAAGGAGATGTTAGTACGAGTCATCACCTGCTCAGACCACAGCTCTGCTGCTTGGAAGTGGATGACGTGACGTTCAGAGATAAGTCTTCTCCCACTGCATTAGGCTTTTTTCCTTGGTGGGTGGCCAGGAGGCCCACTCTGCATTTGGGAGGCACCTTCTCTTCAGGCTGTGCCTAACCACAAGTGTGTCAGAACCAGGTGTGCACCCACTGCAACTAAATCCAGCATGGACTATGCTGCAGGCACAGAGGTCCCCAACAGCACTGATCCAGCTCCAGGCTTAATTTCCCAGGGGCCACTAAAACTGGTGTTTAGTGATCCAGCTCTGCTGCTCAACCGCTGCTGATCTGGGCAGACACCAGCCACAGGGAACACCATTCCTGGTGTACCGTCAGTAGCTGTTTCACATCGGAGGGTTCCTCGGGAGAGATGCCACTGCCTGAGAGTGCGAGTTGAAGAATACTTCTCTACCAGAATTAGGGGCTGTTTTTCATGTAAGGATGTTTGAGCACCTCTTGGTGGGGATAGGCACAGCAGCCATCACATCCAGCCTCAACCAGCTCCTCCCTCATCGCATCTAGTGCCACAGGATCTGCAATACCAGGAATTTCATGGTGTGTGACTTGCCTGTTGATTGTTCCTCCTTTGTGCTGGTCTGGGCTTAACACTTTGAGATGATGTTTCTGAATGATTCAAATCCACCTTGTCAAGTCCCATACAAACAGCTTTCAGAGGTAGAGTTTGATACAAGCAGCGTGAAGATTTACAAGTCCTTGCTGAGAAATGGCCTCCTATGCACGAGCTGCTAAGCCAGGATATACTTTACAGACACAATAAGCAAAAGCAAAGGCCACTGGTTGCAGAGGCCAACAGTGCTGGTGCAAAGTCAAAGTCACCCAGTATTCCCTACTATTTTTATGTATTTTTAGACCAGACCCTTTGTGATTTGAAACAAGGAAAAACAACTCATTATGCCAGATCAGTAGGCATTTCTACACGGAAAAAAACACATTATTTCTTACCAGTGCCAATTTATATAGTTATTGCCTCCCTCTGTCCAGCAGTGCAAATACTTCAGCTATTTGTGCTATTACTGCATGACCAGCATTAATACAGGGCAAATTGACTATCACAGACTGTTTAAACACACCCAACCCTCTTTCTATCCCCCCCGCCCCAGCCCATGAACACTATTTTAATTTAAACAAGACAAGAGGCATTTTAAAATTGAGACCTGCTCAGAGAAACCCTACCGAGTTTCACAAATACAGAAGTAACAGGAAAGAGTATCAACAGGTTACAAAAACAGGAAGAAAAAGTTACACCAAGACAGACAACATTGTGGTTCCTGACCTCCAGATGCTACGGACTACAGCTAAGAGGTCTGTAGAAGTTCCTGTTGTTTCTGCAAAGTTTGAGTCCCTTCAGGAGATTACTCTCACTATCCACTCTGTTGCTATCAGGCTGTGTATTTGCCCCACTGTTCCTAGTCCTGCCAGCTGGGCAAAGGGATCCCAGCAGCTCAGTTTATGGATATATTGATGGGTTTGGGGGGCTGGAATGTTTTAGGATGGCATCGGTCTGTTTGGGAGAGTCTCTCCTTGAGTCCGTGAGTTCACTCCTGAAGCAGGCCGAAAGGAGACTGTAGAGAAGGAACCAGAGAAAAGAAAAAGATGAATGTAAAGGACCCTTCACCAGCCACCAAGAGAGAAACAGTCGCCTTCTACCTTCATGATCACAGTACAGGCTTTGAAGGAGGGAAAGAGCAGATGTTTCAGCACCTACAGTGGGGGTATGTGACATCCAGATTTAGAAAGATGGAAAGCCCCAGGTACTAGCAAGTGCTTGGCAAGGAAGAGAAAAGCACTACTTGATAGGGAAATCTGATTTCTGTGTCCTGGTCTCACGGGTAAAAATGGTGCCCCAATACTGTTTCCAATGACAAATACAGGAGGAAAAAAAAAAATCACTCAGCCAAAGGGGAAAAGGAGAGAAGCAGTTTCCACTGAGCTCACTTCAAACTTAAATTAAAAACCAGAAGCTGGTGCTAGGGAGAGGGGATGGTGCCTACTGTGAAATGGCTGTATTGATTATATCTCAGCTCCTCTCCTTTTCAAAGCCAGGGGGACCCTCTGCACTAAAGCTGAGGGGTCCCTGGCGCTGCCAGCTGATGTGGAAGGTACTCAGAGCCAGCAGAGCAAATACAGCACCTTCATATACCTAATCTCACCCTTTTTCTTGCTGACTTTCATCTTGGCAATTCTCTAGTAAGGACACCATCCGAGTGCCTGGAGTTTGCCACACATGCAAGCACAGCACTGAAAAAACAAAGCAAATCATGCAAAAATCCACTACTAGCTTCTACACGGAAAATGAGAATAACCAGGTGGAGGTATGAAGAACACCTCCCCTGCCAGCCTCCAACAAGCATGAGGCTCCTTGTACCTCCCATCTCAGCTGGAGCACTCCAGGCATCGGATACCTCAGCTCTGTCATACCTCATTTGCGAGGTTAATTCCTTCTCATTTGGATAATGAACTGTACTGTTCACTAGATTCAAAGGCAGCCAGTGGGCTGGTAGCTGAAGCCCTGCTGATACATCACAGCAAACATCTCTTTCATAGGATCCACCTGGATATAAGAGTCCTCTTCTTGGTAGCCATTGGAAGACTTTGTGAAAACCCTTCAGTTATGGGAGTTGGACTTCATGATCCTTAGGGGTTCCTTCCAACTCAAGATATTCTATGATTCAATGCTATGGCCAGTTGAAATAAAGACTGTTCCAAAAACAGTGTGCAGCAGGTTGGAACCCAGCACAGGAAATTTTGCTGAATGCGAAAAAGTGTTTTCCAGTGAAACCTTTAAAGACTGTGAAGATACTCCTTGTGATTATCAATGGTACACATATTTCACACCAGAGTACTGAACAAACCTTCCCTCCCCAACCACCGCTGGTATCTCTGGCAGAAGGGATCTTCCAGCAAATCCAGGTTTTAAACAAGTGGTGGCAGACCCTGAAAAGGAGTCTTCTAAATAAATGTGTGTGCTGCTGTTCTAACACGGGCCCTGGGATGTGGTAGTGGAAAAGGAAGAATAGAAACTTCAGAAAAAAACTAGCTTCCCACCTATGATCATGAAGGTATTTGGCGTAACAGTATATAAGAGAAAACCATGCACAAAGCAGCAAACAGAGAGAGGAGATGAGACAGAGAAAGATTGTCAATCTGGCACAATGTGGAGCATTACAGTATTTTGGTCATCTTCTGGGACACAAAGCTTCCCGTTATCACCAGATTTATCTTTTTTTATTCCAGAACGGTAAGACGATTGCATCTGCTCACCTGCCAAATGCAATGCTGGCCTGCGTATGCACTGGAGCAACCATACAGTTTTCCAAAATGACAGATTTATATTTTTAAAACTAACATTCACCACGATAATGCCATCCTTGCTTTTCCTACTTGTCAAAAAAGATGAAGCTTTCCATGTCATAGGAATGAAAGGGAAACTTCTTCCCGCACACCTAGATAGCTTTTCTTTGTCAACCATGGCTCAGAAAAGTCAATTGAAAAATCAAGTAATTCCTCCATCAAGGCTTGACAGTGGAGCATATGTGGATGCAGCTCCATTTTGAGAATAAAGAGCCAAAGGCAACTCACAAACATCCCAGCCCCACAGAGCCCTACTCAGACCTACATCTTCCAACACATTTGAACTTGGTTACTGCATATACACTTTTCTAGCTCTCATTTTTAACAAATGAAAACAAACCGAGACCGAGTTTTGAAATTATATCCCTACTTATAAAGTGAAAAGCATTTTCTTATAAAGCCAGAACAGACTCAGAAAGGGGTCACCATGCTGCTCAGTTTGGCCAGCCTGACTAGGAAGCAGTGGCAGGACATGTCCCAACAACCTGCTCACGTGCAAGGTTGCTCTTACCCAAACCAGGTCTTCTCTCCCCATTCTCATATCAACACCTGAAGCTCCTTTACAATTCTTTTTTCGGGGTACAGTTGCATCTATGAGTCTTTTCAGCCTAAATGCCCCTTTTCCCTGGACACATACCTTCATAAAAAAAGAACTCAAGTGCACCTAAGAAGCTATTGCTTGGACATACATTTCAGCACAGAGGACCCTGCTTGATGGCAGGCTGTCAGCAGAGACAACTGCAGCAGCTCTGGACAAATACTCTAAGTTATTTTTTCTCCCCACTCCTGGCATCCTCAAAAGCTCTTAATCTTTCTCCCCAGTATCTGAGCACACTCAGCAGCTGAGAAAAATCAGTATATAACTGGACAAGTGCCAGGAGACATGACATTTCATTAAATTAAATGGCCGGACTCATACATGCTGGTCTTAAAAGTAACACAAATACCAACCTCAGTTGCCCAGAACCCATCCTATTGATATAGGAAGACTGAAAACAGTAATTATGGCAAAGCAACTGTCAGCACCAAATGAAAGCTGTCATCTCCTGCCATCCATTTCTGCTTACAAAACCATTTCTCATCTGAAATGGCTGTAGTTCAAGCAGAGCTTTGAAGACATGCAGCTGAGCACACAAAGGTTGCAATGCCTAGCAGCTAGTAAATACAAGGTATAGTATACACAAACAGCGTAGATGACTGATAGAAGTAAATTGCAATAATAATGAGAATTTTAAGTTTCTCAAAAAAGAGTCCAGAGCCTCCAGAGCCCCTGGTCACTTGAACCATTTTGGCACAAGGCTTTTTTTGGTTCTTTTTTTCTTTTTTTTTTTTTTTTTTTTTGTTTTTTTGTTTTTTGTTTTTTTCACACCTCTACAAGACTCCAGCTGACACTAAAACACACACAGGCTGAAATGTGAACACATGCAGAGATCTGGCAGAAAGCCATGGTATTGCAGCAGTCCTGAGACTAGGCCAAGGCACCAAAACAAATCCCTTACAGGCTCAAGTGGGACTTATGTGGTGCCTTGGCCCTGTGCTAACCTCTGCAGAGGAATGAGTTATACCCGCAGCCTCTTGACGCGTGAGCTTACCCACAAGAACGCATGAGATCCTGAGCACTACCGCTGGCAGCTACCTACAGCTCGGGTGACTATTTTGTGTCACCCAATACAGCAGGTGAAGCAATGCCCGTGAATGACACTGCTTACGGTCTGTCTGGGAAGTCATCCTCTGACCCTGTAACTGCAAAGCTTTGGGAACAGAGGGGCAAATGGAAACCACACACTTATTTGGCCCTTCTTCTCTCCATCCTCCTGCCACTTATGCCACCTGAAGTGACCCTGCTGCAGCCCTGCCAGCCAACTTCAGATAGGGACTGTGTCTGCCTGGATGGAATTTTTCTCATGTGCAACATGGAGACACTTATCGGCGACAAATTAGCTTTAAAAAAATGCTTTAAAAGCTTTATTTGAAGGTCCCCTGGTCACAAAGCAATTCCTTCATGCTTCATCATTGCTCCTGACTTTCAGCTTCCCTTTTTATAGCTGAGGAACCTGAAGTATTTACATCGTGCTGAGACACCAGCCCTCCAACAGTACCATAGATGCTCAGCAGTAGGGTCCAAGCACTCAGCTGAGCTGGTATTCTCAGTCTCAGCTTCGCGTGCTCTTGACAAGATGGACAGCCTGGAGAAGACATGTAGATGGCTCCACCTTCACTGCCATTCCCACAAAGCAGATGAGAGAAGAGCACACCCACCCTGTGCTCCCCAGCTCAGGTACACACATGCAGTGGCTTTCTGTCTGCAGGCTGTTCAACAGCACTGCCTGGCTGTGTCTTGGGCTCTACTGGAAGTCAGAAATGAGGCTCTGAGCCTGTCCTCCTCAGAGGCCAAAAGGTGAATTGTATGGGATAAGAGACTAGAGAGGGATCTTACAAACAGTCATGACTTGTACTTGGGGAAGTAGCGCTGCTTTGTGTCATGAAATCTGTATCTCAAACTCAGACTCTTAGGTTCTGTACAGAAACCTGGCTGTGGCCAAACTCCTGGCACTGATTTCTACCAGCTCTGACCAGAAGGTTAACAAGAAGCTTTTCTGTTGGAAAGGGTTTTTCCAACCAACACAGTACTCTGCAAGTACTTGGCCCTTGGTTGAGCACCACATCCCTATAAACAACTGTGCAGAGCCTTCTGTGTCTCTCTCCTCTCCCTCTTCCCCACCACTCTCACTGCACAGGTCACCGCGAGCACACTCGTACTCACTGCTTCTGGAGCAAGTGCTGGTGCTGCTGCTGTTGCTGCTGCCGGTAGGTCTCAATTGTGTGCTGGGGAAGGTACTGCATTAGTTCCAGGGACTCTTTGATCTTCAGCAGCATTTCATATGTCTCCCGTCCCCTCACCTGCATCGTGAGAAAAACAAAAGAGGGAAAAAGAAACGCCTTAAAGGATTGCATCTATAGTGTCAGCAATCTTAGCAAGTTTTAGATAAAGTCATGTAAACAACCAGAGCAAGATGCAAATACTCTGTTTGTACTCCATGCATACACAATAGAACAAATAAGCCTTGTGCTACAGGTACAGCAGATAATGTTGAAGAGCAATAATCTGACGCTGCAGGTTAATGAACATCTTGGGGTTGTCATCATGTTCAGTGTAAATCTCTGCTCACAAAAAGCAATTTGCTGACCCAGTTTGTTAGGCAGAAAATGCCTTTACCTGCCTCAGATATAAACAGATCTGGTGGTGAATATTACATGCCTTGAGGAAAAAAGAGTACTCGAATTTGAGTGCTGGGTTTGGCTCTCCCTTCTCCTCTAAGAACAACATGGTTTGTGATTTATCCAACTAAACGTGGCTTATGGGGAGGCAGCTAAATGGCCAATTACAGATACTTTTTGCCCTTTCTGATCCTACCTTAACACAGTGTATTGCACTTCTATTAATCCACAAGGATGGTAATACATATAAAAGCACAGAAACATCCATCTTTGTCAATAGAAAACACTCATTGTCTCCAGAGAAAGCTCAAGCACCACAGACCCAGAAATGGCAGAGAAGGAAACCCAGTTTGGTCTCCAAGACAATGTCTCTGCCAGGACAGACAAATCACTTGGGATATTCTCATTTGCCTTGCACAAGCCACTTCCAGTAAGCAGCTAATGGGATTCTTCTCTTTTTTTTTTGGTTTGGAATATGTATTTAGAACAGGTAGCTCTGTGGACTGAAAAAAAAAAAAGAAAATACACCCATCCCAATCCTCAGTTCTCTCTGGTCCAGGTGAGCAGTTGACTTGCCTCAAGTCTCTGAGGAGGATACTAAAGGCAAAGATAGAGGGAACTCACCGGCAAGTATAAGAGCTCATCATCTGGGGAACGTCTTTTTTTGATGGACGTCATCTGTATGCCGTGAGTTCCTTGTCGAAAAGCTGGAAGAGAAACCCCAAAAGGATCCCATTTAAAAAAAAAATAATAATTAAGAGGAAAAAGGAAGAAGAAAGAAAATTTTAAAAGGGAGATACAAAATAGACATGACATGAAGTGCACGGCCAGCTCAGATCTGCAGTGCTGTGAAAGGGTCCCTGCCTGAACCCCTACAGAGCTGTGCTTGCAGCTCCTGGCTCCATAAGGCAGACATGACTTTGCAGATGTTGGGTGACCATACCGCTTGGGGAAACAGGAGTGCTGCACATATGGCAAAACCCCAGCAAGCTGTACCTAAAACAAGCACTGTCTCTTTCCGGGAACGACTGTGAGCTTTGGTATTGCAGTGCTCATGAACTGTTGGTGGATCAGTGATCCATGAAGGCAAGACAACAGGCAGGGAGCACACAGAATTCACTGACAAAATGAAGCCCTCCTCCAGTCTGCCTTCTGTTAAAACCTGTTGCCTTTCTGTTCAGTGCAGTGCCATCACTGAGCATATGTGCTAAAGCAAAGCTGAGTTTCCACATCTTGCATGTCTGATGAGTGCACTGCACTCCAGAGCACAGGGAGAGGCCAGAGCAGCTCTGACGCACAACAAGGTTTGTGTGAAGTCTTAATCTAGTCTAATCGCTGTGGCTGGAGACACATGCCACATCATGAAACACTAGCTAGAAGAAGCAGAGAATGACAGCACAGTCCCAAACAAGCAGTAAACGTAAAAATGTGGTTACAGAGTCCCAGCCTTTTGCCTTGAGGGTGGCAAATAAACATCCCCTCCAGCCACTGCTGGCAGGGCTGACCTCACACAGGCAGCAGTGCAAGAGAACGTGCAAACCCAGTTTATTAAATGCTGTTTTGTGAACGCCAGCTGATTTTTCAGGTTGATAGACCCTGAGCCCTCCTGCCTCAAGCCCATGCACAGCACCACTCCATCCCCACAGCACAAGTGCTGGGGTGACACCTGCACCCAATGACAGCACAATTTGCAATCTGCCCAGCTCTGCCAGCTACTTACGGCGCTTCGTACCATCACCATTCTTTGTGCTGTCGGAGACTTGCTGCTTGCGGATGCTGTCCTCATCTGCTTTGCGATCTCTGCCTGGGCAAGCACAAATGCGGGCTTCAAAACATCGGCGGCCCAAGACTTGCCCACTGGGAAGAGAGGTGAGAGGAAAAGTCAGCTGGCAGCTCAGATGTGGACCAGTGTTCTTCAGCTTCCCGCCAAACTAGGCACAGACAGACCCAAACCTCCCATTTCTCAATCAGAACGTCCCAGGTTTTGGGCAACTCCCACCTGCCAACATTTGAAAAATATCCTATGGCTTCTTGCATAGAGAATCCTAAGGGCATGCAATGCTGCCCTGAGCAGAATAGCAGCCAGAAGGCCGCCTCTCAAGCAAAGGGCTACACTCATGATGAACCACTTACTCTCTAGTTTCCAGGGTCACAATGATGAGGATTGGGCGACGGTTCATCCCTCCCACGCAGCTACTGTTACACATGAAGTTGTACAAGACTGTTGTGAACTCAGTACCAACCTAGATGAGACAAAGGGCATGAGCAGATGAGGTGATGGATGGAAAGCTCTGCTTTTTCCAGGCTCTCCTCTTGTAGTCCCACAATCATATTACCATGAAATAGGCCCCACCACAAGGCTTCCTTAAAAGAAATTAAGAACTCCTTCTCCCAAGGCATAAAGAGGGTGTTTAAAAGCTCATTTCTGACAAAGACGGAAGAATTCATTGTGATGAGGAAAGCACAAGATCCCAAGTCCTTCGACTAGGGTTGCAACTCCCGCAGCATCCCTTTGTGTGCTGTGTTGCCATCACCCTGAGCTCACAACGTACCTGAGGCGGCTCATAGGGGACCAGCACACTCTGCCTCCCAGTGATGGGGTCTTCAACGTACTGAGCATGGCTGTTCCCTTCTACCCTGATCAGGTGGCTGGGAGGTGCTATCTGCCCTGCGAGAGTAAGTACGCAAAAAATGAGACACCGTCCAGTGAAGCAAGCTGAGGCGCAGGGCAGTAGGATCTTCCACCAAGGGAAAACCCTGCACCTGGCCCCAGACATCTACCAGAGCACACGTGTGCCTCCCAGCATCCCTTCCCAAGGTCCCCACTGCCAGACATCAAAGGCAACACAGGCTTTCTCAAGCTGGACACATGAACATGGGCTCCCAAGATCCTGGACTGCTTAAACTCAAATGTAAACTGAATGGCAGCTCAGAGCCAGCTGTGAGCAGATGTCTTCAAGCAGATAACTCCACATGGGTTTTCACACCAGCTGAAAGCCTTTCTTTCCCCCCTCCCCGACGTGTACACAAAGCAAATCCCTTCTCGGTCACTACTCTTTTCCCCATCAACTGCTAGCCCTCTTGTGTTCTCTCCCATCAGTCTTGATCCTAAGCACCTAAAAAAGATTCAAGGAGCAGGAGAAATACACATTTAATTAGTGGTCAACTTGAAAAATCACGCTTGCTTGCAGGACCAGCAGAAAGGAACATGATCATCTTTGTTTCTAGGCCCCTCTCCAACAATTAAAAAAGTAGTGTCCTTCCTGCAAATTCTCTTCAGTGTTTCTACAACTAAATTCTGAGGAGAAAAGCCTGTTATGGGTTCATCCAAATAATTTGGTTTGCGTTTGAACTATTCATTTCTTACTTGAAATAAGAGCATGTTTCTAGATAAATAATTTTTTTCAGAATAAGCATATATAGTTTTAGTTTTTTCTTTCTTAAAATTCTATCATGGAACAAGGTATCAACCCTCAAAAAATGCAGTTCTATCAGAAAAGCACTTTCTAATACAAAAATCTATTTCAAAGGACTGTCTCACTCCACTCTGATTTTACACTCCCAAGTCCTTGCTTATTTTTGGGCTTGTCTAGCTGGCTGCATTGTAACCAGCAAAGGGATCCAGGCCCCTAAGACATCCTGCTAACTGACACCAACCGTGTTTTTTTACAGTAGGAGATAAATAATGCACGTAGAATAAAACAGATGCGTATGTGAACTTGTGTGAACTTAAGCAGCCATGGCAAAACAGAGCCCAACCCATGAGTTTGCAGAAAACCCCAGGACATTTTTTAAACAGCTGCTACTTTACTAACATGAGGAGATGCAAGTAAAAGATTAAAACATGAATACTAAACTGATAGCGTAAAATGTGCAGGAAGGTTGCCTACAGTTGATGCTGGCACTTAGTGTTATCCTGTTAGAGATAAACAGCCCCTCCGTCTTTGAGGCGTGGATTAAGGACTGGAGATGATATTGCATCCTGTTACTAGATCCCTGTCCCAGAGACATGGAAGCTCATTCCTGAGCACAAAAACAGCTGCTTCTCATTGCAGGAGCAAAAGCAGGGTGGGGAGAGGCTGCCAGGAGGGCACTGCCTGCCATGGACACAGACATCCATCCAACCTGGGCAGGCGTGGAAGTTTATTTCAGTACTTTCTTCCCAAGGACATGTTTGCACAGGGACAACTAAAGTATAGTATGAAGCTTCCTGCTAAGCATGGGAAATAAAAAGCTGCAAAAGATGTTGCAGGGGTGTCTGCTTCCAGCCGGTTTGCTGTGAAGCTGCTGCCAAATCCCCACACCCGCTGCTCATCAGTCACGCAGCTTTGAAGAGGGGCTGCCAGCAAAATGCTGCCCTCCTTACCCTCGTTGAACTCGCGGCTCAGCTCGTGGTTTGGGCAGCGTTTGACCACTTCAGTGACATGTTCAGCTTTCTTGTAGACTGGCATAGCCCTGATGACGGCTCCCTGAGGCGGCGGGGTCATCACTTTGATCTGGATGGGACACGTCTTGGCGATCTGGCAGTACAACTTTTTCAATTCGGTGGAATACTGGATGGGGGGAAAAGAGCAAGAGAGAGTCAGGATGTTCAGCAAGAGGCGGAAATGTGCCAGGAGGATGGAGATGGGTTTGCACAGATAGCTGAATGCACCACCTATTGCACACATAGCTGAATGCACCACCCATTGCACGCACATTGCATTTTTTCACGCAATAGCCACACCTCCAGACAAGCTGCAAAAATCCCCAGAGTTTTACCTGTTTTAGAATAGCAGAGTATAAATATATATTTTAGCTTTCCCAAATGCAAAAATCTTCCAATAAAGACTACTGCTTTTACATGAACAAATATAGTCTTTATTTCTCTTGGGCACACATCCACTCTTCCAAGGGATGCACATTACCCAGCTAACAAAACAGACACTATTCTTTTCACAACACCCTGGTAATCCTGGAAGCATTGGAAACCACACGCGTAAAGCATTTCGTCCTGTTTTGTAATAAACCCTCCTACTTTTGCAGAGGGGGGGAATGAAAACATGAACCTTGAAATTGAAGAGTACTTGAAAGCAAGACCCTGTGTAATTTGAGAGTTGTGCCAAATCTAACGTTTCAGTCATCTTTTAAAAGCATCTCACACCTCTTCTATCATCTATATATCAACCTCACTTCTAAACTCAAGGCATTGTGTCCATGAAGGGGAAAATAACAATAATAATAACAACAACATTAAATAAATGTCAAAGCTCAGAAGAGTTGAACAGTCCAAAGACCAGGTCCAAGAGCTGGCTCCAAAAGGGAGGTTGTGACAGTCCTGGGGTAGGCAATGAACACCTGGAGCAGAACAAGATGCTTCTACTCACTGTGCTAATTTGGAATACGTTAGACTCCCTCTTTTAAGATGTTCCCCACTAAAAAAGTAACTGTGGTGCAGCATTTTCCTGAACTGTGTTCACATCTGGAAACCTTTACTCAGCAAAACATCAAGCCATGGGCTGAAGTAATTGATTTCTGTTCAAAAAACGCCACTGAAATCAGGGTATATGCTTAGCAAGAATGATCACAAGGAAACTCTTATATGGTTCAGTATAGTCTAACCTGAATCCATTTTTCTGGATGTGCTCTATCAAGGAGACCCTCCAGTCTGCTCTGCTGTACAAGTTTGTTGCAAATTATGGCAGTTTTAATCAGCACCCCACTCCAGAGGCATCCAGTTTTCTCCTGGTGCTCAGACACCCATGAGCACAGAGCTCTCCCAGTATAACTCTAACCACGTAACCCACAGGAATTGCTGGCATTTCCGCTCTTCCATCTCTTTGGTTCTTGCAGAGAAAGAAAAGCGAAAGCCCCAAGGTGTTTTTTTTTCCTCAAAAAAATGACTGCAGCAGCCATAGCTGATATAGCCATGGTCCCATCTGTTCAAACAGAGCACTGACAGGCTCATACAGGTCGAGAGCACGACTTGGCCATCCACCCTGCCAGGATGGGAAGAGCTGGTGCAGGTATGGGTGGGCGTCAGGCGATGCAGCAACAGAAGGATTAGCTAGCAATATCCAGGGATTATTTGCATTTCAAAGTGTACACCTTGCTAACATAGGAAAAACCAAAGCTGGGAGAGAGACACTGGGTAGGAGAGGGGGATTAGAAATAAGCCAAGCCAGTCGCTTCCCTCCTCACTCAATGCCACCCTGCCATACAGCAGAGAAGATGCTAGAGGTATTTAAACTAAGGAGAAAACAAAATATCTTTAAGATGCAAAGACCAAATTGTGCAATGTATTTTATGTGCCTGCAGGCTAGAGATTAAACCCACAAAGGATTTACCCAGCCCGCGGAAATAGGGAACATGCCAAACAATTACAAAAAAAAGTTGCGAAACAGATCTAGATGGTGATTTATATCGTACATCTTTTAAACCTGAAATTCCTTATTGTTTTTTAATTAAAAAGCAATTTCTTACTGAAGGTAAGAGTGAGCTCACTATGTTGTCTATTCATCTCAAGAGGGAGGAAAAGAATCCCTTGTATTTGAAAGAGGAAGAAAATTTAGAAAGTATTGTTTCCCTCAACACTTCAGTTTGCTAATAGCATTGTGAAGGTTTCAAGGACATAAAGCCTAAAAAATCTCGAAAAAGCCAACTAATCACTTGGATACCTTAACATCACTGCAGTGCAAAGAAATTGGGCATCTAAAGGTGATGGGGTGAAAGAAAAGCATAAGTATGGAAGTGTGATGGCACAGGGAGGGCACAGCACACACAAGGAGCCAATGTGAGCCATCTGCAGACATTTGGAGAACTGAACAACTGGAAGGAGACACACACCCCTCAGTTATGGATCAGCAGTACTCATGTTGACTGTAATTTTATGCATAATATCTTAAGAAGACAGAAAACTGGGGTTACAAGAAGGAGAAGAAAAAATAAAAAATCACTGCTTCCAGAAAGACAGGAGAGGTGCCCAACACCAGGATGAATAGTGAGGCTCCAGGTCAAACAGCATGGCCCCTCTGCCAGCAAAGGGAGTGATCTGCTCCTCATCCATCCTTCAGCACCTCAACTCTCAGACCCCTTTGGCTACAACCAACAAGGAAGGTGTCAGACATGCAGCTTAAATTCACAGAAAACAAACAGCCAAAGGCTAATGGGTTACGTTGAACAAGCCTGTTCAAAGAAATACATACGTATATATATACACACACATACATCCCCAATGCACAGGGCAGACGCAAGAGCATCAGGCTCTGACCAACACCTTGAACTTGGCATGTCAACGAGGAAGGGTGACCAGGAGCCCACCTCTGCTTTGGGACACAGTCAGGGCATGGCCCAGCATGGAGACAGATGACAACAGGAGGGCTGCGCTGCCTTTGTGTCACCCGGTTGCAAGAGGAGATCAAGCCTCACAGGCACTACACAGGGCTCAGGGCTGTGGCGCAGAGCCACGATTTCACATCTACCCCAGGCACAGCCGCCCGTAAGTATGTAATCATTGAGTGATCGGTCATTTAACACCGGTGTAAATCTGTCCACGGGGTACCTGCTGTTAGACAGTAAGGGGCTTGAGTTTCCCACCCTGCCAACTTTGCTGCCACTGTGGGTAACCTGACACCCAGTCATCTATTGGCGTAAATAGATGCGAAAAACTAGGTCATGGTGGCTTCGTACAGAATTGGGGATAATCGTTATGTCCATGGAACAAAACAGGATATTGTATATAAATTTCAAAGCAAATAAGTATCAGAAAGAAAGCCCCGAGGGAAGAGCTGTCTGTGTAAGCAAGGGTTGCCCCTCTTGGCACAGGTGCCTCTCCCCTGTGGTCCCCAAACCACCCCACCTTGCAAGAAGTGACAGTCCCCTTGCCTACCACGTTGCTACAGGAACTCACAAACCCTCACTGTATGAGGGGTAAAAAAAATCACAAGACCAGCAATTTCCAGAAATCTAGAGCATGATCATTAATCAATGCTCTTTTGTTACTTGCTATTGTAGGAAAATTAATTAGGAGCAAAAATGGGAAAATAAGCCTGGCTTAATCAACAAACCTGTCCTTTAATAAGATGACAGTAGTCATTATCTAGCAGCAGGAAAAGCGTTGTGTGTGCCAACAGCCTAAGGAGTGCAAACACCACTTCTACCAGATGTACAGACCAAAAAGTTATTTAAAACAAAAGAGCAAAGCCTGGCGACGTCTTATCCGCTCGAGAGGGAGAAGAAAGAGCTTTGGCTCAGCCTGTTCTTTGGGGTTTGAGTGCTGCATGTCATGCCCAAATAAGCAGACTTCAAGAGATTGCTAAGAACAACAGTGAATCTAGTTTTTTGCTTAATAATATGTTTTAAAAGGAAAGAAGAAAACATTCCAGTGCCTGCAGCCCTGCCCTCCCCACCTGCCTGTGCAGACATACTGTATTACCCACTCTTGGCACTCTGGCTGGTAATTCAGTATCACAATACACACACGCCAGCTACCATCAGGCAACACCTGTCTGATTTCTCAGCAAGCCCCTTCTCCGGAAGATGTGTCAACAAAGCATTTAAAGGAGAAAACAAAACACTTTCCACCTCCCAAATGGAGAATTTATGCTAGAAATGACAGAAGTATTCTGGAAGTAAGCGCTTGGTGTTACACAATACAAGCTCAAATGGCTTTTCAGTGAGCATTCGGTTCCTCTGCAAAACTGATGCAATGAAATTCCCTAAGCACTACTTTGAAAATCTGCCTTTAATATCTGTTTTACCATCTGATCTAGCCAGGGATTACGACCCCTAAGTCTTTAAAAGGAGCAGGATTCAGCCAGCTCTGTGAATGCTGATGGATGTCAACTTGAAGGTGATCCCAGAGGTTGTCTTATGGCTTGACAGCTCCCTGAGCCCCTTGTGCTCAGATCAACAGGTCTTTCAAATCTTTTGCATAGTTCTTTCAAGAAGTCACATTTTAGTTCAACTCGGTTAAACACTAGATTCATTTTACTTGACATTTTCAAAGCCATCGGTCAGCCGTGCTTTTTCCCCTATGAAACTAACTCCAAGAATGAGAAAAAAAGAACATGCTAGAAGAGTTGGAAAGCAACATTTACTTGCAAAGTCTTCACAGATGAGCATAAGAAGTCACAAAGAAATAGCAAATCACTTGTATAAGGTGTATTCTCTTAAGAGAAAAAAGACAGTAGAAAGAAGGGAGGTTACCCACTAAGAATAAAAATTGAGATTTACTCATGCACCTTAAATATTTTTGCTTTGATGAACAATGATTTAACATTTGCCAAAAATTGTTGTAAGCATGTCTGGGACCAGATACACATGTGTGCAGATCGTAGGACCTTACTTGCTCTCAGAGCATGTTCAGCAGAGAAGCCCAAGAGGAGCCTTCCCAGTAGTGCTGTGGATGTGGACATCTCCTGACAGATTTAACCTTCATCTCAGCATAACCTTAACCCCAACACTACCTACATGACGTGTTGCAGCTTCAGGCTGAAGTTCTCTGTCTCATCAGGCTCCAGAGAAAAGCAGACAGCTCTGCTGCTAGCAGACATAGCCAACGGTCAAACCACGGGCATGAAAGAGAGGTCCAGAGGTCATCAGCCTTCACGTGCCTCCAGATTCACCACAGGCGATGACAACTCCCAGACTCACAGCCCACCACACCAGTGAGATGGGCCTGTGAGCACCCCCTGCCTGAAGGGGAAACCACCGTGTGACAGCCGGGGAGGATGCGAGCGGCAGGAGATGCTGATGCAGCTCCACAAGCGCTTTGCAGACGTTCACTAAACTTTTCCCCGGGGCAAAGGAAAGAACGCGTCACCCTCTTTCTCTCCCTTGGGGATGGGCAGCGATCCACTCAAGGGCGCCCGCCTTTGCGGAGACTTAAACTTCGTTTTCCCCTTGAGCTCCTCCACCCCCTCCCCGTCCCTGCCGCCGCGCACCCTGCGCCTCGCCGGGCGCGCACGAACGGTGCTGATGAGCTATTAAAATCCTTCCTCCGAGCGCTTTTCCCCAAGAGCCGCAGCCAAAGGCCGCCTGTTGCCACCTGTCAGTCGCAGGGATTAATTACCTGCGCCCGAGCTGGGAGCGGCACATTCCTCCCCGGCCTCACCCTCCGAGATGTTGACATCAGGCAGGTGGGCCCCGCGTCCCCCCGGCCGGCAGCACGGAGGGGACGGCGGAGGGGGGACGCGACCCACGAGCTGCGTGGGGACAGGCAACGCCAGCGCCGTGAAAACCGCAAGTGAAACAGGAGAAGCGTGAAGGAACGTGTCGGTGCAGCTCCGGGGCGGGCGCCGCTCCCACCGCCGGACCGGACGCCGACGGCAGCTGGTGCTGCACCTTGGATACCTTAGTGAAAAATAATAATAATAGTAATAATAGATATATATATATATATATATATATAATGTGTGTTGACCTGCTTAGGTAAACGGGGAAGGGGAGGGGCGGCAGGGAGGAGAACGGAGAAACGTAGCCTGCGGACAAGGATTCAGCGGGCCGGTGCCTGGTGTGCCGGATTCCATCCTGGCCTGCAGCCCCTCGCGGGGGGTCGCTCGCCCTCTCCCCACCGGCTGTGGGTACCCGCGGGGCTCAGCCCACGGGCGGGGATTGGGGGGAAGCCGTGCTGCCCAGCAAGCCCCTGAAAAGGGACGCTTGTGCTCGTCTGAGCTGCCGCAGCTCTTGCCTTGTGCTATCGCCTAATGCAAAGGGAGAGAAAACGATTATGTTTTTCCCTTCTGGCAGCGCAGAGCTGCCTGCACAACCACACACGTGACTTCGTGGAGAAAGGCAGCTCCATCTTCCCCCCTCCCCATACAAACCCCCACGATTTCCTCTGCACCGTACTCCCATACAGTCCCCACCAACTCCCGCAAATACCCCACACACCCCATCTCAGAGGACAGTGCTAAAGCAGCTTGAGAAGAGTGCGCACAGGGACACACGCAAGCGGTGATGCTGTAGGAGATCCCCCGAAATTCCCGAAAATACTGAATTCGGAGCATCCGCTAGATTCTCCCATCTTTAGGAAAACGAGCTTGTTCATTCATGTGACAATACTTCAGCATCTTGTTTGAGGCTCCCCAGAGACTTTAATTCAAAGCTGCTTATCTGCTTTATGAATACTCAGAAAAGCCACAGTGATAACAGAAATAACAATGATATTTTCCCATACAACTTTTGCATTGTGAAACAGCTGTAAAATTGAAAACTCTACATTTGAGGGCTTTTACATTTCAGTTTCATATCTACAGACTTATTTCACCAACAAATGAAGGTCCTGAGGTTTGTCCTGAAAACATTTTTTAAAATGAACAAGAAAAAAGAATTAACTGAAAAGTATCCCTGATTCAACAGAAAAAAACCCTCTGATGGAAAAGTTCAGAGGCAAGCTAGGAATTATTTACATGTTTTTTGATACAAAGTGATGGCTGGTAAAGGAAGGTTTTACTATCTGATTTTGTTAGTTAAGCTATTTTCCTTTGTTGATCTATTTTATTTTAAAAATATTTTAGAAATTAATTTCTTTAAAAAACAAAACCATAAGATTCCTGCAGTCAAATGACCTTACCTTGCATACTCAGCTCACACTCTGCATGTGTTTCATATCCAGCTTCTCTGGCAGTTTCTAAACTGCAACTTTAGCAGTACCCAAATAAGTTTCAGATGCTAACAATGTCTAGTAATTTGCATTTCTGATAGGCTGCTTCACACAGAACATTTTGCTAGTATGGATAAGGTAAGAAACAAGGGTGAATGAGCTGAAAGCCAAAGCTGAGCCAGTGCTGAACATCCTCTTCCCCTGTGGGTCACAGCAAATTCCCACTGACAGTACAATTCCACATTACAAAATAATATGGGGATTTTCACTGAATGAAGTAGCTTCCACAGGGAGCATTTATTTTATGCCAGTACCCAAAATCTGAGATACACTCTCAGATACCTTTCTTGCAAACAGAAGTTTACACAAATAAACAAAACACCCAAGAATTGTCCTGACCATAGCATGGTTCCCTCTGATGCAATGTAACAGGCCAAAGCACATGCAAGTGTGCCAGGCTCCAAACCCTGTGCTGATTCCTATAGGATCAGTACCCCCCAGCTTGTGACTCCACACATCCCTGTGATGTTATTTTCATAGGCTCTGCTGATTAACTGACATTAACAGTCAATTTACAGGCTATCAATAAAGCACTATCTTTGTGGCATCTCCTTTTTCAAAGGACTTTTCTTTAGGGTGATTTTGCAGATAAAGCCTTCCATTCATGGCAGCTCATGCTGCACTATGTCAAGCACTTTTTTTTGTTGGTTTTGTTTGGTTGGTTGGGCTTTTTGGGTTGTTTGTTTTTTTTTTTTTTTTTCATTTTTTTTTAGGCAGGGGAGGGTAGGATTGGACACAGGCTCCTTTTTTATCCCGTTCAACTCGCAGACTCTCAAGTTGATATCTAGGTCTCCCAATGTCTTCTGTATTACAAATATACAACAAAACTAACCTGTTTGACTACCAAAGAAGATAAAACACTATGAAACATACACTGTGAGAAGCCCACTCTCATACTACCTACCAAAACTCACCTAAAGGCTATGAAGCATTAACATTTTGGCAGAATAGTGAGAAATAAACAAAATTAGACTAAAATGTTAGTTAAAACTGGAATTGAAAAATGCCAGTTTCAATTACTGAACACTAATTCGCAAGTCAAAACTTGACAGCAAGAATCTGAATCGTCACAGTGAATGCACAAGAAGCTCCATGGTCTACTCCATTGCATTTCACAGCTCCACTGTGAACACACTCAGCTGTTTCACATCCTCCTAGCAGGAGGGGAACCCACTGCAAACAAAGTGCTACACTGAAGGTACAAGTATTTGCATCTATACAAAATGCAGACACCTGCCTGCAGGTAATGCAAGCGAATACATATACAACCACATGTGTTTGTTTACACGAAATGGTAAGTTGATTAGTATGACACCAAGTGTCACAGCAGCTAGAGACTTTTACAGTGACATGAACAGCAATAATCCCAGTTCTACTCATTACACCAGAACATACTCACCAAAGAGGCAGGTAAAAACCTCCAAAACTTGATTTAGCAAAAAAAACAAAAAAAAACAAAAACAAACAAAAACAAAAACAACCCTTCTGCACATGTGTAACTTTTGGCAGTACTGTTAACTGCCACCTGCTTGAGCCAATATGCCTCTGCATAGGGACATTTGTGAAGCCTAACCTAGACTTCAAAAAGGTCTGATTCTATGCGTATTTTAAAGAAAACAAGACTTTTCTTATAAAAGGCTCCAGAAATGAACTGGAAAGAACACATCCAGGCTCCCCACAGCAAACCCACCCCACCACATACTGCTGCTGACCCACGTGCACAACATCAGACTTGGGTACTGAGCACCAGAACCTGTTCTCCTCACAGACTACTTAAAGTAAAGCCTAGGTTAGCCATTTCAAACCTCCTCCTAGCTTGGCGTGGGGGATTAAACCTTCTTACAATCATCTGTCTCAGGTTCAGCCAAAAAGGAAGGCTGCTGTTTGCTTCCTATTAGCCTCCCAGATCTCACTCGTTTCAAGTCTGCATGTTCCAGCATGCTCCATCCCACCAGCCAAACTGCAAGAACTCTAACCAGCCAGAGGAAACATTGTCTGGAGTAATCAGACACCAACATTTAGTGCATCTCCCAGTCATTTTTGTCCCCTGCTGAAAGACAAAGGGTGATCAACTCAACCATACAAAGGGAAGAACCACATAGAGGTTGTCCCTACTGATTGTTTCTGTCCATGGTCAATTAAGATAAGAAATGGCAAAGCAAATGTCCTAAATCCCTCTAAAATAAGCCTGCTTCCACCAAATCCAGCCTGGCTTAATCAACATGAGTCAGCTGTAAGAGTCTCAGACAAGCAGATTAAGTCTTGCAGCCCTCTAGAAAGTAGACATATGCTTTGGGTCCTCGACAATCACAGGTTCAGATAGCTCCAGACCAGCTGAAGATCAAGGGGAGGAAGCAGGATACAAGGAAATGTCAGATGTAGGATCTAACTCCAAAACTCTTTAAGGTTCCTTCATCTGCAAATAAGGGGATTTCGTTAATATCTCAGAGGAAACCAAATGAGTTGTTAGTACAGTATCTGTTACAGCAGAGGGAAGCCAAGCTGGACATGAGAACATGTTCAAACAAACAAAAAAAAACAACAACAAAACAAAACACAATGAAGTTGTTCTAGCAATGTAGTCTTTTCAATCAGCAACATCCCAAGCCTGCAATTTAGGGGCAGAGTCAGACCCAGAGGTACCAGGCACTCTGCCACAGGCTGCACCAGCCATTCAACACCCCGGAAAGCAGGACACTTTGCTAGATGGTGACAAATTTCCACCCGAATTCTGGCTCATGCCAAAGGGCTGACCTACTTACAAATGCCACAGGGTCAGCATATTGCAAGGGTGAGGGTCTATTATGGGCCCATCTTCCTAGTTGGGTCAGTGTCAGGCTCAGGGGAGATGCAACTGGCTGTCTTTGCACACATTCTGATATGTGGGCATAGGAGAGAAAATTCAAGCAATTCAAAGCTAAAACCAGGTTTAATGTCTTCTGACCTATTATACATAAAACCTTTGCCTAGACACATTTTCTTTCCTGTTCACTCATTCTTGATTTATATTCAATGGACTCTACTTAAAGGACACATAACCCCTGAAGGAGTTCACATACATAGATTTGTATTCTTCCTTGCCTTCCTAAAGCGTTACTGAAGACATAGTCAGACTTCTGTGACCTATTAAGCCTTGTGCAAGTGAACATAAGAGATCCCTCTTTCATTCACCCATAACCTATGTGGAGAGTCAGCTTCCCTGCCCATTCCAGATGGTTCAGCAACAACCCTTCTGCAGATGAACACATTACCGACACAAACTGCAGGACATCTCCAGACTGTGTGCTTCAGTGCAAGCAAGGGATATCAGATTTATTTCAAAGGGCTCAGTTTTCAGCAACATTCATCCAGAGGGAAAGCTGGTAGGTCTGGCTGAGCACTCTTGTCTCCTCAGATAGCACAAATTCAGAATCCGAAGGTGTGTGTTGCACTACGTGACAGCTCAGGGTTCTCCCACAGTAGCCCTCTCTAGCTCTTTTCTTCATCCAAAGTTTCCATCCAAAGCCACAGGTCAGACAGAGCCAGTGTGAGAGCCCTGGGACACCACAGCCCAGCCCAGAAAATGTGAAAACATCTGAGACTACCCCCTATGAAACATGGGATTTATTAACCATACTAAAATCCACAGCCAAAACACATTAGGTCTTCCCTGAGCAGAGAGCAAGACACTCTGCCTCTAAAATGGACTAAGCAGTGTGAGGGGGTTGATGACTGTGTGGGTATTTTCTTGGCTAGACATGCCTACTTCAATGACGCACTGTCACCAAGAACAGGATCGCTCCCCGGCTGTTCCTTGAGTCAGAAACCAGTCACTCACTACGTCCCTTGAAGCAGGAACAGCAGCTAAATGGGGGGGCCAAGGGTCTCAACTGTGAACTTGAATGCTCTGATAGAATAAGAGGCCACCAGCCAAGTCAATCAATGAGTTCTCTTCTGTATGGACACTTTCAACAAAGACTGAATGGCTCTGATGGAAAAAGGCAATCCCCTTTCTCTCCTACTTGCCTTCCTTCCCCCCCCATTTATACCACCTGAGGGAAAGTACAGGTACCCTTCCACTTTATCCTTCTGTTATAACAAAGTATTAATCACACCTATGGGAGGAAAGACAGAAAGTATTAAATCTGACAGTCTCTCAACACAGCAGTGCCAGTGAAATGCATCATTAAGGTGAGTAATTTTCCTGTTTACTTCATAGGCTCAGAGCCCCCTCCCCTTCCTCCCCACCTAAGATGTGGGCAGGACCCATCAAGGCAAAGCTTTGGAAGCAAGCAGCAGCGTCCCCAATTTCTACATAAATGCTGCAGGCCAAAGAGCAAAGGCAAGTTCCAACTGGGCCCTTGACAGTAATCAAGCACTGCGGCGCCTCTGGTCTTGTCTTGTGCATACCTTGCAAGTAGCATCATGTCTTCCCGCTGAGATTTCACTGGCAGCACATACAAGCACCTTGTTCCTTGGCTTCTGTCTCAGAAAAATAAAGCCCTGAACACACACACACACACACCCCTGCCTTTCTGCTCCAAGGGAGACCATTTCCCTCTAAATCTTGAGTGTACTGTGGGCAACCCTTTCAGAACTGATTTACAAATTTGGAAGAAATCTCTTTTGTTCCCGTGCAGAAAGATTAGTGCGAGTACCTTGCCAAAAGGGCACTGAGTTTTCTCTATTAACGTCCAGGAAACTTTCCTGAGTCAGATCTTATTACATTTGAAACAAAGTGCAGGTACCAGCAAGTCTCTTCCATGATAACAGCCAGGGCCTGTCCCATTTCCTGATCACATTACACTCAATTTCCAGAATTACACCTATGCAAATATTGTTCTCCTGCTTGCAGAGCATTTCATTGATAATTAAAGTGAAAAGCCAGAAAAACTTTTTTGGCCAGGATGGTGAGCAAGGCAACGAACTAACATGTAGACACTGAGCAAAGACAAATTTTCTTCTTCCATATTAAGACCATCTGATAAGGGTCCTCTCCTCCTCCTACAAGAGAGGGAATCCAAACTGAATCAAATAATTTCTACAAGTGTCCTTCTGTTTCCCGGGTTTGCCAGCCCCATGAGGCCATACTGTAGTTCTGAGTCACAGAAAAAACATAAGGATTAGGGGAAAAAAAAAATCACGCCTAACTAAGCAAGTCATGGTTTTACCAAGAACATGAAAATGCAGTAATGCAAATCTAAACTAGATCAATAAAGCATGACAGCAGCTCCAGCACACTTATGATGAATGGTGACTAAGTCAAACCTTTAAACATTTTATTTGTACAATTAAGCTTTTGGATGAATGGCAGGGAAGTCAGACAAAAACACAATCACTAGCTATTACCAGCATTTGGAAGGTTCTGGGATCTGTATATTACCCAGATCCTCCTCTTTCAGCCCTCTCCTTCCATCCTCAATGACCTAGCTAAGCACAGTCCTTGAGTCAACTGATGTGGTTTCTCCTGAGCCTACTTTCAAAGTCAAGACATGATTCAGCAAGGTGTTTAGGCAGATGCCTACCTTTAAGGATGGGAGCAGCCTTGCTGACTCCAACAAAACCCAGAAGATTCACAAGGAATATTCACGTGCTAGAAGTTATGCATTCACTCAAGTGCTTTACTGAACTGGGACTTTGATTTTCCTACACGCTGTGGGAAATAGTTTGTCAAGAACCATGTTGAGGAACATAGCAGCCATGGGGACATCAAGACGTCCCCAGCTCCAGAGCACAGTACTGCGCCCCCAGGCAGATAGTGAGGTCAATGCTGTGGCATCTTCTCTGCTAGGAGGAGCAACAAGACTATCCCAGGCTTTGGATATTCCTCCTGTTTTTCTCATGCTCACTAGCAGCCCTAAAGCTATGCAACTGTGGCGGCTAAGGGAAGACAAACATTCTGCAGAGCAACATTTAGAAAGGGAAGAAGGTTTGCAATGAGTCTGGGAAATGTTAGCAGCAATCCTGATCCCTCTCATAGAACTAAAAATGTTCAGTTTTGCATCTCCTCCACCCCAAGAGAAGGATGGAAAATGAGATCCCAGTTGACATGCAAGCCAATGGAAGATATGCACTAACATGCCACATGAGAAATGGAAGGCTTGAACACAGCATAGTCCATGCCTGTTTTAGCCAATTCTTAGGTCGCTTTATAATTTCAGCAATAATGCACAAATGCGTAAAGCAAGCTTGCATGAACCTGGACAGCCTATGCAGGCAAATCTACAAACCTGTTAGGTAAACTCTCAGGAACAATTGCCCAAACTCTTCATGTCATAGTTACAGATCTATAAATTATTGGAACTAGATTACAGCAAGTCTCTCAATACCTAGCAATTGATTTCACTTTGAAAGATAATCATGTCATCTACATGACCTAAATGGAAACATAACATGAATGAATGTGGATTTAGACGCAAATCTCCATGACCAATCTGAAGATGGTTTCCAAAAAAAACCACCACCAAACAGCTCTTTGCCCCTACAGATCTTGCTACCTCTGCGCTGCTTCATTCGTAAACTGTAAGCTCTGAAGACCCCAAGCCATGGATGCTTTGTGAGAAGAAATATCCCATTCAAAGCAAGACTGCTTTCCCAAACAAAAGAAACAGTCTTTGTTACTGGATAACGATGAGAACAGGAATAGTTCCCTGGGAAACATAATTTTAAAGTCAGATTTCCCAACTAACCACACCCAATTAGTAAGTAATGCCATGTTTTTGAGTGATTATGGAATCCCAGCAGATTTTTTCATCAGCTTCAATTTTGCTATTTCCTCCATCTTCCCAACAAGAAAACAAACAAAAACCCCTCACAATCTTATATGGGTTGAGGGTAACTAAAGGCAAGCAGCTTCCTCACTAAAAACAAATAAAATGGAGCAAAACAAGACAGAGTTGCAACATCAGAAGAAGTTATTGGCTCACACTGGCCGGCACTCCCATTTTCCTTACAGCTCATACCTGATGCATCAGAGAAAGGTGCAAAGCCTCCATGGACAGAACGTGCTGCTGCCCTGCACGATGCTGTGCAAATGAATTCCTGCCCTTACAGAACACAAGCTCTGTCCTGAGAGAGCTACCACAAATCTCATGACCCTGCACCACTGCAAGAGCTATCAAGGGTAAGGCTTAGAAACAGGCCCTTAGCAACTCTGATTTTAATGGTATCCAAATGAGAAGGTGAGAAGAAGGTTGGGACCAACACTGGCAAGCCATCTGCAAGTATAGCCTACTGAAGACAACCAACTGGCACCAAAGCAAGCAAGGACTTTGAACCTGCAGAAGTAAACTACCTCTCCAGAATTTTATCAGCCACCACTAGGTAAAGGAAGACACCATTAAACTAGCAGCATAACCCAGAAAACTTTCCATCTACCAGCTTCACAACTGAACAACAGAAAAGAGTCCACAGGTGAACAAGTGTTTAGCTCTCTAGGTGCAGACAGCAAAGCACCAAGACGCAAAAACCCTAAATAGGATCAGAGATATGACAAAACACACCACAAGGATGCAACCATACTACTGCTGTGATGGGCCACGGGATCATCATCATGTAAAGTAGCGTACGAAGCTCCACTGCACAAAGCACTGGGTGAAAAGAAATAAGCCTAGTTTTACAAAGCATGGAGGTAACATATAGAAACAAACCAGAGGAAGCCACTTGGGAAGAAGCAAGCTGATGAGGGAAGAGAAGCCCTAGTCACAGCACACCAGCTACCTGACCCTGGAGAACAGCAAACGATAGAGGCCCAGCTAGGCTGTAACTGTTGCCACATATTTCTTGTTTAAATGCAATTTGTTTAATCTGAAGTCTGATTCAACCATCAAAGGCTTTCTTCTGTAGCACACTGACAGTTCACTCTGAATCTCTGCACCTTTAATCCTTTAATTAGCCAAGAAAAATGTGATCTCAACTCTTCCACCAACCTAGCTAATTTTCTGCATGGAGCTTCTAATTCCTGCAGGTTACAGGTTTTAGCTGCTCATGTAGCCAAGGGAAAAAACCAAAAACCAGACAAAAACCAGCACCCCCGCCCCATTCCCACACAGGCTGATGTATGCTTCTCCATGTGGTGCCTCTCCAAAGAGCAAGCTCCTTGAAAAGTCCTTGCAAAAGCAAGAGGGACCATTTTCATATTGTAGTAGTGGGCTGGGAGGCATAATTTTATCATGAAATTCAGAGAATAGCAAACAGAGATTTCAGTGTGTGATACAGGGGTGCCTAGAGGAATCTGGTGACAAGGTGGTGTTTGTACAGGAGAATAAAATCTGAAAGTTAAGCCACTGCCTGAGTAAGAGAGTGTCATTCCCATCATGTAGATTTGACCACCTTCCTTGGTGATTTTGGGATGTGAGCTCCAAAGCAAGCAGGGAAAACCCTGGATAGCCAACCATTTTGAAAACTTTCTCCAGAAGATTTCTCCACAGATGATCTCTGCTGCTGCTCAAGACCATCATGGCAACACAGCTCTGAGGGTAGAAAAGGAAGACTGCATGAGTCACCAGCACATCAGGACAGAGACCTATACAGGAAACCTGAATTACACATTGGGCTTTCCATGCAGGAGGGACACGAGGGCCACCTAAAGACCTAAGCATGGAGAGTGAGATACAATCTGCACCTGAACACAGCCTCAATTGTCTCTCTAGATTAGGATGCTCCTTTGCAGGGCAAGGCAAAAGCAAGGAGTGCTCTTGCTCAAGGCCTGCTAAAGGCAGGCACATAGCACAGCTGCAGGGACTGCTGGCTTGCCACATGCTAACCCAGCGTGCGACATGCAGGAGAAAGGAGTTTGGACATGGCCAAGCTATCTCTGCACAGCACCCAGACTGTCACTCCCAAGTTGCAACGT